>NW_024080646.1:4386227-4596907 GCF_003009895.1 Hyaena hyaena
AAAACATGGAAAGAGCCTAAGTGTCCATCAACAGATGAATGGATCAAGAAGATGTGGTTTATCTATATCATGGAATACTACATGGCAATGAGAAACAATGAAATCTGGCCATGTGTAGCAACATGGATGGACCTTGAGGGTGTTATGCTGAGCGAAATAAGTCAGGCAGAGAAGGACAGATACCATATGTTTGCACGTATAGGAGGATTAGGAGGAACTTAACGGAAGACCATGGGGGAGAAGAAGGGGAGAAATAGTGGGGGAGAGGGAGAGAGGCAAACCATGAGAGACTCTTGAATGATGAGAACAAACTGAGGACTGATGGGTGTGGGGGGGGAAGGGGATGATGGGCATGGAAGAGGGCACTTGTGGGGATGAACACTGGGTGTATATGGAAACCAACTTGACAATAAATTATTTGTAAAAAAAAAATTTGAGGGAATATGTTACCAATAAACCTGTCTTGCAAGAAATGTTAAAAGGAGTTCTTCAGAGAATAGGAAAATGAAATAGTTTAGAAACTTGGATTTACATAATGAAAGAGGAATGTTAGAGAGGATTAAATGAAGGTAAAATAAAAGCTTTTATTCTGAATTTATCTACTAGACAACCTTTGAAAATAAGCTCTGTATTTCATATTTATAGCTTATGAACAAGTGAATGATAGCAGCATTCTAAGGGAAAGAGAGAGGAATTAGAAATACTCTGTCACTTGAAAGTGGACTTAGTTGTAACTGTATGTTGCAAATTCTAGGATAACAATTAAAAAATTAATAATGATTGATTATTGATTATACTAAGAGAGGAGAGAAGATGGAATTATATAAAATGTTCAAATGAAACCAGAAAAGGCAGGAAAAAAGAGGGGAATATTGGAAGACTACTGCTCGATGGTACAGGCCATTTTTCAGAATTTGAGAGTCTGTGCAGACAAACCAGTAGGGGGTCCATTATAGAGCAGAGTGTTTCCATTAGATTTTCTTCTTGGTTATTGTATGTAGGAGGGAATCTACTAAATGCTATACTTGTATTTTACTTTCATAGCTTTTGTCAAGAGGGATGCCTGAAAATTCCCTTGATAATCATGAGGTAATAATTTACACTTTGAGAATCAGAAGGTATTTTTTCCATTTAGAGATTAAGCCTTTGTGATTATGGAGCCAAAGGTGTTTCCAGGCATCTGTGGCCTATTCTGAATGCATCCATCTGTAGATAGCCCTGCATGATTTGAAGGTCTATCTTCCATTGTTTGTTGAAAAAGGAAAGGAATCTTTTGTGTTTGGGGGATTGAAAAGCTAAGTGACACAACTCCTGCCTGGTTCTCTGAGATTGTACAGTGGGCTAGTGGTTGTGGGTTCCACTGAAGAGAGGACTAAGTCACTTCTACGTAGTGCCTCTGGGAGCGCCAAGACTTTGCAGGAAAATGGAGAATCTAGAAAATTGGCAAGGGATACCCTGGTTGTAGAATAGTGAAAGTGCCTTTGAGTAGCCTCTTTCTGGAGGAGGATGGTAATCTTTGGGTACCTGGAGGGTAGGGGCATATGAAAATCTTTTGTAAGCACAATGAACAATGACAGAGAGAAGAAGAGATCCAGTGTTCTATAGCAGCATTGGAAGATAGATATCAAGGTTCTTTCTCTCTTATTTTGGAGGGAAAGTTCTGCAGAACTCCTTTGTAGTACAAGGTTCTAGGATAGTTCAGGAGAGACAAGAGAGGCCTAAGAATGTGATACTGGACTTCTTGTCAATATGCTATATGGGCCTTTGAGTTAATTCTAAAATAATTTTGAGAAATAATAAAAATATTTTTTTTTTCAGAAGTTTAGGGTCTTTTAAAAAAATTTTTTAAGTAGGCTTCACACTCAGCGTGGAGCCCAACGCAGGGCTTGAACTCACAAACCTGAGATCAAGACCTGAGCTGAGATCAAGAGTCAGACACTTAACTGACTGAGCCACCAAGGCACCCCTAGGGTCTTTCTTTTACAGGTTGATTCCAGCATTGCCAGACTGAAGGATTCTCCATTGCTATCATTGGTTATAAGTGATTCTACGTCCTGCCTCACTGAAGGACTAAAATATGTATTTCTCTTCTCTGCTGGAGGTCTAAAATAATGGAAGATAGGACAGAGTTCCTTGCTTGATCCCTTTTACTCTATTCTTAGTAATTTCCAGAAGATTGCGTGTGTGTCTGTGTGTGTGCATCTGTTTGGTTGTTTGTTTTAAATCTGGCATTTCTTCCTTTCCATAACACAAATGAATCTCTCAGTGACCCAGCACGTGTGCACGTGCACGCGCGCACACACACACAATGTTCAGAGAAGACCCGTGTAATATGTGTTTATAAGGAAGCCTCAGTGAAAGGGACCCAGAAGTCAAAAACATAAACATTGGAGAGAAACTCTAAAGTAGGATGCTGAAGAACTCCCAGACAGATGGTAAGGAGCATATGGAATTGTAGAGTGGGCCAGATAAGAGAGGTGGAAATATTCACTATGTTTACTAGAAATTGGATTGAGAGCCATGCTTCACATAAACAAAGCAAAATCAAACAGAACTATTGCTGCATAAAATTTTTTAGCTTTTGTTTATTGTAATACCTTGATTGTGTGACAATATATACTATTAAGAAATTGGAAATATAGCACTTGGGTAGGTATATCTGTTAGCATTTTATTCAGCTGCAAGTACCAGGAAACCCTACTTTGATGGTTTAAAAAATGAAATCAATTTTTCTCAGGTGCAAGAGTTTTACAGGTAGGTAAACTGTTGACTATGGTTCAGCAACTCAACTCTGTCAGAACCAGTGCTTTTTTGATTCTTTTGGCCTTTCCCTAATGTTTACAAAATATCTCCAGACATCATGTTCATGTTCAAGGTGGGAAGAAGGGAGAAAGGACTGTGTCAGCCTGTTCTGTTTATTAGAAAAAGTCTTAAAAGAGATTGTTTTAGTAGGGTTTCCCTAGAAAAATCAAGGCTCTTGGCAAGTCTTAAGTGATAATGTTTTATTGGGAGGTACTATCTCCTGGTAGCAAGAATGAGATAAACGAGGAGTGAGGAAACAAGTAAGTGAAACCTGATATATTTCTATGCCAGGTACTGCTTCTCGGCTCAAGGCACTAAGAGACAGAGCTTTTGTTTGATCAAGTCTACTCTTTTGGCCATGTGAGATGTCACTGTTCAGGCTATGCAGAAAAGCCATGGCTTAGAGCAGTCTAGTAGATGGAGGAGTGAAAAAAAGTATTTATCATCTGGTTTTCTCCCATGTACTGTCTCTTGTTGGTTTAAGTGCTCACTTTTCTAGATGATGTTACCTTGCACTTTGAATAGCTACTAGGAGAACCAGTGTCCATGTCCTGAAATGTAGTCCTTCCTCTGAGTTCGAGAATGTAGGAGGAGACAGAGCCAGAGACTCTGGATGTTGGATTCAGGCAGTAGAACTTCATACAGCATGGAGTTTGTCACCACAGCAATAGTTGAGATGGAATAAGTGGCCAAGGCCTGGGGGACAGTTGATATCGAAATAACAGGAGGTAACACACAAGAGGTATCTGATACTATATATTAACAGACTTCTGATTATACCTTATTAACCATTTCTGTGTCTTGTGGACACACTGAGCTGAATGGGAAGTGGGAATGTAAGTAGCTTGGCTGGAGCTACATGGCTGACTCTTTAAAAAATCTTGGTTCAACTAGCAAGGATGATAGGAGAATAGATAGATATTGGGTAAGTAACTGACAGTATACCAGGTGGGGATTTCTTTTATGCACAATAGTAATCAGTTTTCCTAAATTTAAAGGAAAAAAGAAATTTGTTAAAGGAATATTAGTAGTTCTAAGGGAAGCTCAATAGGAAAGCTGAAGAACCAAGTTTGGAAAATAGCAGGAGCTATAAAAATCTAGGTAGGCAGAACTACATTCAGGGTCATGCCACATTTGAGAAATAGCAGTGATGGTGTTGCTGCTGCCATCCTGGACAGGAGACATTGCTGTCACTGGACACTGGATGCTTACATCTTTATCAGTGGAATGAATTAATTACTTATTTGCAGATCTTTCTTCAGATTGAAACTCCTAGGCAAGAGCATCTGATTAGTTGAGCTAGATGCTCATGCCCTCATTGGAAGGGTCAGGGTAAAAGATTATCTGGCACTTTCAGTTTCCCCTATTGCAGTGGACAAGGCCCTGCTTCCCACCAGCATCACACAATTGCAAATTCTCCACACTTATTAAGGGAATCAGATGCTAGGCATCCAAAAAATTTTTTAAAAGGCAAATAACCACCATAGTCCACGCTTTGGCTACTAGCATCCACTTATATTCTAGCTCAAAAATGCTAACTCCTCAAAAACATGTTCCTGCAGAATATAATGTAACTGCATCTCAAAAAAAGCAGGAAGATACTTATCCTCTCCTTAAGTAAAGTGAGGCATTCATCTACATGTGCAGGATGTTTGGTGAATGTCTATTCTTCATCCAGTTCTGACACAATATTGTCTTAGTTGTGCTTTAAGGGCTATATCATAAATTTAACCATAGTCCACACTCCTTATGTCTAAGACAATTCTGTATCCTTCATATCCTCTCAATTTAACCTGTCTTGGGTTTCTTTGGCCATTTTCCTTGCTTTAACCATTATGCAGCTTTACACATGAGTGTAACACATGGCTGTAACTCCACTCAGACTGACATCACATGAATGTAACCCAACAGGGAGAAGTGGCCTGTGGCATCGGTATTCAAGGCTCCTGGCAGTGGTGAATGGCTTGGCTCATTGGTCAGAGGCCTGGAAGGAATAATAGAAGATAAGGGGCAAATAGGCAGAGAGGATGTAGGTTGGACCCATGAGAGGGGGTTTAAAGCATATGGATCTTTATGTCTCCTAAATGGGTTTAGCATCTCCAAAATTACCACTTCATTTTATTCTTTAACACACTGAACAGATTAATCTTTTTTATAAAATGTAAGTCAGATCTTGCTTCTCCTCTGCTTAAAATCCTCCAGTGGCTTCCCATTTTGTTCAAGTAAAAGTCAAAAGTCTTACAAAAGCTCCTACAAAGTCCTATATGCTTTGGCTCCCTGTATTCCTTCGACTTAATGTCTTACTCTCCACTAAATTCACTCTCCTCCAGCCACTGGCCATTTTGCACTTCCTCCAACACACCAGCTATGTTTCCATTCCTGACTCCCTGCAGTGGCTCTTTTCTCTTCGTAAGCTATCCTTATGGCTTACTCTCTCACCTCATTCAAGTTTGCTTATTGTCACCTTTGAAGTGAACCCAAGCCCAAGCCTACCATTGAAAATTTCAATCCCTGGCAATATACTGGCACTCCTTAGCTCACATCCTAATCTAATTTTCCATAGGTCTTTACACCTTCTATATAATTAACTTATTTATAATCTTTACTGTCCATCTTCCCACACTACGGGTAAGCTCTATGAGAGTCAAAACTTGTTTTGTTTTGATATTGCTGTATCCTCAGCATCTGGAAAGGTGCCTGGTACATAGTAGATGTTGGATATGTGTTAAATGGATGAATATACTTGAATGGGGCTGTAAGTTTCTTGTTATTTATTTCTCTCTAGTGCCAGCATATTGTATGAACAACCTGTAAACCAAGCTCAAATCGTCAGCTGCTCATAGAGAAATCATTAGTAGGCATAGCCTGGGTTGAGGGAGGCATGGCCCAAGAAGGCTCTTGAAAGAGAGATATGTATTCTGCTACTTTCCAGGCTTTTTTGAGGCCTTAACGTTATGTTACTATAGAATAAATGTTGTGTACAGTGCACAAGGAAACTTGAAGCCCTCAGAAATTAAGAGATGAGCCCTAGGTCACATAGCTATTGAGCAGCAGAAGAGAATCTTTTTCCAAAACAGAACATCAATGTACTTCCTTTTGTTAGAGCAAGATAAAACTGAAAATGATTTTACAAATACATAGTTAATGGGCCCAACGTGGGTGTACAGTTTTAAATTCTCCAAATGCTTAATGTTCTTGTCTGCCTAGTTTCAAAGAGTGTTTTGCATTTCTGTCACTCTGAGTAGTATGACACCATCAGGATGACTGTGGCAGCTAAGAAAACACAGAAAACACGTAGCACGGAAAAAGACTCAGTCACAACAAAAGCTAGCTTGCCTTATCAGTATGAACCCAAGAACCCAGTAAGCACCCCAAAATATACATTGATGATGGTGCTGTGAGTCACTGTATGACTCACAGCTCACTGACCACTACAAAACAGAAACTTGAAGAATAATTTACTGCCCAGGCCAAAAGGACTTGAAAGAACTTTCCCACCCACCATATGAGTGATATATCAAATTAGGGATAAGGCGCCATCTCTTTCTTCTTCTTGGAATGGATTAGTTCTCTCTCTTTGTGCAGCTCCCCCAGAGACGCAGGGCCAGATAAGCCTCTGGTTTCACTAATAATCTTCTCCAGTGAACTGTTCTATTCTTGTACCTGCCTACTCGGGCTCATTCTGCAAAGAAATCTAACCCATAAGAGTGCCTCAGCACACAAAAATGTACTTCATCACTCCTCTGAGCAAGATGGCTTCTTGGATCAGCCTTTTATGCCTTCCCTCCCTTGACTGTGACACTAAACAGACCCATAATAAACCGTCCTCAACTACACAAGTAAGAAATTATTCTCAGGGCCAAGACAGTTTGCTCTCCAAAACCGTTTCTCTCTCGTATACAAATCAAGGACCCAGTGGTCCCAATTTGAGGGTATAGAGATTAGTGGAAAGGTTTATTTTTTTAAAAGAATGAAGTGTTTCATTCTCTAACACCTTCACAGCAGGGCTGCTGTTGCACTCACATGGCCTATGGTTGGCTTGGCGTTGTGAATTCTGCTTTACCCACGAGGGTCCTGACGAAGTCTGCGACCTGAGGTCACACAGGCAAGTCCTCACCGGAGTCGGGAGTGCACACTCTGAAGTTCCTCCTTCTGGGCTGGGCCTGACACCCGCCCCAACTATCTTCTGGGGCTTTACTGCATGGGTCCACATGGTGATGCTGACATAGGCCTTCTGGTGGCAGAATGCTGTCTGGCATCTGGACTTTCTCTCATTTAGAAGACAGCATTGTTAAAAAATAGCTTCTTATATCCAAAGTGTCTCCTGTTTTTGGAGCAGTGGGTGCTCTGTAAGGAAATACCCCAGGAAAAGAGTGTTCTTCCCTCAACCCCTTCGTTCCATCCACAATAGAAAGCTCTTTTTTTCCAGCTTTATTGAGGTGTAATTGACAAAACTGTAAGGTATTTAAAGTGTGCACTGTGATGATTTGATATATGTATACCTTGTGAAAGGATTCTTCCCTAGTTAATTAGCATATCCATCATGTCACACATACATACACACACATATGTGAAAACATTGAAGTACTCTCTTAACAAATTTCAGTTATACAATACAGTGTTATCAACTGTAGTAAACCATATTTTACATTAGGTCTTCAGACCTTACCCATCCTATAGCTGAAAGTTTGTACCCTTTTACCAACCTATCCCATTTCTTACTTCCCCTTAGCCTTGGTAACCACTTTTCTACTCTAAGTTTGACTTTGTTTTTAAAAATTCCATGTATGGGGCGCCTGGGTGGCTTAGTCGGTTAAGCGTCCGACTTTCGCTTAGGCCATAATCTCGCGGTTCGTGGTTTCGGGCCCCGCGTCGGGCTCTGTGCTGACTGCCAGCTCAGAGCCTGGAGCCTGTTTCAGTCTGTGACTCCCTCTCTCTCTGACCCTCCCCTGCTCACGCTGTCTCTCTCTCTCTCCTAGAAAAAATAAAAAACATTAAAAAAAAATTCCATGTATAAGTGACACTATGCACTATTTGTCTTTCTCTGGTCTGGTTTATTTCACTTAGCATAATGCCCTCAAGTTTCATTCATGTTGTCACAAATGACAGGATTTTCTTCTGTTTTGTATATACATACCACATCTTCTTTATCCATTCATCCATTGATGGACACTTGCATTGTTTCCTAAAAAGCTTTTAATGGCACCAAGAAGGCATCTTCTGTCTAAGATCTAGGCTGCTCAGGGATCGTTAGAAATAAAGCATGAGTAGTCAACCCACAGGGGTCCCCTCGTTGTGCCTGATGCAGGGGCCACCCTGGCTGGTTTGTATCCCCAAGGTTATTTGAATGATTCTGCAGATGAGAAGTAATTGGGTATCAGAATTTTTCTGAGCAGCAAAACATACTAAAAATTGAAAGGAAAACTGCTACTTTGATCAGATGAGCCCAGAGCCATGACTAGTAGTTCTTCCTTCACTGAGATTTCTTTGCCATCCTCCTCATTCTTTCAATAAGCATCAGATGAATTTCTACTTTGTATTGGAAATTAAGCTGTGCTTGAAAATGTAGAGATAAATACTATTTGAAATAGAACAGGAAGAACCAGAGAGGTGAGGCAAGCCCACATCTGTTGAGAGCAGCTCAAACCAGTGAAACTAAAATGAAATTCAAGTACAAAGGGCAGAAGTTAGACCTAGAGTCAAGAGGTTGGATAATTGTCAAGCTTGAAGCTGAGATTTCTGAGGTTTGCCTATCTTGGCTTAGATCAGTACGTACATTTTCCTGTTGAAATATTAAATAATATAAGCACATGGTCACCTTAATAGAGCTCACTTCTAGTTAGGAATATTTTAATAATAGTTTAAATCTGTTACAGGTAATTGATACTAGTTAATCTAAACTATTGATTGGTTTTCAACTCAGTTTTTAAATTTTTAATGTTTTTGAAAGTTTATTTATTTTATTTTATTTTATTATTATTTTTTAAATAGTTTATTGTCAAGTTGGTTTCCATATAACACCCAGTGCTCATCCCCACAAGTGCCCTCCTCCATGCCCATAAATTTTATTTATTTTAAATGTTTATTTGTTATTTTTAAAATATAATTTATCAAATTGGCTTCCATACAATACCCAGTGCTCATCCCAACAAGTGCCTTCCTCAATACCCATCACCCACTTTCCCCTCTCCCACCCCTCATCAACCCTCAGTTTATTCTCTATATTTAAAAGTCCCTTATGGTTTGCCTCCCTCCCTCTCTGTTTGTAACTATTTTTCCCCCCTCCCCATCCCCCATGGTCTTCTGTTAAGTTTCTTAAGATCCACATATGAGTGAAAACATATATCTGTCTTTCCCTGACTGACTCAAGTCACCTAGCATAATACCCTCCAGTTTCAGCCACATTGCTGCAAATTACCAGATTTCATTCTTTCTCATTACCAAGTACTATTCCATTTTATGTATAAACCACATCTTCTTTATCCACTCATCAGTTGATGGACATTTAGGCTCTTTCCATAATTTGGCTATTGTTGAGAGTGCTGCTATAAACATTGGGGTACCTGTGCCCCTGTGCATCAGCACTCCTGTATCCCTTTGGTAAATTCCTAACAGTGCTATTGCTGGGTCATAGGACAGTTCTATTTTTAATTCTTTGAGGAACCTCCATACTTTTCCAGAGCAGCTGCACTAGTTTGCATTCCCACCAACAGTGCAAGAGGGTCTTGTTTCTTCACATCCTTGCCAACATCTATAGTTTCCTGATGTGTTCATTTTAGCCACTCTGACAGTGTGAGGTGGTATTTCAGTATGGCTTTGATTTGTATTTCCCTGATGATGAGAGATGTTTCATGTATCTGTTGGCCATCTGGATGTCTTCTTTGGAAAAGTCTCTATTCATGTCTTCTGCCCATTTCTTCACTGGACTAAGTTCATCATTTATGAAATGACATAATTTCAGGGATTTGCTTTGTAGTAATCCAATTAGAGAAATAGGTGGGGTATGGATAAGATGAGACAGATCATGAAATGAAAATTGTTGGAATTGGGTGATAGGTACATAAAAATTTATTATTTTATTTTCAGTTTATTACCTACTTCAGCTAGAAAATGTTTAGTAGCACTTATTTATTCCTTTAAAAGCAAATTTGAAGCATATATGAGTCAGTATGAAAGTTTGAAAAGGACTGAAATTAGTTCTGCTGTGATCTGGCTGCACGACATTTGACAAACTCTTAACTATTCTAGGCTTCTGTGTTCATTGTAGACAGTAATTAGTTCTAATTGATTGCCCTCAGTATTTAAAGGAAAAAAAAAAAGTGTGTTCTTCTAGAGGAATGTCCTAATCACCAATAAGGGGCGCCTGGGTGACTCTGTCAGTTAAGCATCAGATTCTTGATTTCAGTTCAGGTTGTCATCTCAACAGTTTGTGAGTTCAAGACCCATGGTAGTCTCTGCGCTGAGAGTATGGAGTTTGCTTGGGATTCTTTCTCTCCCTAATCATCAGTAAAATTTGAATTTTATTTTACTTTGCTTTATCTATAGACAAAATAAATTATGTCATGTGTTTGTAAATGTGATCACTGTAGTAGATATTTAATGTTTCTTTTGAGAAAAAAATGAAGTAGAAACATGATGTACATATGCGTGATCCAGACAGATATTGGAATAGAAATAAAAATGTAAAGTGGTACTTTGAGGAGAATCCCCAAAGTATGAAGTACTAGAAGAAACATTGAAGGTTATAATTTTAATGCAGACAATCTAATCTAAAAGTCGTGGGTTTTTTGTTTTTTTTTTAACCAACTGGACCAAATCATCCAGAAAAAGCATGAAAATGGTTAGAAGCCACTTAGGAAGATTTCTACAAAAAAAAAAAAAAAAAAAAGGAAGATTTGTTAAGTGAGTGCTGGAGAGAGTCCAAGGGAGGAGAGAAAACTAATTAGGAGATTAGATGTTACAAAGAGGATAGTTTGTAATCTTGGCATTGAGTAATCTGAAGGTAAAACTTTAAAAAATAAGGTTGAATTCTGAGAAAAGTTAATGGATTAAACACATGCTTACACTTGCTTATCCCTTCACCCATCAAATGGCAACAAAAGAATTTATTAAGAGACTAAACCTACAAGAGGGGGAAGAGTGGAAGAGAAGACAGCAAAAACGTAATTTTGGAAACAGATAAACCAGTAGAGATGAGTTACAAATTCTTAGCAAACAATGTATGAAAAAGACATCCTATGGCAGCAGTGGGGAAAACAGAAATCCACCTGATTTATGTGGAGGAATTGTCCAAAGACTCAGAGATGGTTGGTTCTAAGTTCCTCTGGAAGTGGTGATTGAATAAGGATTGTTTGAAAGTCTCTTTAAGAACTATGTAGATCCCATATCGTCTCCTACACTCTGATGAGCCACCTGAAGAATGGCCCTTCTTTCACCCCAGATAAAGAATAAAATTATATTTTCTAGAAGGGGAATAGTACATAGAACTTCAACTGAGAATGGAGGTACTGGACAGAATATAGGGATCTGGATTTTATCTGCATCCTTGATTCTGAGGCGTCACAGCTCTCTTCCTTCGTTCATGTCCCAGAATATTCATCTTCCTCCTCCAAAGAAGACATTGTAGATTTTTTCCCCCTAGGGAATCGGGTTGGCTTAAGAGGAAATACCTAAACATATTTCTTAAATTTCTTCACAATAAAGTAAAGGTCAGAATGGACAAATCTTCCTACACACTTGAAGATTTTTAGTACCCCTATCTTAATTATGAACATCCAACCAATGAATATCAGATGACAGAGGAAAATATCTGATATGAAAAATGGAGATCAAAATAAGCAGGAAAAAAGCAGCATAGAGAAAACAAAGTGTGGAGTTTTAAAAACATGTCCACAATTTCTTTTGACATTTCTCACATCTAAAGATGGAGTCTAATTCCTCTCTCCTTGAATATGACCAGGTTTTAGAGACATGCTTCTAAAGAATGTGATGAAGTTAGGGTGTAATTTTCAAGGCAAGGTTAAATAAAAGATGTAGCATTCACATGATTTTCTCTATCTCTAAACACTTAGTCTTGAGAACCCAGCCACAATGCTATAAAAAAGCCAAGTCACCATATGACAAGATGGCATGAGGTGTTCTGATAACAGCTCCACATGAGATCCTAACTAATAGCCAGTATCAATGACCAGACATTTGAATGAGGATTCAGAGGATTCCATCCACCAGCTTTTGAACAACCCAACTAAAGATGAGCTGTCCTCATAGAGTTATGTCCAAACTATAGATTCATGGGTGAAATAAATACTACTATGTGATTATCCAATAATTTTTGAAATGACTTATTATACAATAATAGAAAACTTAAACACAGAGACTCTACAGGGAGAATAAATTTTCAAAATTTATGATCAACTCTTTTTCTGACTGAGATGAAGTAATGGAGACTGGATTCATTGTCCTGCTTGAAGCAGCAGAATGTCTGGACAAACAGTGGTTCTTGGATATTGAACATTAGCTAGTGAAAGACATTGATCACTGAGAAAAAGGAGACAAGTGAGATGAAGCCTACAATTACCTCAGATTACTACTTGGAGAAAATTTCCAGACTGTGTCCTAGGGAGAAGTAACTGAAACAGAGCCTAGTGGTCTCCTTAAGTTGAGAAGAAAGAAGTGAATATTGAGGGAAGTCAAAAAGGCTAGAGTTTTAAGGAGAGTATCAGAGAGAAGAGAGCTGCACAAAGAAAGAGAACTCTGGAGATCTGCAGCAGTTAGGTTCCCTTAAGTATTCAGCTGAGTACCAGTCAGTGCATGTCAGTGAGGAAATTACTCAAGGCCAGACAAAAAAACACCCAAAAAGATTACAGTGAACAATCCTCAGAGCTCAACTAAGGCACAGGAATAGTAACTGTACACCAGCCAAAGTGGAAAGTCTCATAATTCATAAGGCATCAGGTAGAGTACAAAGGAGGATTTTGCTCCAGTTATAGTACAAAATTAGCCCTAGATTAAATGCTCTCTGGTCTTATTTAGTGAAGCTTAAAAGCACAATCTAAAAAGATTAACCTGTTTCCAGTAGCTTAACTACATCCCAGAATGAAGTCCATAATGTTTATAGAAATACAATATTCAAAACCCAACAAGGTAAAATGAATCCTGTGTAGCATTCAATAAAAATAAGTAAGCATGCAAAGAAGGAAAAATACGATCCATAATGAGAAAGAAAATCAATCAATCAACACTGACCCAAAGAAGGAAATTAGTAGATAAAGACATTAAAATAGTTATTATAACTATATTCTATGTTCAATAAGATTGAACACATTAAGTAAAGGCAAGGAAAACATAAAAAGACCAAAACTGAACTTGTAGATCTGAAAATTACAATATCTAGAATAAAATATATACTCTATGGGATTAATACATGTTATAAATTACAGAATAAAATATTAGTGAAATTGAAGATATCTCAATAGTAACTATCCAAAATGAAACACAGAGAAAAGACTGAAAAGAATGACCAAATCATAAGTGAACAATGGGACAACCTGATATATATGTAGTCGAAGTCCCTGAAGGGGAAGGAGGTTGGTAGAAAAAATTTTGAAAAAATAATACCTGAAAAATTTCCAAATTTGGTGAAAATTATAAACCTCGATCAAGGAAGCTGAATGAACTCAATCAAGAAAAATATGAAGAAAACTACTTCAGTGCACATCATGATGAAATTGCTTAAAACCAGTGACCTAAAAAAAATCTTAAAAGTTGTTAGAGAAACAAGATACATTGTCTACAGAAGAAGAAAAATAAATGTAAGAGCAGATTTCTCATTGTAAGTAATAAAAGCTAGATGACATTGGAGCAATATATTTAGTGTACTGAGAGAAAAATATTGTCCACTTACAGTTCTTCACCCAGCAAAAGTATCTTTAAAAATAATATAAAAAGTGAAAGACTTCATCATCATCAGGCCTGCATAATAGGAAATACTAAGGGAAATCCTTTAGGCAGAAGCAAAATGGTACCACATGGAAACGCTGATCTAAACAAAACAATGAACAGTGCCAGAAATGGTAAATATTTAAGTAAAGAAAAATAGTTTTTATTATTTA
Organism: Hyaena hyaena; assembly: GCF_003009895.1. NCBI lineage: Eukaryota > Metazoa > Chordata > Mammalia > Carnivora > Hyaenidae > Hyaena > Hyaena hyaena. The sequence goes on from NW_024080646.1 coordinate 4,400,141, forward strand.
AATCTTTTGAAAAGATAAGTGATTGTATAAAGCAAAAATAATAACAATGTAGTGTGGGATTCATAATGTAGAATTAAAATGAATAACAAACAAAGGAAAGGAAATAATGGAAGTAGAGGATTATATGGTTTTTGCACTGTATGTAAAGTGGTTCAATATCACTTAAAGGCAGACTGAAATGATGAAAATATGTATTTTATAAGCCCTAATATAATCACAGAGATATTTAGATACTATTTGCTTAATATTTGACTAATTAGGTGAAAAAGATGGAAAGTGGGAAACACAGAATACTCAATTCAAAAGAAACCAGAGAAAGAGGAAAAGAGGAACAAAAGACCAGATGGTAAAGATAGAAAACATACACTCTTGAACAACCATTGGGCTGAAGATGAAATCAAAAAGGAAATTAGAAATTAGAAAATATCTTGAGACAAATGGAAACAAAAACAAGGTAAAAATGCTTATGGGATGCAGCAAAAGCAGTACTAACAGGAAAGTTTATAGTGATAAATGCCTACATTATAAAAGAAGAAAGATCTCAAATGAACAATCTAACATTATTCCTTAAGGAACTAAAAAAAATGAATGAATGAAGCCTAAAGTTAGCAAGAAGAAGGAGATAATAATGATTATGGGAAAAATAAATGAAGTAGAGAATAGAAACAAAATCTGTGAATCTAAGTGTTCATTTTTAGGAAAGATAAACAAACTCAAAAACCCTTAGATGGAATGAGAGAGAGAGGAGACTCAAATAAGTAAAATCAGAATGGAAAAGGAGACGTTATAACTAATGTCACAGAAATAAAAAAGATATAAAGGACTACTATGAACAATTATATGCCAACAAATTGGATAGTCTAAAAGAAATGGTTAAATTTCTAGAAACATACAACCTATCAAGACCGAATTAAGAGGAAATAGAAAGCCTAAACAGATCAATAAGAAATAAGAAGATATAGGGGCGCCTGGGTGGCTTAGTCGGTTAAGCGTCCGACTTTCGCTTAGGTCATGATCTCACGGTTCGTGGGTTTGAGCCCCACGTCGTGCTCTGTGCTGACTGCCAGCTCAGAGCCTGGAGCCTGTTTCAGTCTGTGACNGTGCTCTGTGCTGACTGCCAGCTCAGAGCCTGGAGCCTGTTTCAGTCTGTGACTTCCTCTCTCTCTGACCCTCCCCTGCTCACGCTGTCTCTCTCTCTCTCTCCTAGAAATAAATAAAACATTAAAAAAAAAAATAAGAAGATATAGTCAGTAATAAAAAATTTTCCAAAGGAGAAAAATCCAGTACTAGTTGGTTTCACAGGTGAATTCCCCAAACAGTTAAAGAAAAATTAATACCAATCCTTCTTAAACTCTTCTAAAAGATAGAAAAAGAGGGACTACTTCCAAATGATTTTTATAAGGCCACCCTTCGATATAAAAGACAGACAAAAACACCACAAGAAAAGATTACAGGCTAGTATCCCTAATGAAAATAGATGCAAAAGCCTTCAACAAAATGTTAGCAAACCAACTTTAACAGCACACTGAAAGTCACTAAATGTGATTTATTCTAAGGATGTAAGGATGGTTCAACATACACAAATCAATCAATGTGATACACCACATCATTAACAGAATGAAAGATAAAATCATAATCATCTCAACAGATGCAGAAAAAGCATTTGAAAAATTCAGCACTTTTTTATGGATTAAAAAAATAAACCTGTCAACAAATTAAATATGGAAGGAACTTCAACACAATAAAGTCCACATATGAAAAGCTGATAGCTAATATTATATTCAATGGTAAAACCTGATAGCTTTTCCTCCAAGATGTAGAAAAAAGCAATGTCACCCACTCTCACTACTTGTATTCAGCATAGTACTGGAAATGCTAGCTAGAATGATTAGGCAAGAAAAAGAACTACATAGGCATCCAAATCAGGAAGGAAGAAGTAAAATGATATTTTTGTCAAGGACATGATCTTATATGTAGAAAATCATGAAGACTCTACCAAAAAACTGGTGGAACTAATAAATGAATTTAGCAAAGTTGCAGAACACAAAATCAGTGTACAAATATCAGTTGTGTTTCTGTACATTAATCACAAGTTGTCCTAAAAGGAAATTAAGAAAAAAATTCCATTTATATTAGCATCAAAAAGAATACTTAGGAATAACCTTAACCAAAGAGGTGAAAGATAAGTACACTAAAAACCAGAAAACACTGATGAAAAAAATTAAGGCAGACACAAATAAGTAGAAAAAATCTCATGTTCATGTATTGAAAAAATTAATATTGTTAAAATGTCCGTACTATCCAAAGCAATCATGGGTGAATACTTATCTCCAAACTCATCCAGTTTTGCATATAAGTTATATACAGCTCTTTGTACATCAAAAAAATAAATAAGTAAGAAAACATACAGCAAGTACAACCCATGATTATCCCATGTTTATACCAACCATATAAAATATGTTTATATGTAAATGCATGTTTGTAAAATATGTGCTTATATATGCATATAATATGATTTCTAAAATATGCTTATGTATATAAGACAAAAAATGTATGTTTAAACCTAGCCATATAAAATCCACATTAAATCTAAACATCTCAATTAGAAGGTAGGGATTGTCAGGTTGGATTAAAAAGCAAGAGCCCTAACAACAGGAATAAAAAAAAATGTCTGCTTTCACCATTCTATTAAATATTGTAATGGAGGTTCTAGCCAGGGCAATTAGGCAAGAAGGAGAAATAAAAGTCATCTTTATTGGAAGGGAAGAAGTAAAATTATTTCTACTCTCAGATGACGTAGTCTAGTGTTTAAAATATTATGAAGAATTCCCTCAAACCTATTAGATGCAATACATGAGTTCAGCAGAATACAAGATGAATATACAAATATAAAATATATTTCTATGTCCTAGCAATGAATAATTCAAAATGGAAATTATAAAATAATTCCATATATAATAGTATCAAGAATATTAAACATTTCGGAATAAATTTAACTAAAAAGTACAAAACTTACTCTGAAAACTACAAAAAGTTGTTGAAAGGAGATAAGACCTAAATAACTGGAAAGGTATCCCATGCTCATAGAGTAGAAGACTTAATATTACCGAAATGGCAAATCTCACCAAATTTATCTACAAATTCAATGCAAATCTTACCAAATTTGAGGTGCTTTTTGTGTGTGTGTGCAGAAATTGACAAGCTAATCCTAAAATATCGAATGCAAGGGAACTTGAATAACCAAAACAATCTCAAAAATGAATAGTAGGAGGACTTATTCTTTTTTTTTTTATTGTATGATTATTTTTTTTTTTTTACAAATAGTTTATTGTCAAATTAGTTTCCACATAACACCCAGTGCTCATCCCCACAAGTGCCCTCCTCCATGCCCATCCCCCCCCCCCATCCATCAGTCCTCAGTTTTTGTCAGCATTCAAGAGTCTCTCATGGTTTGCCTCTCTCCCTTTCCCCCACCATTTCCCCCCTTCTTCTCCCGGTTGGTCCTCTGTTAAGTTCCTCCTAGTCCTCCTATACGTGCACACATATGATATTTGTCCTTCTCTGCCTGACTTATTTCGCTCAGCATCACACCCTCAAGGTCCATCCATGTTGCTACACATGGCCAGATTTCATTGTTTCTCATTGCCATGTAGTATTCCATGGTATAGATAAACCACATCTTCTTGATCCATTCATCTGTTGATGGACACTTAGGCTCTTTCCATGTTTTAGCTATTGTGGAGAGTGCTGCTATGAACATTGGGGTCCATGTGCTCCTATGCCTCAGCATTTCTGTATCCCTTGGGTAAATTCCTAGCAGTGCTATTGCTGGGTCATAGGGGAGTTCTATTGTTAGTTTCCTGAGGAACCTCCACACTGTTTTCCAGAGGGGCTGTACCAGTTTACATTCCCACCAACAGTGTAGGAGGGTTCCCGTTTCTCCACATCCTCGCCAGCATCTAGAGTTCTCTGATTTGCTCATTTTAGCCACTCTGACTGGCGTGAGGTGGTATCTCAGTGTGGTTTTGATTTGTATTTCCCTGATGAGGAGGGATGCTGAGCATCGTTTCATGTGTCTGTTGGCCATCTGGATGTAGGAGGACTTATTCTTTCCAGTTTCAAAAAGTACTACAAAGCCAAGGTAATCAAGACAATATAGTTATAGCATAAAGATAGACATGTAGACCAACGGAATTAGAATTGAGAGCCTAGAAATAAAGCTTTAAATTTGTAGTCAGTTGATTTTCAACAAGGATGGTGAAGCCATTCAATGGGGGAAAGAATAGTTTTTTCAACAAATGGTGCTGAAAAAAGTAAATATCCACATGTGAAAGAAGGAAGTTGGACCCCCTCTCCCTACATCATAAAATGCCAATTAAGCTAAAATGAATTAAATACCTAAATATCTGAGGTGAAAGTATAAAACTTTTAGAGGAAAACATGTGTAAATCATCTGATTTAGGATTAGGCAAAAGTTTTCTTAGCTAGGACACCAAAAGCACAAGCAAGAAAAGAATAATAAAGCTAAGGTGGACTTCATTAGAATTAAAAATATTTGTGCTGCAAAGAACACCACTGAAAGTGAAAAGAATCCACTGAATGGAAGAAAAGATCTGCAAGTTGTATATCAAATAAGAGACTTGTATCCAGAATATATAAAGAACTCTTACAAATTATCAACAAAAAGACAACCTAATTAAAAAATGGGCAAAGGATTTGGAAAGACATTTAAGACATCTAAGATCTACAAATGGCCAATAAACACATGAAGAAATGCTCAACGTATTTTGTTATCAGAGAAATGAAAATAAAACTATGAGGAGATACCATTCATATCAACTTGCATGGTTATCATAGAAAAGAGGCAATATTTAAAATTTTTAAATTTTAATTCCCATGTAGTTAAAATGCAGTGTTATATTATTTTCAAGTGTACAGTATGGTAATTCAACAATTTCACATATTACTCAGTGCTTATCAAATAAGTGTGCTCTTAATCCCCTTCACCTATTTCACCCATTCCCTCCATGTACATATAAAAAGACAGACAATAACAAGTTTTGACAAGAATGTAGAGGAATTGGAATCCTTATGCATTGCTAATGGTAATGTAAAGTTTCCACAGTAGCTGCTGGAGAAAACAATTTAAGGGTTCATCAAAATGTTAAGCAGAGTTACCCTATGACCCAGCAATTCTACCCCTAGGCATCTACCCTAGAGAAATGAAATACATGCAAAAATATAGTATACCCAATAACAACATTATTCATAATGATGCAAAAGTGGAAACAACTCAATGCCCATTAATTGACAAATGGATAAACAAAATGTGGTCTATTATACAATAGAAGATTATTCAGCCATAAAAAGGAATGACATAACTGACACCTACTGCAAAGTGGATAAATTTTGCAAAATTGTTCTAAGTGAAAAAAGGATGATACAAAAAAACCTACACATTGTATGATTCCATTTATATGTCCAGAATAGACAAATTCATAGAATTGGAATATGTATTACTGGTTGCCTAGGTCAGTTGGTGGGGTGCGGGTGGGGGAATGCTTGGGAGGGTGGAGGGTTGGAATAGGGAATGACTGCTGTTGGGTATGGAGTTTCTTTTTGAGGTGACAAAATGTTCTATAATTAGACTGTGATGATGTTTGCTTAACTCTGTAAAGATATTGAAAACCATTGGATTGCATACTGGTAGATGTTAAGGTATGAAAATTATATCTCATAAAGCTGTTAAAAATAAACGAATAAGTAGAAAGTGCAGGGAACATACACTATTATTTTGTCTTCCAAAAATGATAAATATAAACATTTTGGCAAATACATATTTGGACTTTTCTTAGCTATATTGCAATATAAATGTATTTTATGATTATTATTTTTAAAAGGGATCATACTATAGTTTCTGTTCCAATGTTTTGAAAAATTCTTAAACAATGAGGATTTTTTCATGTAAATATACAGATTTCAATATTTATAAATGCCACAAATCAATCCATTCATTGGTGTTAGCTTATTTACTTATTTAAAAATTTTTTAAAATGTTTATTTGTTTTTGAGAAACAGAGTACGAGTGGGAGGGGGTCAGAGAGAGAGAGGGAGACAGATTCTGAAGCAGGCTCCAGGCTCTGAGATGTCAGCACAGAGCCCTCTGTGGGACTCAAACTCGCTAACTGTGAGATCATGACCTGAGCTGAAGTTGGACGCTTAACCGACTGAGCCACCCAGGTACCCCATTAGACAGCTTATTTAAACATTTTTTTTTAAATAAACATTTAGGTAATCTCTAACTATTTTGAAATAAAAAATCTTCAGTGAAGAGTTTTATATATTTATCTTTGAGTGATTGTGTACTTCCATAGGATATTTTCCTTCAACTAGGCTTGTCTTCAAAGTTATTTTTATGAGAAACTGGGATAGGTTTAATTAGGTGCTATGTACCATTTTAAACTGGAAGTTTTCCACATTTATATTTTAACTCCAAAATTTTACCCATTATCTGCAATTTTAAAAAATACATAAATTATCCTTTTGGAAAGGGAAGGGATTTTTCCATATCTATGAATGTTTTTGCTTTTAGAGAATGTAAGTGCATTCACCATATATTATCTATCTGACTAACTGATTTACATTTTGGAATATCTAGTGCAAAAATTGGTTGTCCAAATAGTTAAAGCCCAAAGCCAAGATACTTAATGTTCAACTACAAAATATTTACCTTGTGCTTTAACATTTTATGCTGCTATATTGACCAAATCCTCTAAACATATATATTTTTTAAATGTTTATTTATTTTTGAAAGAGAGTCTGTGTGGGGGAGGGGCAGAGAGAGAGAAGGACAGAGGATCCAAAACAGGCTGTACTCTGACAGCAGTGAACATGATGTGGGGCTTGAACCCACGAGCCATGAGATCATGACCTGAACCAAAGCTGGAAACTCAACTGACTGAGCCATCACCCTTAAACATATTTTTAATTGCCTATAATCATTTTTAGATTTATTTTAACTCTGAGTATTTTAGGTCTATTAGAAAGTATTAAATCTAGAAGCAGAAAAGTTACAAGACATGTTCTTCTGATAAATTTCTAATGATGATCCAGAAAACTTCAACTTAGTACATGAGTAATTAATGTTTATTCTATTGTATATAATTTTGTCATGAAATTCTTGCAAAAGGGAGTAACCCTCAAGAGAGAGATTTGAGCTGTTTCCTTGGCAGGTACACTATTCACCTGGTATATAGTCATGTAACAGATGGCATTTATTTTTATTTTTTTAAAAATTCTTTTCTCATAATTTTTTACGTGTTTCTGAGAGAGAGAGAGAGAGAGAGAGAGAGCATGAGCAGGGGAGGGTCAGAGAGAGAGGGAGATACAGAATCTGAAACAGGCTCCAGGCTCTGAGCGGTCAGCACAGAGCCCGACGCGGGGCTCGAACCCACGAACCGTGAGATCATGACCTGAGCCGAAGTCGGACGCTTAACCGACTGAGCCACCCAGGCGCCCCGAGCCTTGCCCATTTAAATCCCGCCTCCCAAGTTCTATTCCAAGTCTCTCCAGATTCTGTGCCTTTCCCATTCTTCAGGTCGCCCACGCTCCTGCCCCCACCCACTTCCAGTCCCAGCCCTTGCCTGCTCTTCTCATTCCTTATGCCTCCCCTCCCAACCTCCCCTGCCCTGTTTCCCCACCAGGCCCCAGCAGGGTCCTGATGAGACAGGAGGCTGGGGCTAATCTAAGATTTGTTTTTACATGGCGTGTGGGTTGACATTTTGGGGAGCAGAGGAAACGACTGTGGGCTATCTTTCGCTCTCTGGCTGCCAGACCTCTGATCCGTGGAAGCTTAGTTTCAGGGGACCTTATTTATGCATTCATTCCGCAGGAATTCATTAAGCACCTACGATGTGCCAGACAGTGGCAATGAGTCAAAAATCCATGCCCTCATGGAGCTGACAGTGGGGGAGTAGGAGTGTGGGGAGGGAGAGACAATGTAAATAAATGTAAATAAATTCAAGATTCATTCAGCACACAGTTTGGGGGCACACACTGTGTGTCAGGCACAGTTCTATACCCTGGGGCTACAGAGGGAACGAGACAGACACAAGTCGCTGCCTTATGGAGGTTATAGTTTAGGGAGGTGACAGTTGGCACACTAAAAAATACATGGATATTTTTGACATAATATAATGCTGGTCAACTTTAAGAAGGAAAATAGAGGGGTGCCTGGGTGACTCAGCNCGACTTTCGCTTAGGTCATGATCTCGCGGTTCGTGGGTTCGGGCCCCGCGTCGGGCTCTGTGCTGACTGCCAGCTCAGAGCCTGGAGCCTGTTTCAGTCTGTGACCCCCTGTCTCTCTGGCCCTCCCCTGCTCACGCTGTCTCTCTCTCTCTCCTAGAAATAAATAAAACATTAAAAAAAAAAAAAAAGAAAATGTAAGTTCTAGACTGCAAGCTCTACCAAATGCATTTGGTTCTGTATTTGCTGACAAGAAATCAGGGAATTAGTTACAATATATGAGTTTCCCTTTGAAAAGACTGGCTTATTCACAGAAAACAAAGAATATTATTATTATTTGAGAATGTGGGAACATAATATCAGCCTTTTGGGTCCTGCTTATGCTATGGGGCATGAGTGGATAATAGGTCTGGGTCTAGGCTCAGAGTAATGTCATGGATCAATAGGACAGCAACACTGTCAATAAAACTACAACACAACTTGCATTAATGGTGTTCACCTAATTAGTTAGTAACGGTTTTAGTAGCACTGATATGATGGCCCTGGGTTATATTGGTGGGACACTGACTTCCATGTCAGTGTTGGTTGGATCCATTCTTGATTTCAACATAGATGTTGGTATTTAGAAGATAAATTTAATCTATTAGCTACATACCGATCAGAATTGTAGATCACAGGATTGATGTTTGGGAAGCACTTTGAGCCCCTGGGAAATAAAGGTCTCTGCTTGAGGGCAGTGTTATTTTGAGAGAAAGAGAGAAAGGGAATTGAGGGGCAGAGAGAGAGAGAGGGAGAGAGAATCCCAAGCAGGCCCTGTGCTGTCAGCACAAAGCCTGATATGGGGCTTGATCTCATGAACAATGAGATCATAACCTGAGCCGAGATCAAGAGTTGGATGCTTAGGGGCACCTGGGTGGCTTAGTCGGTTAAGCGTCCGACTTGCGCTTAGGTCATGATCTCACGGTTCGTGGGTTCGGGCCCCGCGTCGGGCTCTGTGCTGACTGCCAGCTCAGAGCCTGGAGCCTGTTTCAGAGTCTGTATCTCCCTCTCTCTCTGACCCTCCCCTGTTCACGCTGTCTCTCNTGACTGCCAGCTCAGAGCCTGGAGCCTGTTTCAGAGTCTGTATCTCCCTCTCTCTCTGACCCTCCCCTGTTCACGCTGTCTCTCTCTCTCTCTCTCCTAGAAATAAATAAAACATTAATAAAAATTAAAAAAAGAGTTGGATGCTTAACCAATGAGCCAAACCAACGAGCCACCCAGGGGTGCCTTTATTAATTCTTATTATTGATTTTTATCAATAAATACAGGGGCTTCTGAGGAGGACAAGGATTGCATTGCTCAGAGGGTATTGTAGGTAAGCAAGCAAGGCTGAGCATCTCAGTGGCAGTTCTGTTAGTTCTACTCTTATTAACTCTTAAGAAAAAACAACCAATAAAACCAATAGCTCTAAAAATATGCAGTACTGTGGGTGGGAGTTATCTGACATTCTTGCATCTTTTGTTCTGCTCTCATGTACAAGTTTTAAGCACCTGTTCTCTGAGAAACCACAGAGGAAAAAAAAAGTTGGGCACAGACACAAATCCTAGAGGGCTAGATTACCTTTTGAATAATATATCAATCCAGCGGGTGTTATGAGCCTCTAGTGTTTTTCCCTGAATATAAAAGGATTCACTTTGCTGTCTGGCTGCCTTGGTCCTTCATAAGACCAGTTTTCTTAACAGTATCTCTGTTCTTGGCTCAAAACTATCCCTTAACAATATAGTTTTCCCCTGTCTAAGGAGCTGCAGCTGTTTTGATATTCCCCAGAACCCTCATCTCCTTGCCTCCTTTGCTTATTGCTTGGGAAAGGAAAAGCAACTTCCTTCCTTGGGGAAACCTAATCTTTATTTATATTCCTACTTTGAAGCGGAAGTCAGTTTGGTCATGTTGTCACTCACTATAAGAAAAACAGAAGAACCCCTCTCTATGTACCCTTGGAGAAGAGAAAGGTGTAGCCAGAAGAAATTAATTGATTGACATGGACTGGAGGTATAAAAGCCATCTCAATGTAGTTGTTGATAATACCGTTCTTCACTTCTTTTCTTGATCAGGTGTTTTCTTCATCATGCATCAAAGCCCAAGATTTCTGAAGTTAGGGATTCTCTCCATGAATGCATTGATGTTCTTTCGGCCCTTTGGTAAAGGCATTTGACCCAATGACAGGCTGATGAGTTGGCGTCAGCTATAGCGGAACAAGGACTGTTGGCTGAGAAAAGTGTGAATGCTGAAGCTGAGGGCAGAGTTGGCTCATGGAACATTTTATCTGTTCTCTGAGTTTCTTGTCCCAGTACATCAACAAATTTGTTTTTGTTTAAAGACTTTCCCACACAAGTGTCTGCCAAGTTCAGAAGACTGCTTTTTGAGATTGATCTTGGTTTTCTTGGAACAAGAGCTGAGATTGTATAATAAGCCCATTTGGTCTCAGAGAGAGAAAGTTGGGAGATTCTGTTTCCATATACATCAGCTATATCTGGGCATGGAAGAGAGAAAGGTCTGGAAACGAGGTGAGTATGGGTGGGAGGTGGGAGGAAAGAACCACTGAAAGGAGGTTTCACTTGTGTCTATTTTTCCCACTTGTCTTTGAAGCTCTCTGTGTCATTTGGAAGTAGAGCACTGAAGCTACAAAGTTGAATTCTGAGATCGATTTTGGCCACACTCTTACTTGAAATTAAGCTAAGTTATTAGAAAAGGATCTTTAGGTTTCTGATCCTTAGATTGGTAGGACATTGCTAATACATAGAACAATTCTGAAGTGTATGTTTATAGACAGGACTGGAGAACTTCTTTCCTCTGAGGTTTAAAAAGCACTCCACTGTGATAATCCCACTTGCTGTGAGCTATTTAAGAGGACCTCTACAAAAATGCAACTTAATGGATATATCAGACTATCCTTAGTACTTTTGCAAAGCTGGAGATAAGTATCATGGTAGGATCACAATATGTGCAGAATTGTCATTCATTAATGGCTTAGAGAATTAGGCAGGCTGGGAAATGGCTCTGTCCTGATAAAGGAAATGTAGTGGTTGATCACTGTAGGATGCCATGTGTTCCTTGAGATTCATTCGTGGCTTTAGGTCACAGGACAGTGGATAAGAGAAACTTCGCAGTTTATCCCAGACAGAAGTGTAGGGGACCATAATGGCCATTGTGAAGGCTAACTCTAGCACAGGCTTCCAGGGAATGTCTGCCATGCTCACATTCATAAAAGGCATTATTGCCTTGGGATTTTACTAACTTCTGCCAGTGCCAGTCAAATGTCTGGTAGTACTGTTTATGTTATAGGGGGACCCAATAAACACACTCCTTTCATGACTAATTTTATGGCATAAAACAAAGAGTAAACAAGTCAGGGGTGCATTGGTGGCTCACTTGGTTAAGTGTCTAACTTTGGCTCAGGTCATGACCTCACAGTTCATGAGTTTGAGCCCTGCGTCAGGCTCTGTGCTGATAGTTCAGAGCCTGAAGCCTGTTTAGGATTCTGTGTCTCCTTCTCTCTCTGCTCCTCCTCAACTTATGCTCTGTCCCTCTCTCTCACAAAAATAAACATTAAAAAAAAACCAAAAAATAAAGAGTAAGTCAGATGAAAATTAATAGTCCAACTGTTAGAAGCTTAAGTGTATAGCAAAAATGGACATGGACAGCTTAATACTAATAACACTGGAAAGAGGCAGACCTACCAGCCCCAGGTGAAGGCTAACCTCTATGGGGCTTGCCCTGTAAAACTTCTGGCAAGGAGAAGCCTGGCTGGCTCCAAAGAGGAAGAGGATAATAAGACGATGCTGAGTTTTAAATGTCCAATTCCTCTGCTAGACTTATCAAATCAGGTAACTCTATGTCCATGGTGAAAAGTAAGGGGTGGGCCAGGAAGCCATAAGTGCTTATGAAAAAATCCTTCTTCAGAGAAACCAGGAGTGGGGAAGGTGTGTTCCTTCCTCAAAAGAGTCCTCTCAGTTAAACACCCACACTTTCATGATTGACAGTAAAAACATTGTGTTTTTGTTCAGGCGCTTTGAGGACCATAGTATAACAATGGAGAAGACAAATGTTTAAAGAATGCTCATTTTCTCAGTATTGTCACCGTTTTCCAGTGTTTTCACAATGCCAGGAGGTGTTCTGATAACATTAGTCTATGAAACTGGTGCATGAGTGGGTCTGGGAGAAAGAATAAAGTTATGAAGAATAACAGAAATTCATATGCAGTCCTATGAAATTAACAAATCATCAGAGAATAGAGGTTGGTCGGTTGCAAGACATTTTTTTGAACATTCACAGCTCATAAAGAGTTTATAACCTATTAGGGACACCTGGGTGGCTCAGTCGATTAAGCGTCCAACTTCGACTCCGGTCATGATCTCACGGTTCGTAGGTTCGAGCCTCGCGTCGGGCTCTGTGCTGACAGCTAGCTCAGAGCCTGGAGCCTGCTTCAGATTCTGTGTCTCCCTCTCTCTCTCTCTCTGATCCTCCCCTGCTCACGTTGTCTCTCTCTCTCTCTCTCTGTCTCAAAAATAAATAAAACATTAAAAAAAAGAATTTATAACCTATTAGAAGAGACAAAAACCAATGGAAGGAAAATAGACATTTGCATATATGAACGTTTGTTGTAGAGATAATTAAGTCAGTGATTTTGCTACTGGGCAGGGCTAACTGAGGAAAGCTTACAAAGAAAGTGAATCTTGATCTGTAATGTTGAGGAGATAGGGAATGTGGGAACAGTGGGCCTAAAATTCCAGGAATATGGTGAGAACCCATAGAAATATACTGGAGAGTCTCTGATGTCATCCAAGTTGAACATGAAATATTATGATGCTGCTTCTGTTGCTGCTGTTGATGGAAGAAAGATAAATGTTGTGACAGACGCCCACAAAGTTTTTGGCAAGAAATAAAATTCCATTTAGTATGATGCATTTCAAGGGAATGACTTTTAGGATCATGCAGATGTGGCATATTTTTGCCTCACTGCTAAACTATGGGGTTTGGGATCTACACAAATGTGGAAGGCATCAGGTTGAAATGCAGTACACTATCTTTTGGCCAATGTAATTGACAAAGTGAAATTTGTAACCATTCCTCACACACATGCGGAAATGGCAGAAATAACATCCAAAATATCAGGAAGCACTTTATTTAAAAAAAAAAGTGAGAAAAAGCCTTTAAACGAACACTATAGGCTATTATATTATTACTTCTAATTCCCTTCTCAGCCTGAAATAAAATGTATAGTTTCTTTGATGTGATAAGAGAAATACTCCTGTCTTTACTCACTAGAGCCAAAGTCACAGTAGGAGTCAATGAGACATCCCCCACCAAGTTCTCATATAGACCTTCTTTTTTTTTTTTTTTTTTTATTTTTTTTTTTTTTTTTAGGAGAGAGAGAGAGACAGCGTGAACAGGGGAGGGTCAGAGAGAGAGGGAGTCACAGACTGAAACAGGCTCCAGGCTCCGAGCTGGCAGTCAGCACAGAGCCCGATGCGGGGCTCGAACCCATGAACCGCGAGATCATGACCTAAGCGAAAGTCGGACGCTTAACGACTAAGCCACCCAGGCGCCCCTCTCATATAGACCTTCTAATTCCCACTATTATCACCCCAATAAGGGCTTCAGAACACATTACTGGTTTCCTGTTTTTAGGGTTTTTTTCCTTCAATTTACCCAGCTCAAGACTACTGATATATATTCCTACAATATTCTTTATTTTAATTGCCAATCTAAGAAATTTTAAATGATTCTCTATTCTCTATAAGATAATAATATCAAATTCATTAACCCAATATTCAGGATGATATATAAGATGAACAGTTTTTTCATCTTTAATTATTTTATTTCATTACACAAATTCTTCAGTAAATCAAAGTGGCTTACACATTTTTCCCATTTATCCCGTTGAACTTTTTACCCACTAAGTCTTTGCTTATCCCAGTCCCCCATATCCTTTCCCCTCCACCTAAATCTGTTCCATAAGTACAGATTCAGCCAAAATCCACATTCCTCATGAAGTTCTCTCTAAACACTGCATTCAGTTTTTCTATTTATTGTCTGTACCATTCATGTCTCAACTACCATATTTTATACATATTCATGATTTTATGTTCATGTTTATACATCTCACCTCTTCAGTAAAATTCTTGAAGGCAGAAATCTTTTTGTGTCCTTGTTATGCCTAGTAGAACTCTTTCACATTATAGATTCCAATGATTAAGAAAACATTTTCAGAAAAAAGAAAAGGTTAAGAATATGCTACAGAAGTGAGCACAATAGGTTTCTGAGAGAGTAAAGCACTTTTAAAATATATCATAATAAAAACATGACATCGGATCTTAAGAATAGCAGGCAAAGTTCACTTAGAGTGAAATTATAGGCTTTAATGATTATATTAGAAAATAAAAAAAGCTAAAACCAATGGCTAAGTGTCTATTTCTAGAAGTTAGTAAAAGAATAAAATTAAACCTAAAAAATAGAAAGAATGAAATAAGAAAAAAGTAAAAGAGAAAAGAAACAAAATAAAAAGCTTCTAAAAAAGTTAAAATTTCTCTATTTTAAAATAAAGTTAACAAAGCAATGGCATGGATGATAAGGAAGAAGAAAGAAGGCAAAATAGCCAATATCAGAAATGAAAAATATGACATCATTACAGACCCTATAGCCAGTAAAAAAAATAAGATATTATAGAAATCCTTGTAACAACAAATTTGAAAATTAAGTGAAATGGATAAGTGGGTAAGTTCCTAGATAAATTAAAAATAGTCCTGAGAAAAGTTAGATAATATTAATTGTCCTATGATTATTAATGAAATTCAATTCGTAGTTTAAAGCTATCCCACAAAGAAAACTTTAATCTAGATGGCTTTGCTGATAAAATTCTACCAAACATTAAAGAATAATATTAATTTTACACAAATGCTTCAGAAAATATACAAAGAATAAAGAAGACTCTGTGTATTTCATGGATCAGTATACCTTTATTTTCTCTTTAAGTTTTGAAATGACTTTAGACTTACATAAAAGTTACAAAAATAGTGCAGAAAGTTTACATGTACTTTTGATTCACCCTTTCCTAAACTTGCATAACCATAGTACAATTATTAAAACAAGTAAATTAACATTGGACAATACTGTTAACTAAGCCATAGTCCTCATTCAAATTTCATCAGTTTTACCCCTAATGTTCTTTTTCAATTCCAATATCATCTAGGATCCCATATAGCAATTAATTGCTGTATCTCCTTAGTGTTATCTAATTTCTGACAGTTCTTCAGTCTTTCCTTATGAACGTGACACTTTTGATGAATAGTAGTCAGTTATTTTGTAGAATGTCTTTCAATTTAGGTTGACATTTTCTAATGACTAGATTGAGATTATGCATTAAAATTTTTTATGTTTATTTTTGAGGGGGGTGGGAAGAGAAAGAGACACACACAGAATCTGAAGCAGGCTCCAGGCTCCAAGCTGTTAGCACAGCGCCTGATGCAGGGCTTGAACTCATGGACTGCGAGATCATGACCTGAGCTGAAGTCGGATGCCTAACCGAATGAGCCACCCAGGTACCCTGAGATTATGCATTTTTGGCAAGAAAATCACAAATATAATATTTTCCTTTTTTCTATATCAGGCTATTGATATTTTTTATTACTGTTGATGTTAACCTTGATCAGTTGGTTATGGGAGTGTCTGCCAAGTTTCTATACTATACAATTCCTGTTTTTCGTCTTATAACTAGTAAATATCTTGGGAGAGATACGTTGAGATAGGAAAATATCCCAATTCTCTTCAGACTTTTGCCCACTGGTGAACTGATGTCTAAGACATCCACACAGAAAATTATAGACAATAATTGAGATAACTTAAAGAATGGATAAAAAGACTCACTATTTTAAAGATGTAAGATTTTTTTTTCTAGTTGGTCTATAAATTCAATCTCAGTCAAAAATCCTTCCAGATTTTCATTAGTGAAAATTGATTAACTCTTTTCAAATTTAGAAGGAAAAAAACAAAAGACCAAGGATAGCCAAGTTACCCTTAAAGATGAAAAAGGTAGGAGAATTGCTCAACTAGATATTGAGACATACTATAAAGCTAGAATAATATATACAACATGGTAATGGTGTGAAGGGGGATAAATAAATGGAACAGGAAACCAGGAACAGATATTAATTTATGACTTAATTTTTGAGAAAGATGGTCTTTTCAATGAATGGTGCTAGATCAATTTGATAACCATTTAGAATAAATGAAATTGAACCCTTGTCTCATACTGAGAATGAAAATGAAATGAAATCAAGTGAAAATTGACTTGAAACTTACAAATCTGTATGTAAAAGGCAAAACAACAAAGCTTCCAGGAGCTAATGTAGGACAATCTCTTCATGTTCTCAGGAGTAGAGAAAGATTTATTAAACAGAATTTATAAAGTCCTAACCAGAGGGAAAGATTGATTAATTAGATCACTTTAAAATGAAGAACTTTTGTTTATCTAAGGCTCTACTGAAAGAGTATAAAAGCAAGCCACTGAGTAGGATATTTGCAATGCATACAATATTGGTAGTGTATTTTTTTAATGTCTCATTTTATTGATGAACATTAAAACTTCAGCAAGAAGTACCCAAGGCTAAGTCTTGTCTTGGATAAAACCAGAGAACATTAAAAAATGAAATGCTGGTGGGGGAGGGTATGATTAAAGGGAAGATGAGAGCAGATATAATTGTACAAATTGAGAAATTAAACCAGAAATAAAAGGTTTTAGGCAGGAGTGTAGATTGGTGCAAACACTTTAGGAAATAGTTTAATATTTTCTATTCAAGTTAAACAAATGAATACCCTATGGCCCATCAGTTTAACTTCTAATTATAGACTCTACTGAAATGCTTGTCATAGGTACAAAAATGTTCATAGTAGCATTATTCACAACAAACCTAAAGTAGAAACACCCCAACCAACAATCAGCACTAAAATTGATAAATTATCTGTGATATAGTCATGCAACATATGAAATGACACTACAGTGACATGCTACAGCGTGTATCAGTCCCACAGACATACTATTGAATTTTAAAAAGCCAGATACAAAAGAATCCATATTGTGTGATTTCACTTATATAAAGTTCAAAACAGGACAAATGAACTATAGTGCTAGAGATATAAGGAAATTTGTCTCAGTTAGGATCCAGTCAGGGAAACAGAACTACTAAGAGTGCTATGGATTAAGGGATTTATTATAGGGACCAGATTCTCTGCAGTTGTTGGGATTTGAGGAGTCAGTGGAAGGATATTTCCCCTGCTTATGGGGTGGGCCTAGGAGGCTGGGAGTCTAGAAGCTGCAGCTGAGAGGGAAAGCCTGTTGAGAATAAGGACAGACTGGACACACCGAAACCATAAAAGACAACCTGGGGCCCATTAGGACAAATGTACTTATGTTTTTCTCTTATCCATGGAGCTACACATATACTTGGCCTAGCACTAGGAGAAGCTGACGGCAGAGGTTGGTGGGCCTGAAGGGGCCGCAGGCTTAGTTGCTCCCCAGTGAGGGTAGTGAGCACATCAGTGTCAGTGTTAGCAGTGCCTGGTGCTCTCCAGTGACTTTCAGAGTGGAATGGCTGTTTTATTCCTACCTTCCAAATCTTCAGCAAATTTCTCTTATGACCAAACCCAAACCTGGAACTCTGGGAAATATAGTTCCCAGCTTACCTAACATGACATAATACAAGCCACTATAAGAACGGCCTGCCTTTGGGGAAGAGGGCAAGAGAAGTTTGAGAGAAGTCTTCAGGGGGCCATTTGGCATGCTCACAGTGTCCTGTTTCTTTGCCTGGCTGATGGTCACATAATGTGTATTTTATGAAAATCCATTTAGTAGAATATCTAGGTTTCATACATCTTTCTTTAAATATGTTATAGATCCTCATATATGCACTCCAAAAAAAGTGAAAAAAAAGTTTGTTTTGAATTAAAAAAGGCATGTCTCCACAATTACTAATCTTGCCAATTTCTAGCTGTTTGGGCAAATTATGTAATTTCTTGTCAGTAATGTTAGGTGAATAATATGTCCTACCTCCATAGATTTTGTGAGTGTTAAATGGGATGATTAAATTAGCACTATGTCTGGCATATGATAAACAGACAAAAGAGTTCGTTATTGAACTAAACATATAACTATATTATATTATATTTTGCATATGATAATATATGAGTATAGTGATATATGGTAATGATAATGGTTGGTTTTTGAATACTCACTGTGTTTTGGGCACTGTTATAAGTAATTTTCACTTATTTATTCACTGGAACCTTATTAAAGTCCTTTGAGGTAGATTCCATTATAACCTTTACAATGCATAGGAGTAGGTTGACTCAAAAGAAGTTAAATAACTGCTCAAGGTTACACAGCTTGTAAGTGGTAATGCCATGTATTTATGCCCCAGAGCTCAAGTTAGGTTGGGGCAGGCAGATATATTCATGTAGGCAATGCACATTAGGCAGAGCCAATTTGGTTGGAACCAGAGAAACCCAACTCTACCTATTAGCTTAGGCAAAATGTATAATTCAGAGGAAGTTTATTGGAATACTTCACACGCTGATGCGGAAGCCAAAGATACAGTGAAACCCAAGGTCCACTGAAATGAAGACTTTAAGGCCACCAGGACTCTCTTGTATGTCTCATTTCTGCTTTGCTCTACCTTGTTGCCTTAATTCCTGCCTATGCATATAAGCTTTCTCCACATAGCAGAATCCATGGCAGCCAACAGCTCCTGGGTTTCACATTCTATGTTTGCCTCAACAGAGAGAGACTACCTCTCACTTCCCTTACTTCTGGGACAAAAATTTGGGGGTAAGAGTTGATTAGTCCAGATTAGCTCAGCCATCAACCCACATCTATGGCTAAAAGGGCAGAATCTTATAAACAGACATGGTTTGTGTATGAGGCCATTCCCAGAGAAGGAGAAAGCCATCACCAGGTATAGGGTCACTTTGGGGAAAGGCAGCTTTATACCTGCAGTCTTTTGACCCCCACTCAGCCACATTTAAGAATGAGCCTTGGGCCTGGAACACTTCCTTATCAAGAAATAAAGAATCATTACACCTGTACTGGGCTTGATGCTTTGTGTGTGGGGGGGTAATTTTCTTTATTTCAGACTCCATGTATACTCCTTAATTCTGTTTAAGTGTCTGTCAAATGCCACCACTACTATACCTGTCCCCTGCATGGAGGGTCTGGGGTCTTTTATTCTGAGGCAAAAGAGGGGTGTGTGCAGGTAAGTTGCCTGAATTGGCTGCTTGGAGGCGCTCTCTGGCCAGGGGGGACCAACACCCACTACGGAAGCTGATCTTGCTCTGTGTCTTCTCTATGTAAGTAAAGCAGTGTTCCATCCAGTGCTTGCTTGTATGGGATTTTCCTTGACAACACTGATACCAAGGTGCAGAAGTGTTTGTACTTCTTACTGCCAGTGATAGACAATAGGGGTCACTTACTCAACAGTCTCAAAGCCTGGTGTCTGCTGTGAATGTTATGGAAAATAAAGCCAAATTACAAAATGTATAGGTTGCTCTGATATAAAGTCTACATCTGCAGGAAGAGTGTAATTCCTTATCTGTGTTCCAGGACTTCCATTTTAACAATCACATTTCCTGGTAGAAAAATATTTGAGAGTGAACCAGATCAAAGGTGAAAGACAGATTGTAGCTATATTATTTTGCACATTCTAATGCAAGATATTTAATAAGCAAAGTAAAAGAATAGATACTAAGGAGTCAACAATCATTTTGGAAAATAGGTTCTGAAAACAAATGTGTGCATAAACTGCAAGAAGTTTCTCTTTCCAGGTATCCCTATGATATAGCATCTCTGAAAACTAAGGCAGGTAGGATAACAATCTGTAACTATTTGTGCAGTAACAGGGAATTTAGGAAAATTAACCTTACAATTTTTTAAATTAATCTTTATTTTTGTATGAGAGAGGGACAGAGCATGAGCAGGAGAGGGGCAGAGAGAGAGAGAGAGAGAGAGAGAGAGAGAGAGAATCTGAAACAGGCTCCAGGCTCTGAGCTGTCAGAACAGAGCCTGACGCAGGGCTTGAACTCACGAACCATGATATCATAACCTGAGCCGAAGTCAGAACCTTAACCAACCGAGTCTCCCAGGCCCCCTGAAAATTAACCTTTAGACTGAAGGCTCTTTTTGTGTGGTTAAAATATCATTTTCTTGAATCTTTAAGTTCCAATGGGAAAAGAATGTAGTTTGAGTTATGGTCAAGTTGGGATAATTGGGTGAAGGAAGAGGGAATGATGTAACAGTGAAGCATACTTAATCCAGGGAAAAGAAAGTGCCTTATTTCCCAGAATATTTGCTGGGGAAAAGTGGAAAGAAAAGGGCGAGCTACCCACACAAATTCTGCTGGCTTACACTTGATATTCTACTATCATGCCTAAAAGATGATTTATAACAATAACATTTAGTATCAGATGTATTTATAATCAACTTCTGAAGATTCAAGGCAAAAAGAGAGAATCATACAACTTAAAAATTATTCCTATTAGACCGTGTAAACTGATCTATTAATTAACACAATTGATAGCAGACCCTATATGTTATTCTACATTTTTAAGTTAATATTTATCTTGTTGATTCATCCAAAACAGCACAGAGAAGTTACCTCATTTTTTTTGATGGCTGAAGAATATTTCAGAGTATCTAAATATTTGAATTACCATAATTAACCATTGACCTATTAGTGGACATTCTATGTCCAACATTTTGCTATACCTAAAAATATTAAATGCGTATTTCTGTACACATTCTGTTTTACCCTTATGTCTTTTGCAACAAAATTTGTAGAAACAAAATTGCTTTATCAAAGTGTATATGCATTTTTAGTTCTAGCAGATGCTGCAAATATCTCTCTATGGAGGTTTTATCAGTTAACATCTACTCCAGTACTATGTACTTATACCCTGGTTAATAAAGTGTGTTATCAGATTTGTTTATCACTATTATACTAGGTAAAAAATGACATTTTAGGGTGGTTTTCACTTTTCTGCTTTTATGTGTTTAAGAGAGATTTTATTTAATTTCTTTTCTGTGGACTATATATTACTTTTGTCAATTTTTCTGACAAGTAGTTTTTAAAAATTGATTTGTAGGTGCTGTTTAGATGTTAATAAAATTAACCTTATGCAATGAAATGAGTTGGAATTAAAAAAATATAGCTGATGGTTTGTGTTTTGATTTTGTTTACTGCATGGTGTTACTATGCAGGTTTTAAAATTTTTATGTGGTTGCACTTATCAATATATTATTTTATGGTTTCTTCACTTAGAAATATAAAAACTTTCTCCATAGTTTATATTAGTTTTTTATGGTTTAATTTTTTACATTTAAATCTTTGATCCATCTGGAATTAATTTTATGGTAGTGTGTGAGTTTGGTATCCAATTTAATTAGTTTCCATCTGTAATTCAGTTACCTCAATAAAAAGTGTTGAATAAGTAATCATTTCCCCACTGATTCAAAATCCCTTGTCTGTTTTTTTCTCCTAATGTCTGTTTTAATCTACTGCTAGACTTTCTATAATATTTCTGTGATTTTTAAAATTATATTTCATTTATTTGCCTATACATGAACTAGAACCATGTGATGGCAGGCAAAATAATGCTTCCCCACTAAACATGTCCACAAGCTAATCTCTGGTGCTTAAGTAACATCAGTTGTCTTTACATATTCAATATGTGGTTCCCCCTGGTTCTTCATGTGACTGGGGATTTTTTATTTCATCCTGGACATTTTGGCTGTTAGGAGATCCTGGGTCCTATTTAAATCTTTTATTTGGAACAGTCACCCTATTTAGGTTTATCATGCAGGTCCTGGTCTATTTTGTGAACTATTTTCCAATAACAATTTAATTTCCAGAGCTCCCACACGTACCTGCTAGTACTTACTGCCTAAAGGGGCAGAGGGTGTTTCCATAAGGCTGAGTTGCTGGATGCCTCAAGGTGGGGGGAAAGGAATCTCTGGCCTATGGGATAAGGAGGCTTCCTGCTGGGCACTTGTGGTGGGATGTCCTACCTGGCTTCTCAGCTGCCCAGTGCCCCTTTGTAGGAGAAGGGAATCTGAGGTATGGTATGGAAGGAGCCAGTTGCTTGACTGCTTATGGGCTCCCATTTGATACCCACTTGTTTAAGCTGTTAGGCTCACTTAGTGTTGTTGTGGGACTCTTGTTCATCTGGAAGAAGAATGAGGTTACTTGGTCTATTTTCTGTTGTTAGGTTGGGAGTCAGGAAATGCAGGCCCTGGGTTATCTTCTTCTGTTGGGTGGAAGAGGGTTTGGTTGTAAGACACTTTGCCTTGTTGTTCTTCTTCCAGTTCTGTATTCCTAACCAGTCCACCTCACTTTCTACTCACCCTTCCAGAGTCCTTCCGGACATGTGGTAGAGTTGCATTCCCCAGCCCCTTTTTGGTTTGGTGAGGCATGACTTAGTGAGTTGTGATGACTTGCTAATGGGAACTCTCCAGAGCTCTCCTTCCCTCTGGAAAGTTCAAGATGGAACTTCTCCATCTGCCTGGATTGCTGAGTAACAGCAATCAGCAGATGATCCCAACTCCCTCCCCCCACCCACAGGTACTAGGGTGTGATCAAAAAATAACCTGTGTTGTTTTAAGCCACTGAAGTTTGATGCTTGTTGGTAACTGTAATTTCACTAACCTTATCCTGTTTGATAAAATATTAAATAACAGGAGAGGTATATAGTTGATGTACATATTTGTTAAAGCCTCACACATTTGAAAATGTTTTTCCCATATGAAAGACAAGTTAGCTGGGGAAGAAAATGTTTGGAGGTCCCTTTTCTCTTCAGTTTTGTATATATCCCTCCACTCTCTTCTGATATTTACTGTTGCATAGAAAAAATAATAGGCTACCCTCTATAATTTTTTTCTTTTCTCTGAATTCTTATAAAAATTCTTCTTTATTTTTAAAATTTTTTTAATGTTTTATTTATTTGTGAGAGAGAGGGAGAGAGACAGCGTGAGCATGGGAGGGCCAGAGAGAGAAGGAGATACAGAATCTGAAACAGGCTCTAGGCTCTGTGTTAGCTGTCAGCACAGAGTCCAACGCAGGGCTCGAACCCACGAACTGTGAAATCATGACTTGAGCCTAAGTCAGACGCTTAACCGACTGAGCCATCCAGGCGCCCCTAGAAATTCTTCCTTAAAAAAATTTTTTAAGCCAGAATATTTTTTTATTACTTCAGAATTTTTTTGACCTGGAATATAATGAATCTTTTCAACATGCATGCACAGGTGTTTCTGTAAGTCACAAATTTTTTTGTGTGTTAACTTTTTGATTATTATTGCTTCATTCACTTATTCACCCACTTATTTGGTAAACATGAGCTAAGCACCTACCATGTGGCCAGAACTATGCTGAGTGTTGAGTATGCAGCACTGAACATGCCATAGGATTTTAAAATTTTAACAATATTTTAACAGCTTTATTGAGGTATAACACATACCATAAAATTCACCCATTTTATTTTTTTTATTTTTTATTTTTTTACAAATAGTTTATTGTCAAATTAGTTTCCTCATAACACTCAGTTCTCATCCCCAAAAGTGTCCTCCTCAATGCCCATCCCCCCCCACCCCCACATCCATCAGTCCTCAGTTTTTGTCAGCATTCAAGAGTCTCTCATGGTTTGCCTCTCTCCCTTTCCCCCACCATTTCCGCCCTTCTTCTCCCCCTTGTTCCTCCGTCAAGTTCCTCCTAATCCTCCTATACGTGCAAACATATGATATTTGTCCTTCTCTGCCTGACTTATTTCGCTCAGCATAACACCCTCAAGGTCCATCCACGTTGCTACACATGGCCAGATTTCATTGTTTCTCATTGCCATGTAGTATTCCATGGTATAGATAAACCACATCTTCTTGATCCATTCATCTGTTGATGGACACTTAGGCTCTTTCCATGTTTTAGCTATTGTGGAGAGTGCTGCTATGAACATTGGGGTCCATGTGCTCCTATGCCTCAGCATTTCTGTATCCCTTGGGTAAATTCCTAGCAGTGCTATTGCTGGGTCATAGGGGAGTTCTATTGTTAGTTTCCTGAGGAACCTCCACACTGTTTTCCAGAGGGGCTAAACCAGTTTACATTCCCACCAACAGCGTAGGAGGGTGCCCGTTTCTCCACATCCTCGCCAGCATCTAGAGTTCTCTGATTTGCTCATTTTAGCCACTCTGACTGGCGTGAGGTGGTATCTCAGTGTGGTTTTGATTTGTATTTCCCTGATGAGGAGGGATGCTGAGCATCGTTTCATGTGTCTGTTGGCCATCTGGATGTCCTCTTTGGAGAAGTGTCTGTTCATATCTTCTGCCCATTTCTTCACTGGGTTGTTTGTTTTTCGGGCGTGTAGTTTGGTGAGTTCCTTATAGATTCTAGATATTAACCCTTTATCTGATATGTCATTTGCAACTATCTTTTCCCATTCCGTTGGTTGCCTATTAATTTTCTGGGTTGTTTCCTTGGCTGTGCAGAAGCTTTTAATCTTGATGAGGTCCCAATCATTTATTTTTGCTCTTGATTCCCTTGCTTTTGGGGATGTGTCAAGTAAGAAGTTGCTGCGGTGGAGGTCAAGGAGGTTGTTTCCTGCTTTCTCCTCTAGGGTGTTGATAGTTTCCTGTCTCACGTTCAGGTCCTTTATCCATTTTGAGTTGATTTTTGTGCATGGTGTGAGAAATTGATCTAGTTTCATTCTTCTGCATGTTGCTGTCCAATTCTCCCAACACCATGTGTTAAAAAGGCTGTCTTTTTTCCATTGGATATTCTTTCCTGCTTTGTCAAAGATCAGTTGGCTGTACACTTTTGGGTCCACTTCTGAGTTCTCAATTGTGTTCCATTGGTCTATGTGTCTGTTTTTGTGCCAATACCATACTGTCTTGATGATGACAGCTTTGTAGTAGAGGCTAAAGTCTGGGATGGTGATACCTCACGTTTTGGTTTTATTTTTCAGTATTACTTTGGCTATTCGGGGTCTTTTGTGGTTCCATACAAATTTTTGGATAGTTTGTTCTAGTTTTGAGAAGTATGCTGGTGCAATTTTGATTGGAATTGCATTGAATGTGTAGAGTGCTTTAGGTAGTAATGACATCTTAACTATATTTATTCTTCCTATCCATGAGCATGGAATGTTTTTCCATTTCTTTGTGTCTTCTTCAATTTCCTTCATAAGTTTTCTATAGTTTTCATCATACAGATCTCTTGTATCCTTGGTTAGGTTTATTCCGAGGTATTTTATGGTTTTTTGTGCAATTGAAATTCACCCATTTTAAATGTGTATCTGGTGATAGAGTGTTTGCATCGCCCCAGAAATATGCAGCCCCTTCCTATTCCCATCCGTTCTTAGCCCCAAGTGACTTAATTTCTGTCACTATAGACTTACCTTTTCTGAATATTTTACACAAATTGAATAATATACTATGTAATTTTTGCATCTGGTTTCTTTCACTTGACATAAATGTTTCCAATGTTCATCTATTTTGTAGCATCTGTGAGTATTTCACTTTTTATAGTCAAATGATCTTCTACTCTATGGATATACCACATACAATGTGTGGATTTTCCTGTTTTCAACCTGCTTGTATCATGTGATTGTCACATTCCTTTATTTGATCTACAGATTAGAGGGCAAACTTTCAGAGAACTAATGGTCCAATTTTCAGTTTCCAGCTGACATTCTGCTATGTCAATGTTGCTTTATTGATGTGGCATCTTTTCCTACTCATTATTTGCTTCTTTGATACTAAGAACTGATGGGATAGTTTAAAATTCATAGCTTCCAAATAGCAAAAAACTAGAGAAAATTTTTCTTTCCTTGTCTCTGGTCAGAAGCACAGAAATGCCAACACTAATCTTCCAACTATTTATTGCACAATTTTCCCCTGGAAGTTGTGTTCTCTGAATAGACTAAGAAGATGGGCAGAAGAAAGAAATGTAGAATATTTTTCTGGCTGCCTCAGAAGTCTGGGCCTATGTAGTAAGGAGGAAATGGTTGTCAATTTTTTCAGGTTCATGTTGCATTTGGGCCCTGAATCATCGGCAGGAAGTAGAAGTATGACATGTATTTTTGTTTCTTTTTTTAGTTGGACTTTATTTTATGAGATGTCTGGGTATGCTTTTATTTGATAAATGATGATTCCTGGGTCAGTGCTCTCCTATTCCTTCATGCTGTTTTCATGGTGGGGGTACCAAACCTTTCTATCACAAGGGAATTTACATGTTTTTTTTTTTTCTTTTTTAGATTCCATTTTTTGAAATATTTTTCTCCCATCAAACTACAGTTTTAAGGAATACCTAATTTCTCCCAGTAATTGACTCATCAAAATCATGTATTATGTCAGCTAGAGCTTCTGGTAATTATGAGATAAATCAGATGATTCAAGGAATTGATAAAATTGAAAATCCAACAAGACAGACTGTCCATTGCAACTTTTTTAGGAAATGTAAAATTTCCATTAGGCTTTTTGAAACATTGACACTCTATCAGAATACCCCATTTTTAACTTTTTTAAGGCCTAGCAGGCTGAGGATCTCATGTTCGGAAATTGCTGCATCTTCAAGAATCCAAAGTAGTAGAAACTGGACAGAGTCAGATGGAGAGACAAGCAAACTCCCATTGTGCTGCCATTTAAGTGACTGGTGTCTTCACTTTAAGTTGAAAGTTAGCTTGATACAACACAGAGTATAGCAGCATGGCACACTAATGCAGATTATCAGCTAACTGTGGAGAGTAACATCATGACTTTGTTTTCAGTTCAGCATTTATCTTTAAAAATACATATATATTCTTGGGGTGCCCAGGTGGCTTAGTTGGTTGAGTCTCTTAACTTAGGCTCAGGTCACGATCTCACAGTTTGTGAATTCAGGCCCCACATCATGCTGGCTGCCATCAGCACAGAGCCCACTTCAGATCCTCTGTCCTCCTCTTTCTGCCCCTCCCCGACTCATGCCCGCATGCGCGTGTACTCTCTCTCTCTCTCTCTCTCTCAAATAAATAAAACATTAAAGGGGCGCCTGGGTGGCTTAGTCAGTTATGCGTCCGACTTTTGCTTAGGTCATGATCTCACGGTTCATGGGTTTGAGCCCCGCGTCGGGCTCTGTGCTGACTGCCAGCTCAGAGCCTGGAGCCTGTTTCAGAGTCTGTGACTCCCTCTCTCTCTGACCCTCCCCTGCTCACGTTGTCTCTCTCTCTCTCCTAGAAATAAATAAAACATTAAAAAAACATTAAAAAATACATATATTCTTAAGTATTATAAATGAGAGTGTACAGACACGCGTGTGCACACGCATGTACATGCACACATGCACACACACACAGAGACACAGAGTTTCTGATTTAGTTTCAATAAACCCTGCATCAGTGCAGAGGTACTCATAGAGTGCCTTCAATAAAAAAGTCACTGTGTGTTATGCGATAACATTGAACAGACTCCAGACAGCCTCTTATCTTAGATATACAACAACATAGCATAACTCAAGCCTAAAGGAGAAGTTAAAGCATTAGGTAACAGTAGCAGCAGTAGCATGTTCGTGGGGTAATAACTCTCCTGGAGCATAACCCGGGATGGGTTTTATTGAATTCAGTTTATTTAGCTGGGATGAACCCAGATAGGCATCTCATTTACAAGAAGGTGCTTGCAAGAGGGCAGGTTATTACAAGCACACTTGGAAGATAAGCAATAGAAAATTGAGTAAAATCAGAGATCAGGAAGGGAGCAGAAGTGGTTCCTAGTTCAGCTTCTTGCCTCAGACAGCTCTATATTTACTCCAGCTAAGCAGAATTAGAATTGCCTTCTCAGACATCTCCAGGGAGGAATGGCATGTGGCTCTCCTAGGAACCTGCTAAGTTACCCTTATTGTCAAGATTGCTTTATGGCTAATTGAAATTTCCTCTTTTGGCAACTTAAATGCCTTTTCTTTGTTTCTCCGTGGAGAATTAGAATAATTATCCAACATTTCTTCAAAATTGTTCTTTTTAAAAAAGTGACAATAGTTGTCATCTCTTAGCTTCCCCAGGGACTCACACAAATTAGTCAACTGTAAAATTGAATGGATGCTATTTTTCTACCCCTTTAATCATTATTTTTCTGTTTTTAAGGATTGTTGTCTATCCTCCCTTCCTTCTTTTCTCCCTTCCTTCCTTCCTTTCTTTCTTTCTTTCCTCTTCAAACTTAAGTCTAGCAGATGTTATTTGCTTGGTTATTTCAGTGTTTGAGCCTTTGTCCTGGGCACTGCTGCCAACTTGGCTAAATGATGGACTCTGCTCCCTGGAGTAACTCCTGAATCTTATGGACTTAACCAAGCTTTGTCCAAGACAGCAGATCAATAATATGGCGGAGGAACGTCTTGGTTGAACATACTAGTTGGTGGTTTTTGTTTCAGAGGTATTTTTTAAAAATATTTTATTTATTTATCTATTTGTTTATTTGTTTTGAGGGAAGGGGCAGAGAGAGAGAGAGAGAGAGAGAGAGAGAATCTTAAGCGGGCTTCATGTTTGGTGTGGAGTTTGATGTGAGGCCCAGTCTTACACCATGAGATCATGACCTGAGCTGAAATCAAGAGTCAGATGCTTAACAGACTGAGCTCCCCAGGCACCCCAAACCCCCAGGGGTATTTTTTTTAATGTTTATTTATTTTTGAGAGAGAAAGAGAGAGCACACGGATGGAGAGAGGGAGACCACAGAATCTGAAGCACGCTCCAGGCTCTGAGCTGTCAGCACAGAACCCGACGTGGGGCTCAAACTCACAAGCTATGAGATCATGACTTGAGCTGAAGTCAGACGTTTAACTGACTGAGTCACCCAGGCGCCCCCAGAGGTATTTTTGATGAGACAGAAGAGTCATGTCTCAGCTGAGTTGTCTTTGTAATAAGATACCATGCATAAGGATTGTATTCATTGATAAATATTGATCAACTCAAGATGTGTCCCTTCACTCAGCTGTCTGCTGACAATGCCCTGTTCTCATGGTTTGCCAAAGTTGCCTGCTCCGCCAGTCTGTAGTCTGTTGTCAGACCATTACTCTCAGCCCCCACACCTCACAGCTGCCTCCTGTACCAGACCCCACAACTTAGAGTGCTTCTCAGTACTTATCATTGCTTTCTGCTCCTAGGTTTCTGGAGAGACAATATTGATATATTAATAGGTACATTTTTGTTTCTGGCATTTCATTTGTACCTATATTTCTTCTCTTCCTTCCTTTGAGGACTTGGATTCTCTCCAAAAAATGCTCTTTCTATTTTAATAGGCCTTTACTTGGAAGTTGGTTTTCTAGAGAAAACATGTGTATTTTCTAACTCCTTTGGATGATTCATCTTTTCTCTTGTTCCATATAAACTTTTTCCTTTCCTAAAGATTATTTTTTGATTTAAAATTTTTTTTGAGTTTTTTAAATCAGAAAATATTCTTTAAGTGTCTCCTCTGTGAAACCTTCTGTGCATGGCACTGATGATGGTAGGAAATAAATATAAAAGGGATCCTCCTAAAACCTCACAGTCTAGGAGAGAGACACATACACA
Source organism: Hyaena hyaena (assembly GCF_003009895.1). Taxonomy (NCBI): domain Eukaryota; kingdom Metazoa; phylum Chordata; class Mammalia; order Carnivora; family Hyaenidae; genus Hyaena; species Hyaena hyaena. The sequence continues at coordinate 4,429,979 of NW_024080646.1, forward strand.
CACAGGTAACTCCAATATGCGGTGTGTGAAATACTTTAGTTAAGAAACAAAGCGTTAGGGGCACCTGGGTGGCTCAGTTGGTTAAACATCCAACTTTTGGTCTCGCCTCAGGTCATGATCTCATGGTTTGTGATTTCAGGCCCCGCGTTGGGCTCCAGGCTGCAGGTGCAGAGCCTGCTTGGGGTTCTCTGTTTCTCTCTCTCTCTGTCCCTCCCCCCTCAAAACAAACAAGCTTTAAAAAAGGGACAAAGTGTTATAATTACTTGGATTATGTATAGACCTACCCAAAGGAGTTTAAGGGGCAGTTACATATTTTCATTTTTAACCATTTTCTTTCCTTACAATCTTTTTAAATCAAATTGGTGGCTTCTATCAAATCATCCGTTCACTTTAAAAAACTTTATTGAGATATAATTTATAGGCCATAAATTCACCCAGTTAACGTATACAATTCAATGATTTTTAGTAAATTTACTCAGTTGTGCAAACATCACCATCATCCAATGTTAGAACAACCCTTTCACTCCAATAAGATACCTCACTGCTATTTATAGTTAATCCCCATTCCTGGCCCCAGGAGAATACTATTTTACTTTTGGTCTCTATAGATTTACCTTTGCAGGACATTTTATGTAAATGGAATCATACAATATGTGGGTTTTGATGTCAGCTTCTCTTACTCAGCATGGTGTTTCTGAAGTCCATCCATGTAACAGAATGTATTAGTATTTCATCCCTTTCTAGATTGCTGAATTGTGTTCAATTGTATGAATATACCAGATTTTGCCAGTCTATTTACCAGTCACCCATTAATTTTTAATCTTCAGTTAACTTAATTTCTCCCTGCTTCCTCCCTCTCAGTAAAGAGATTGCACCGTCTCAAACATATTCCAGAATCCTGTTTTAGTCCATACCCAAATTTTATTTTTCTAGAAACATCTAATTAAAGTCATTAAATACTGAGCACTCCAGGTTGTCTCTGCAGAGATGGGGAACAGATGTGGGAGGTGGGCAGAAAGCTCTCCCCCACTTTTTATTTTTGATTTGAGGGTTAAAAAAAGAATCTGATTCTAATAATATATTTACCTTTTAAATAGAGGAATATACTGTGACTTCTGGGAAAAGGACATACATTAACCTCTAGAAGTTGTTGGAATATATTGCCCACATAAATGCTTCTGCTGAGTTGGTTAGCTTTCAATGACCGCTGTGCCCATTATCAGCCACATTCAAATTTTGTGGTATGTGGTATGCACTCAAGACTTTAAGGTGTTAGAGACACTTCCTTCTTTCTGTGTAAGGCAGAGTGACCCAGTGTCTCTGAAAGGTAAATACGGTGTGTGTGTGTGTGTGTGTGTGTGTGTGTGTCTCGTTTGAAAGAATTATTGAGCCGTGTTTACAGTGGGTCCCCTTTGTCTGCAGTGCACATATTTCACATTTTTGTAACGGTAATGGGCTACCTGCCAATGACATTTCACAGTTCTCAAACTGCACAGTTTCTTCAGGAATATAATTCCTCATCTGCTTTGCCCTTTCCCTTTGAGTTTTACATTTCACCCTGTGCAGTGCAGCAATCAACACAGATTCAGGCAACTCCTCATTTCTCCTTCCTTTGATGACCCTGAAGCTCTTCATCTGGTCAGTCGATGGCGCCCAGAGGAATTTGGTGGGACGTGCCTCTTCAGGGGTGCTGGGAAGCCTGGCTTGCTGCTGTATTGTTTTCTAATTTTCTCCCTCCTCCTCCTCCTCCTCCTCCTGACACCCACTCTGCTCTTCCTTTTCCACCTTAGAGAGAGAGAGAGAGAGAGAGAACCAAGAATTTGAATAACTTGAAATGAACTAAATTGCTCATTGTTATTACAGGAAAGCTTTATGCAGAGCAATAATCTGCTTACAGACACTCCATTCTCTTACACAATACCTTTTCTTTCATTGCTCCTCTCCTCTGCTTGGCAAACAGAGCAGTTCTCCCTTCTCATTTCCACCATATTGTGTACTCATGAAGAGAAGCCAATAGAGCTTTGTTTTTATTCTGTTTGTTGCCTTCGATTTGGGTCCCAGCACAGGGCAACCGGCTGGTACCTGCTGTAGAGGGAGCTCTCGTGTTTTACATGTAGAGCCTATGGCTTTCTCACAGCATTTCCCTGAGAACGGATTCTGTAAAAAGCAAGCCAGCTTTCCTTGAAGCATCAAAATGGCAATGGTCAAGACCCTGTCAAAGTTTAGGAAGTTGTTATGGCAGGTTGGCAGGCACCCCTTATTGAAAAAGTGTTAGATGAAAAACCAGCTACTAGAATCCTATTGTCCATCACTATGAAGTTTCCTGAGTGCTGGGTACCCAGGAGATATTGAACAAGCTGTATATCTTCTATGTGCATCACTTCTCTTATTTTCAGGGATAATTATATCTTTCTGTATTTTCCTACACCATATACTTCAGAAGGGCATCAAAACCTCCCAAGTCAAACTGTATTAAGAATGAAATTATGTTATTAAAAGTGACTTCAGAAAAATATTTACAAATAATAAACAGTTTACTTGGATATTTTGAATTTGCAAAATGAGTCTGATGCTTTGCAATGGAAGTCTTTCTTAGGCAAATTTGAAGTTGCAGATGAACTCCAAATGGGATCCTTGACTCACTAAGGAATCAGAGAAAGAATTGGAGCATTTTACAGTACTCTAATGGACATATTAATATTTCTCTGCTGTTTTTAATTTGAGGTAGACATAATCTCATCTGGGCTAGGACTTCCTACTTTTAGTATTATTTTTAGTTGTTACTAAAATCATAATTTTCTGGTTCCCAACTAGAGCTAAGAAACATTTAGCAAAAGCTAGAGTCCAGCTGAATAATGAAGAGATCAGGTCGATTCAGTTCAACCTTTTTTATGTCCCTGGTGCAGTTGAGACACTGAGTTGAGGATGAGGAAGGAGATGTTTATCTCAGGAAGCTAAGAGGCTAGTTAGAAATCTAAGATAGCTCAGCATTTCAATCCAAGACATGAAGAAGCTACAAATAAAATGTTTGTGTGAGTTCAATTTATGCTAACCTAGGGAACACAAAGGAAAGAAGGAGTTTTAAAAATACATACTTAAAAATGGAAATTTCTCTAAGATCAATGACCATTCCTCTTTTCATATCAGTCTGGAAGCAAAAAGCCTTCATCTTCTGTGCTTCATCACCCTTAGCAGGTGCTTGGGTTACTTTATCAGGATAAGCAACAGTTTATGAGAGCCAGACGGAAACACTGATTTGCATCACTTCTCTCCCAAATGTCAGTGCAAAATCTATGTCGAGGTTTGACTGTTAAAAATAATTTTAGACACATTTTTGTGGTTTGAGTTTGAGTTCATCTACAAGATTGTTTAAGAGTTAAATGCTTTGATGAAAGCATTAAGAAACAAAAGGACTATAAGCAAATTGATTCAATTCTTTGTTTTTAAATTGATGATGTTTTTATTCCCCATTTGATTAGTACCATCCAGAGGTTCAGTGCATCACCTAAGCTTGCAAGCACAGGAAGACTAGATTGTCACTCTTTTGCCTCCCAGGAGAGACCTTCTTGGAGACCTTTGTTGCCCTTTATTATCATTATTTACTTAGATTTATACCACACCAATGTCCAAAAAAAATTTAAATATGTTGCAACATTATAGAATAAACCAGAATCATTCCCTCTGCCTCAAATCAGAGAGATAGTTAGCAAGCAACGAGGTGGCAAGCACTGATTATTCCAGTTTAGTTTTCAGTTCCCTGGCAGATAAATTATAGGCATGGGGCTATGTTATTCCCACTATCCTCCTTGGTAGCCTTAAGTTGGGTTTCAAATTTAATAGGTCACAGAAAGGAGAAGAAAGTAGACTTTCTGGAGTATCCATCAGGTTTTGACTTATATAAGGCATCAAAGGGAAAGATGGATAACAAGAACTGCTCCCCAATACTTGTATGAGCATGTTTTAGAAGGATGATGGTAGAGAGCACTCTTCGGAACCTGTAGCTCAAAGTGGGGAAGTTTCTCTTCAGTGGGAGGGGTGGTGTAAAGTCTCTTCCTAATTGTTTTTAGACTACCTACTTTTTATTTTTTTTCTCAAAAGAACATCAGTACTGGCAGCTTTTCAACCACAAAATTATGAGGAATGGGGCTAATCCTGTTTGGGTTGTGATAAGGAATCAAACAAAACGTACTTAGGAAGATGCTTACAGCTTCGAACTCTGAATGCTAAAGAAGTGCAAGACATTATTACCACACCAACTCCTGGGTCCCTTCTTTATTTATTTAAGGGTGACCCAGGTTTTATTTAGTGTCTCAATATCACCATCCTTACAGTTGAAGCACGAGGCATGCTTTAGCCACCTGAGATTAAATTAAGTCCAGAGGCAGAGCAGTCTCCCTTCTGCCTTTCAGATTCTGTCCTGGAAATGGGCCCTGTGGGGATCTGTGGGAACTCAGCCCTTCGTGTTTGTTTCTGGTGTTTAACCTGGCATTCTTGACCGCTGATCAGCTTCCTTCTTTCAAGATGAACCTTTTCTATTCCTTTATGATTGAGTGACAAAAATGAGACAAAAATGTCAAAATAAACAACCTAGAAAACTCACTGTGGTTCCTGAATCAGCTTTAAACATCCAGAGTTTTGAACATAATCAGCTGGTTCCCAGAAGTACAATAAAAGGAAACCAGAAGTATTTTAGTCCCTGGTTGTTTATGAATCAACTCAATTTTCCTTTTCAGACTTTGAAGGTCACAGAATCAAATCGTGTAGAGCCACAGAAGGGAGATTCCCCCTTTCCGTCAGTTCTGCTGCCCACCCTTTCTTCCTAGCTCTGTTACAAGTGGAATTTTGTTAAATTTAAGTAGAGCATTGCTCAGAATTTCCAGGTGAAGCAGATCACAGTGAAAGCTGCCTTGGAAATAACTGGGAGAGAAGCATCAGTGACAAATAAAGCAGGTCTCTGGATACTTTCATTGTATTAGTAGTGCTGTTTCTCTCTTAGTGCACAGGCTTGGGAATGTTGTTGGTCTCAGGTGGGAACACAAAGAACAGCCTACATACATCTGTCCAACTAAGCCAAGGTACTTCACATAAATAAAGCCAGTGAGGCTTGGAACTAAGGAGCATGCAGCTGGATTTATGTAGGAAGTGGATAATTAAGCCTAAGTCTTAGACATACACAGGAAAGTGAAAGAAGAAGAAAAAAATGACATTCTTTTCTAGAGATCGAATCGAGAGTACCTCAGTGTCCTCATTGTAATGTGACCTTTAGAGGATACAGCAAGAATGTTGGCATATTTTTGGCACGTATAGGTACATAAATAGTATAACTTCTCTTTCCTGCCTCTTTTTTTCTTTTTACTATATACTGATATCAAATAGTATAACTCTTGTTTTATTCTGCAGATTAGTCAGTAACGTATGCTATTATTTCATAACATAAACAATTTCATATTGTTTGTGTTTCTCTTTTAGGACTTAGTGAATAGCAAAGAAATATTTATTTAATCAATAAGCTTGTTATGCAATTCCAGAAACTTCCCATCAATGCTTCTTACATCCAGCTGGTACACCAAAGCATAGAACAAAAAAGTAATATTCAAAATAAGAATTAAGAGGTATCAATTGCCAACTATGTATAAGGCATTGTCTTAGGTACTGTATATTAGGTATTCCAGTGAATCCTCCAAGTAACCGTAAATCCAAGTATGACTATTTCCCATTTCTATATAAGAAAGTAGGCTCAGAGAGATCTTATTCAAGTGTCAAAGCTGCCATGAAGCAGACCTTACTCTAACCCTAAAATCTGGATTCTTTCTACCTCGCCAAATAACAAGATTGTACTGGAAGTCCAGAAAGTTAGTGCAGGAAGTCTTCTCACTGCTTTTTCACTCTTGGTTTCCTCAAGAGCATCTGAAGGAGACTAGTTCTACCAAGTGTAGACAGGTCTGAGGTGTGGTGTTAGGATAATCCTTTCCTCTTAACCCTCCTGATAGTTGTGTTTTGGATGTTTTTCAGGATTCGGGAGGCTTGCTGTAATAGAAGTTAAATCAGGTCCTTGAACATGGTCCTGATATATTCAGGTTTGTCTGGAGAACAAAATGAGGAAGGCAGGGCAAGGCATCAGAGGTCAGATTGCAGGGGAGTCTTTCAAATCTAAGAAAGGATTCAGCCTAAGGAAAGGCATGTCAAGTATGGTGGATCTGACTCAGTAAAGAGAAAGTGCAGTTCTAAGTATGCCCAGCTTGGTTTTTCTTGAACCTGTCCCTACCCTGCTACTCTGGAGAGCTCTGTGCATCCTGAGGTGGGAAGGGCTATCTGTGTAAGAGAAAGTGTTGCTCCACGAGCCAGACTTGCACCATCTCTAAGCCCAGGCTGCCCTGCCACAGCCTCCAGCAGTGGGAGCTCTCCACCTTTTGCAGCCAGCTGCTGATAGTCAAATGCCTGGAGGATTGAGACTGGTAGCCAAGAATTGATTCTCAGTCAGGGGAAGCAGAGATCAGCAGGAGTATGCAGTGGCCATGTCCTAGTGGCATGGGGCAGCAAGGTCAGCAGTAAAGAGAGGCCTGGATTCCTGTGTCAGGCTACAGGGGTGGTAGTCAAGATTCAGTCTAGACTGATTCATAAGAATATTTGAAACATCCCCATAGAACTTAAGTAAATAATTAGGGCTGGATAGAGAAAAGGATTTGAAAAGGGGTTGGATTCCTTCCATGCAGGTTGATTGAGGCCACAAGCCCTTGAGAGTTAGCCATGTCTTCATAGACAGGGAAGAGCTGTAGCCACATGAACAATGAGAATCCAGAATAGCATGGCTGGTGTATACTGAGTAAGTATTAGTGTCACACCACCTAGGCCAGATAGGTTGGATAAAATCTCTAATGACTGTGCATACCCTCTAGTTCCAACAATGCAGTTCCCTCCTGACCCCTGGCTTGACTACTTTCCAAATTGAGGGCCACGAAGAGGTCTCAAGTTGACTGCCATGTTGTATAATGTCTGGTTCACAGTTGCCACTTAAATGTGCTACGAAATCAGACTTGATAACTGTACATGTAACAACTCATCCTGACCCTACTTCCTCTAAAGTTAGGGAAATAGCCAGAGGCAAAGACTTGCAGGTGATTAGTGTGACTAAGTAGCCGCAAAACACAAAACAAAACTTTCAAAGTGCTGATGTGAGGCTTAGTGAAAAGGAGCACTAGTGGTGATACAGATGGAAGATATAGTTCCTGAGGTACATGTGGTGGTGTGAACCAGCCTATACAGCAGCCCTGCACCATGTCCAGTGAGCACAGCCTCCCACAAGGCCTCAGTTCTTCACTGGACATGGCCCTGAGTTGTTGGCCATCACGCTTCATCTGCCCAGAGTCAAGTCCCAGCAGGTGGTGGGAAGGTCCAGGTCAAATCACCAAGCCTCTTATATTCCTTTAACCCTCCAATTCCAGCAAAATAACATCTAGGGCCCTTTACTTTATATTGGGAGATGGGCCCCTTTGGAAGTCTGGGGAAGCCTATGGATTCTTTATCAGAATAGTGTTCTTTTTTTTAACTTTTATTTTTTAATTTTTTAATATTGATTTATTTTTGAGAGAAAGAGACAGAGCATGAGCAGAGGAGGAGCAGAGATAGAGACAGAGATAGAGTGGGAGACACAGAATCTGAAACAGGATCCAGGCTCCAAGGTGTCAACACAGAGTCTGTTGCAGGGCTCGAACTCACAAACTGTGAGATCACGACGTAAGCCAAAGTCAGAGGCTTAACCCATTGAACCACCCAGGTGCCCCAGAGAATAATGTTCTTAAAAACATAAAATATATTAGGGTTACAAAGGAATCCAATTATATGGAAATATCTGAAATATCTATAGGGACTTCAAGAAATAATTAGGGCCAGGTGAAGATAAGGATCTTGAAAGCAGGTTGGGTTTCTTCTATGCGGGTAAAAGCCTGCATGATCAAAATGTCTAAAAAAAATTTGTGATATTAAAATATATGTTTCCCTTTAATAATATAATAACAAGACTTAGCAGCAGGCCTAATTGCCATAATTCCAAGCAGTGATGTGCATAAATGATATTTTGAGGTATCTGGTACAACTAAAATTTGATTTGAAAAAATTTGTGGTTTCCATTGGTGGCAAAGTCATAGATACTGTAATACTAATGTGGTGTGTTGCCTACACTCATAATTGGAGAAATTAAATTTCAGTTAAGGGTAATGAAAAGAAAGATATAACTTTCTTCCATATTTTTCAATAGACCCCTGAAATCCTGTCTATAGACCTCAGATTAACACCTCCTGCCTTACGTGTTAGTGGAAAATGTCTTTAGAAAATCACACATCCTTGGTTTATCTATACCATGGAATACTACATGGCAATGAGAAACAATGAAATCTGGCCATGTGTAGCAACATGGATGGACCTTGAGGGTGTTATGCTGAGCGAAATAAGTCAGGCAGAGAAGGACAAATACCATATGTTTGCACGTATAGGAGGATTAGGAGGAACATAAAGGAGAAACAAGGGGGAGAAGAAGGGAAAAAATAGTGGGGGAAAGGGAGAGAAGCAAACCATGAGAGACTCTTGAATGATGACAAAAACTGAGGACTGATGGATGTGGGGGGGGGATGGGCATGGAGGAGGGCACTTGTGGGGATGAGCACTGAGTGTTATGTGGAAACTAATTTGACAATAAACTATTAGAAAAAAAAATAAGACAATTAAAAAAAAAAAAAAGAAAATCACACATCTTGTCCTGGGTACATTTACTTACCTCAACACCAGTATCATTGAGCTACAGTGTCTCCAATGTATGGAATAATGAAAAGACATTTCCCAGCCTCACCACAAGGGCCAATCTGTGGACATATGAAATTAGTTATCTCCAAAGCCTTGGAAAGTTGCACAGGCAGAGAGAGGCAAATACACCAGGGCCAGCACAAACTGTCATTTATAGAGGAGGGGCGCAAAGGAAAGTTCTAGTAGAGGAAAGTTCTAGTAGTTCCATAAGATTGAGCAATACTACCAACTAAATAGCTACTCCAAGACTCATTTAGGGCAATTTTTTTAAAAGAGTTAATGTTTATTTATTTTTGAGAGAGAGAGAACTTGAGCAGGGAAGGGGTAGAGAGAGAGGGAGACACAAAATCCGAAGTAGGCTCCTGGCTCTGAGCTGTCAGTACAGAGCCCAGTTCAGGGCTTGAACACATGAACCGTGAGATCATGACATGACCTGAGCTGAAGTCAGACTCCTAACTAACTCAGCCACCCAGGCACCCCTAGGGCAATTTCTATAAAGAGTAGGCATAAGGAAAGGAAGCTAGGATCCCAATTTGAGCACAAAGTGGAGGGCTGAGAAGTAGGTCAGATTTGGACTTGAGTCCCAGTTCCACCCTTGACATCTGGGTGACCTTGTGTAAGTAAAAACAACAACAACAAAAAGACTGCTTTATATGTATTTTTAAAATTTATTATTATTTTTATTTGCATGGGAGAGGGAGAGAGAGAGTGGGGGAGAGGGGCAGAGGAAAAGAGAAAGAGAGAGAGAGAGAGAGAGAGAATCTTAAGCAGGCTCCATGCTCAGCCGGACATAGGTTCGATCCCACAACCCTGGGATCAGGACCTGAGCCTAAATCAAGAGTTGGATGCACAACGGACTGAGCCCCATAGGTGCCCCTCTGCTGTATATTTTTGATCCCCGTTGTTAAAAGGGAGCTAATACCTCACAAGGATTTTGTGATGGCTGCTTACAATAATAGATACATAAAAGCCCGCTGTGTAAACTTTAAAGACTTGCACATATATTTCTTATTATTACCCTGTTACAAACTGCCATCTGTTTAACTTTACTCAAAATCACTGGGCAGCAGTCTCACTGCAACCTTGCTGCTGTTTGCAAGTGGAGGCAAGTCCCTTGTGGTTTCTGTCACTTTGCCCTCTGCAGGGACATAGCCATGACTGGCAGCTCTGCCAGACTGACTGGCTCTATTATCCAAAGGCCAGTAAAGGTGACCTTTGGTTCTCCTGAGAGTCCCAGGCCTCTGTTTTCTTGAGAAATCTCCCTTTGACCTCCTATCCCTCTGGCTCTCCTTCTAGCTCCCCTTCTATCTTCTGGTGCTGACCTGTGTCCAGGGCCCTGGGATGCAGGTGAGGAGTGGGCAGAGAGGCCCCAAGGTGGGGGAGAAAATGGAGTGGTGGGGGGAGAGGGGCTCTCAATCAACAGCTGCCTCCCTGAAGCCTGTAGGGCCAGGGTTTCTATAGACAGCCAACAGCAGGAGTCCACGGAATAAAGTATGTTGAAGTCATTCAGCTTTGAAGACTTCCTGTATACTTTTAAGATGCCTATGACATCATTTTGCTGGGCGCCTCAGAACAATAGGCGGGGGATGGCTGAAATGAACCAATCTACAAAGCGACAAGAACAGAGTGAGAGGTTGAGACAGAAGCTGACACCGTCAATGTGGACATTCCCAAACTAACTGGCCCGAAAGAGCTGGCTCCCGAGTTTACAGAGGTGGCCGGGAGAGTGCCCCTCGGCCTACCAGCCCCCACCCGCCCACGCAGAGCCCATGACCCCGCTCCATGGAACAACAGCGGCAGACACACAGAGAAAGTCACATGACTTCCAAATGGTCCATCTATCCAAGTTCAATAAATTAGCAGCCAAAAATTTTAATCAGATATTTAATCTTTCCTCCCTGTAAGGGAGATTGGGTGTTTACTGTGGCTCTAGGCCAGGTTAATCTCGGAGGAGAAAGATTGCTTGCCTGTCCTTGGTGCAGGGAGGCCCTGAAGAAGTCACTTTTGCCTATTGAGCGTTTCTCAGCCTGTAGGTTAGCCCTTGTCTTGTACTTGCAGCCCTCTGCAGTTTGCATCAGGGCTTAATAGTGACCAGACAAGGGACTTATACATCTTATAGATGCACTGGGATAGATAGAGAACAACCAAAGGCCTGCAAAAATCAGTTCTCCGAGGGTTTTGTCTGAGGACTGGTCCCCCCCACTCTCCTTTGTCCCTCCCCACTGACCTCTACTTCCCACCTTCTCTTCATCCTTCCACCTTCTGAAACCTAGAGTTGTCTACGGGGGGGCAAGGGCTTGAGGGAGTCCTGCCAGGGGGCTTCTAACTCTGGTAACAGGACTTATCTAATTTATGAATAATTAACTGATATCTACATTGCTGACTATGGTTGAAATCTATTAATTTATTCAGCAAATAACAGTTGAGTGCCAGAGGTCTTCTAGGTTCTTGAGACAAGTCAAAGAACGAAAGAGAAAATTGTTTGCCTTAATGTAGCTTATACTCTAATGGTAAGAGACAGATACTTAATAATAAATAGAACAAACAAATAATATAAAAGTTAAAAGTGACAAGTGCTGTGAATAAAAGAAAGGCAGATAAGGCAGGCTGGGCATGTGTGTCATGAGGAGATATTATTTTTTTAAAACAATAAATTGTAGCATTCCCATGATGGGATTCCCTGAGAGTGCTACTTCAGTGGGATGTTGACAGATGCCATAGAGGTGGGATGACAAATTGGCTCCATGGTCAAGATGTGTAAACTGAGTTAGGGGAGAGAAGTGAGAAGGAGAGATATTTTAGAGACTATGGTAGTAGCCACAAAAGACCATGAAGGCCAGAAGCAGCCGTGAGTGGAAATGGAAGTGAAAAGCCATGTAAGAGAGACATCCAAGGAGAGGAGAGGAAACAGCCTGCCCCTGGCTGAGCAGGGCAGAAGCATCAGAAAGAGGAATCAAGCTCTAAGTGTCTGGATGTTTCCACCTGTCTAGTTTTGAGGCTGGGAGACTATGAGAATGAATGGACTTGTAACTCAAATGTAGACATCAAGAGAGACAGGATTGGGGAGCTTAGGTACAGGTCAAGTGTTCATAAACATACAAGAATTCTGTTGCTAGAGTAGTAATGGATAAAAGCCATCAGAATAATTTTAAAAAGTAGCAAGTATCAGGGGTGCCTAAGTGGCTCAGTTGGTTAAGTGTCTGACTTTGGCTCAGGTCATTATCTCATGGTTCATGAGTTTAAGCCCTGCATTAGTCTCTGTGCTATCAGCACCCAGCCTGCTTCAAATCCTCTGCCCCCCTCTCTCTCTACTCTCACCCTTCTTGTGCTCTCTCTCTCTCAAAAGTAAAACATTAAAAAAAGTTTTAATTAAAAAAAAAAAAGAAAGTAGCAAAATGACAGATACCAAGAAGTGATCAAAAGGTAGGAGAAAATATAGAATAGTGCTGTATCTCAGGGATATGGCAAGCAATGGTTTTAAACCAGTGCTTCTTAAACTATGCTCCCATTAGGAATATCAGAGGAAAGTAGACATTCCAATTCTCAGGCTGCCTCCTATACCAGTTACATCAGAATCTCTGGGTGGAACCCAGGAATCAGTAGTTCTTAATGCTTTTTAGGTAATGGCAATTTGCAATCAAAGCTGAGAAACAGTGTTTTAAGGAAGGAAGAATGGATAACAGCTGCAGAGATGAAGATGAATGAGGGTTGAAAAAAAAGTGTTTGAATCTGGGGAGTAGGAGAGAGCTGATGGCCGTTTCTGGAATGGATTGCTACTTAAAATGTAATGTAGCCCACAATAGTGACATCATCTGGGAGCTTTTTAGAAATGTAGAACCTCAGCCTCACCTTAGCCCCCTCAGTCCAAATCTGCACTTTAAAGAGATTTCCAGGTATTTATAAATACTAACGCTTGGCGCCCCATTCCAGTGCAACTAAATCAGAATCTCAGGGTTAGGGTCTAGGAATCAGTATTAAAAACAGACAAAAAACCCACCTTCCCTGTGATTTTAACATTATTGAGGATTGAGAACCATTGATCCAGAGCAGTGTTTCTCAAACTTTAATGTGTATATGAATCACATCCATCTGGCTAAAATGCAGATTCTGGGTCAGTGGCGTGGGCCCTGCATTCTGCATTAGTGACAACTCCCAGGTGAGGACGGTGGGGCTGGTTCACAGACCACACTTGAAGTAGCAAAGCTGTGCAGCAGTGGTTCTCATGGTGTCCCTGAATACTGACTCCAATAGCACCTGAGAACTTGTTAGAAATAAAATTGTCAGGCCTAGTCTGGACTTAATCAAAAGTTTAGGGTTCAGATCTAGAAATCCATGTTTTAACAAGTCATCCAGGCACTACAGTAAATGAACCATTGTACATTTAAAGTACAATGTACAGTAAATGAACAATGATAAAATGGCATATATAGGTTTATTGCTGACCCCCCTTGCCTATAGTTTTTTTTCCAGAAATTGATGGTAAATGGAATAAGAGAGCTAGACACTTGTTATTCAATAAGACAGAATTTCCCTCAAGTGGTTGGAAGAAGGCATGTCAAAATTCCCTTAGTGTTATCAAATATCCGCCATGTCCAGGACCTGTCACTTGCTTTTTCCCTGCTCCCCAGTTGCAACTACTCTGCTGTAACCTCTCTCCTAAGGGTGTTATCAAGGCCAGGGGAGTTCTGAGCAGGTGAGAAGCCAGATGGAAAAGAGCCCTCAGAGGAGGAAGATGAAAACCACACTTCTGAAGGAAGAAGGTTGGAAGGAGGAAGGTGTGGGTGTAGGTAAGGACAGCTTTGCAAGTGGAGAGAAAAGTATGCTAAAAGAGTTAAATAAAAATAGCTGTCATCGTTGAACATCTATCTGTCAGCCATTTATTTGTTTTACACTCATTCACCCAAACCCTCACAAAAACCCTACAGGATAGATCACCAGTCTATTTTTACTGCTTAATCAGTAAAGAAATTTAGGCCAAAATGAGTTTAGTAACTGCCCTAAGATCACATGAGTATTAAATGACAGACCTGAGATTTGGATCTTAGTCTTTCTGGCACTTTACCATATTGGGGTAGAGACTGGAAAAATTGGGGGAGTTTTAGCTGTGTGACCTGTTTTTGTTGGTGGAATAGACATTGAAATGAAAGCCAAGGCCTTGAAGTGTCAGGGCACAGGTGAACTGAAGTGGAATAAGGAGTTAGAGCTTACCATTTCAGGATTATAGTCAGACCTTCATTATTTTTTTTTAATGTTTTATTTATTTCTAGGAGAGAGAGAGAGAGAGAGACAGCGTGAGCAGGGGAGGGTCAGAGAGAGAGAGAGTCACAGACTAAAACAGGCTCCAGGCTCTGAGCTGGTAGTCAGCACAGAGCCTGATGCGGAGCTCGAACCCACAAACCGCGAGATCATGACCTAAGCGAAAGTTGGACGCTTAACCGACTAAGCCACCCAGGCACCCCAGACCTTCATTATTAACCGTGTGACTTCCTATCTTGGGCTTTCCTTTATTTTTTTTATTTATAAAATAAAGAATTTGGATTTGTTGGACTCTAGGGTTTTAGGTATTTACAAAATCCCATGGTTTGAAGACTCTGTGAGTGTGGAACGCAACAGAGCATCACAAGATGAATTAAGAACCACTGAGCAGCACTGGGGAAGCCCCTTGAGGTCAAATAACATGGCTCTGGAGTGCATTGAGTCCTCAGAGTTGGGTGACTTGCTTTTGTTAATCAGTGAAAGGGTTAAAGATGTTAGGTGGAGAGGAGATGATTACCACAGAAATGTCCAATATGACTTTAAGGACACAAGGCTGGCCCAGAGATGGGCACTGGAGTGGTAAACAGGGCAGGGCAGGAGCATAAGGCGGCCTAGTGTGCTGAAATGCATGCTGTGGGAGTCCAGGCTATGGATGGGAGTGAATTTTATTTTTTGGTAAAGTGATAAATGATAAAGGCAGAATGATGACAAATGAGCAGGCCACTTCTACATTTCAGGCAATGATTCACAGCTTTTGAATTAAAATGTTACAACCTCTGCATAGTTTCTCTCTATGAAACATGGAATCTCTCAATTCTTCCAAACATTCTTTCCTGGATCTTTGATTGCCACAACCTAATTTTGTTTGTTCACATGACTTCATTAGAATGATGAGTATCATATCAGCTCTGTAGACATTCTTTTACCTTGACACTAAAACAACAGTGGTGACAAAAAACAGGTTAAGGCATAATGGATCTCCGTCTTCCATGGAAATTACCCAAGACAGAGTAATAGACTCATCAGGTATTACCCTCAATTATTGTGAAACTTATTCACCATTATTGTTTCTGAAAACTCCACTATGGACAAGCATTTACCCTGAGTCTTCTTGGCTCTTGGAGAGAAGGGTTCCAAATGCACCATTCTCATCTTAGTGCCTCTATTGACACAGGCAAAACAAAGAGAGGAATTAAATGGCATCTGGAAAATTTGACCCATGGCATCAACAAAATGGAAAAGTGTTGACCTTAAGATCCTTCCATTTTTTGAACATTAGTTTTGTTGTTTGTTTCCTTCCTCCCTCTGTCTCTCTATCATCCCTGCTCCACACCCCCCATCAGTTCTTTGGCTAATTACCTTAGGTTTTCATTAATTTATTCATCAAATATTTGTTGAAATCTACTATGCCAGCTGCTATGCTAGACACTGGAGATTTAACAGATTTAGAGAAAGAGATGTTGAACTTTCACTTGGATTTAACAGTATAATGAAGAAGATATATTAAACAACTAATTATGATAAAATGATGAGGCAAATATAGGATATTCTTACAGCTTTTGGCAAGTGTAAAACCAGCTCTAAGTTTTGTAGACCTCTCTGAAAAAGAAACATATAAATTAATTATGAAGGACAAATAGATATTAGTCCGGGATAATGTATATGTGGGGTGCAGGATATGTATGTATTTTAAATCAAGAGAAGAATATTTGCAATAGTCTGGATGTGAGACAGAGCATAGCATATAATTGGAAGTAATTTAGTAATGCTGGACCATAAAGTAGAAATTGTGGAATGGAGACAAATGCTGGAGGGTGGGTAAGGATGAGACCATGATGATCTTCTTCATTGCAGCTTAGGATTGATACAATCAGGTTTGTGTTCAGAGAATCACTCTGGATACAGTATGGAGAATGAATGGCAGATGTCAAAAGTGGAGGGAAGACATTTATGTTTCCAGCCACGAAGATTAAATAGGATCTGAAATCATGCTTCCCCTGTAAACAACGAGAAAACTGGACAAAGTATAAGAGACAACTATTTTCGGATATTACACAACAGGCAGCACAGGATTGTAATCCCTGAGCAAAGGGAAACAAATGATGTAAGCCCTACCATCACTAAAGCTTTCTGTTTGGAGGTAATTTCCAGTCCTAGGTGCAGGAATCAGGAGCTCAAATAGAGATCAGCAATTTTTTCGGAATTGAGAAAGAGATCAAAGTTTCAGGAAGCAATCTGCATAAAAGTTCCCTTGAGTCTTTGGCTGAGTATCAATATCAATACACACATACATAGGGTGAAACCTATAAAGCCAGGGAAGAATAAATCTCAAAGAAAGCACTGTCAATGGGAAGCTGTGATATAAGTAACTTCCACAACTCAACCAGAGCTGCAAATTGTCCTAATTTCCTTTAGCCAAAGAGGAGAGATTTTATTAAATACTTGTGGTATTTAACAGAAACCCCAAAAGAACCATTCCTTAGAAATGGGGCTATACTCAGTTCCAGAGTAAAAGCTACTTTATACCCACCCTAAAATAACATAATAATAAGCCTCAAAAGATTAAGCCAATTTACAAATAACTTCATTGTCTACCAACAAAGCCCAACAGCACTAAAAGCAATACAAAATCCAGCACTCGAAGGCATTCTATTCAAAGCGTCCAGCAATCATTAAACAATTACTAGGCATACAAAGAAGTGGAAACTGTGATCCATAACTAAAAAAATAAATAAAAACACACGTAGCAATAAGAGAGAAATTGACTAGCAGACAAGAACAGTAAATTATTATAAATATGATCCAGAGTATAAAGGAAAACATAAGGTATAATGAGGAACTAGGTGGAAATTATTAAAAACATAAAAAAATTGCAAAGCATGTGTTTCTATCTTAAAAAGCTAGAGAGACAAAAAGCAAATTAAGCCTGATAAGTAGAATAAAGGAAAGAGAAAGCCCATACAATTGAAAAAAATAGAGAAAACAAAATGAAACAAAAAGCTGGTATTTTGAAAAATCAATAAAATTGTTAAAATGGTAGGTAGACTGATGGGCATTTGTGGCATTACCACAGATCTTATAGATATGAAAAGAATAAGTAAATATTTTAAAAATCATATCAATAAATTAGAAAACTTAAGTGAAAAGGGAAAATTCTTTGAAAGACAGTTTGCTAAAACTGACTCAAGAAATAGAAAATCTGAGGAGTCCTATATGTATTAAGGAAACTGAGTTAGTAATTAAAAACTTTCAAACACAAACACACACACATTGGACCCACATAATTATATTGGTGTATTCTATTCAAATTTAAGAAAGAAACAATATCATTTCTACAGAAAATCATTTAGGAAAGAGAGAAGGGGGGACCACTTTACAAATAATTTTTGAGACCAAGTTTACTTTTCTACCAAAACTAGATAAAAGTATTACAAAAAAAAGAAAACCAAAGACCAGTATACCTACCTCACAGACATGATTGCAAAACCCCCTACAATATATTAGCATATAGAATTCAATAATGTACAAAATGATGCTGTGCCCATTTGGGATAAAAACTCTCAGCAAACTAGCAATAGAAGGGAGCTTCTTCAACCTGATAGAGTACTCATGAAAACCTACAATTAACATGATGATTAATTCTGAAAACTGAATGATTTCTTACTAAATTTGGGCAAGGATGCCCACTCTCACCATTTATGTTCAATATTAGAGGTTCTAGTCACTGCAAAAAGGCAAGAAAAAAAATAAAAGACACATACATTGTAAAGGAAGAAAGAATTATCTATTTGCTAACAATGTGATTATGTTCAAAGAAAATAAAATTTAAGCTTATGTATTTATTTTGAGAGAGCGTAAGAGAGAGAGTGAGAGAAGGCAATCAAGGGAGAGGTAAGGAGGGGAGAGGAGAGAGAATCCCAAGCAGGCTCTGTGCTGTCAGCACAGGGCTCAAACTCATGAACCATGAGCTGAAACCAAGAGTCAGATACTTAATGGACGAGCCACCTAGGGGCCCCATGTTCAAAGAAAATCTTAAGAAATCTACAAAAAGCTACCAGAACTAGTAAGTTTAGCAAGGATGGAAAATACAAAGCTAGTCTAAAAAATCAATTGTACTTTTATTTATTAAAAAAAAATTTTTAATGTTTTATTTATTTCTGAGAGAGAGAGAGACAGTGACAGCATGAGCAGAGGAGGGTCAGAGAGAGAGGGAGATACAGAATCTGAAGCAGGCTCCAGGCTCTGAGCTAGCTGTCAGCACAGAGCCCGATGCGGGTCTCGAACCCATGAACCATGAGATCATGACCTGAGCCAAAGTTGGACGTTTAACTGACTGAGCCACCCAGGTGCCCCTCAATTGTATTTTTATATACTAGCAATGGACGGTTGTAAATTGAAATTAAAAAAATACCAAATACAAGGGATCAAAAAGTGTGAAATACTTAGGGACAAGTTTAACAAATAAGTACAGAATCATTGCAATATAAACCTTAAAACATTGCTCAGAAAAATTAAAAAGAAAATTTAATAGTGAAGAAGAAAGATACCAGATTCATGGGTGGGAAGATTCAGTATTTGTGAGATAGCTGTTCTCTGCAAAGTGATATATTCAACACAATGCCTATTAAATTTTAGCAGGATTTTTTTTTTTTTGGTACAAGTTTGCAACCAGATTCTAAAATGTTTCAAAATATTTACTGGTTGATTTTGAGAGAGAGAGAGACAGCACAAGCAGGGGAGGTGCAGAGAGAGAAGGAGAGAGAGAATCCCAAGCAAGTTCCATGCTGTCAGCGCAGAGGCCAATGCAGGGCTCGAGCTTACAAATTGTTGAGATCATGACCTGAGCTGAAATCAAGAGTCGGATGCTTAACCAACTGAGCCACCCAGGTACCCCTTGATTCTAAAATTTTTATGGGAATTCAAAACCTATAAAATTTCAGGAAAAATATAGATGAAAATCTTTACATCTTTGGGGTTGGCAAAGATTTCTTAGACTACAATAAGCATGAACCATAAAAGAAAGTTTTGATAAATTGACTTCCAACTTATGCTTTTTGAAAAATATTCTCACAAATATAAAAATCCATACCAAAAACTGGGAGAACATTATATATATTTATATATATATGTTAAATATATATATATTTACAATATATATTATATATTTATATATATTAAATATATATTTTTACAATATATATATTATATATTTATATATATATTAAATATGTATATTTTTACAATATATATATATTTACAATACATATAACTGCCAAATTAATTGTATCTAAACCACATAAAAATGTATAACTCAAACAAACAAAAACCTTATAACTCAATTATATGTAGACACATAACCCAATTTTTAAAATGGGCAATATATTTGAAAAATACTTAACAAAAAAAGATTAAATAAATAGCTAATAGTCACATAAAAAGATGCTCTACATCTTTAGCCATTAGGGAAATGTAAATTTAAACCACAATAAGATATCAATATACACATTTCAGAATAGCTAAAATTAGAAAGATTTACAATACCAAGTGTTGGCAAGGATGTTGGCAACTGGATTTTTTTTTTTTGAGAGAGTGAGTTTGAGAGATAGAGACCACAAGCAAGCAGGGGAGGGGCAGAGGAAGAGGAAGGGAGAGAACCTTAAGCAGCCTCCATGCCCAGCGTGGAGTCCGATTTGGGGATTGATGTCACAACCATGATATGATCACCTGAGCCAAAATTAATACTCAGGTGCTTAACTGACTGAGCCACCCAGGCGCCTTGGTAACTGGAATTTTTATACGTTGCTGGTCAAACGCAACGTGGTACATCCACTTTGGAAAAGAGTTGGCAGTTTCTTATGAAGCTAAAAATATATGTAGCATATGATTCAGCAATTCTATGTATTTACCCATTAGAAATTAAAACGTGTCTTCACAAAGGCTAGTACATGAATGTTGGTAGCAGACTTATTCACAATAGCCAAAAAACTGGAAACAATTTTTGTGTCCATAAAGAAGGAATGAATAAACAATGTAGTATTTCCATACAATGGATCTATTAGGATGGGGCATAAGGGAAATTTGGGGGGATGGAAATATTTTACATCTTTATAGTGGTGGTGGTGAGTTCACTGAGGTATAGATTTGTCAAAACTCACTGAAACATATAATCAAATAGGTGTGCTGTATTTTCCAAAATAAACTGTATCCTAATAAAGGTGTGTGTGCGTGCGTGTGTGTGTGTGTGTGTGTGTGTGTGTGTGTATGTTTGTTTGTTTTTAAATGGATGGAAGGAACCAGTTAGGGGATTGTAGCTATGTCCAAGTTGGAGATGACAATGTCCAAGTTGGAGATGACAATGGCCTGGATTAGAGGGGTAACGGTAGGATGGAGAAATGAGACAAAAAGTATATGAATTTGAAAGATGTTGGAAAGTGAGAGAATTTTGCTCTCCTCTTTTCTTATATGAACATATCTGATATTTACAAAATGGAGACAGAGTGAAGGGAAAGTTTCTTGAATATTTGTTAGAGATGAACAGAGAATTTATTCAGGAAATAGATAGTGATCTTTCCTGATGATAACACAGAGTTCTGAAAGTCCTAGTGATGAAGTTTTAGAGACCTATATGCATGAAATTGCTAGGAAGTGTCAAGTACATCAAGTATATGGAAAATCCATAATTACATATTATTCATATAAGACATATACACATATTTATCCATTACTTATAATAGACAGTGCCATGTAGATTTTTATGTAATCAAATTACTTTTCATTACACTCTGGAACAAGGAATTAATGACTTTCTTCTCATGTATCCATAGAAAGCAAGGATTCTATTTAGAATCTCTGTGTATATTCTTCAAATTATATATGCTGGAAAGAGGGAAATTGGTTAGATATGCTGGAAAAATTTATATAAAAACAACTTATAATAAATATTGAGAGATCAGAAATTCATTTTGTATTTGTAAAGAGGAGAATTATAGAGGAAGTAAAGATTGTTTTCAAAGTTGTGAAATATGTAATTTTCAAGTTTTAGATACTCCTTAAGGAAAATTTGAAAACACAGAAAAGCAAAGAGAAAAGAATTCGAATTACTCATAATCCTATCACCCAAACAACTATTATCATTTTATTTCTTTCTGAGCCTTTCTTTCTTTAATGCTTGGTCTAACAAAATAGTTGTAATGATAGTGTCCACACAATTTTATAGCCTATTTTTTTCATCAACATTTTAACCTAGACTATTGATTTGTTTATTTGTTTATCATACAATTATTCATTCAACAAAACTTACTGAAAGTTTACTATGGGGATGCCTGAGTGGCTCAGTTTGTTAAGCGTCTGACTCGATTTTGGCTCAAGTCAGGATCTCACAGTTGTGAAATTGAGCCCCACATCAGGCTCTGTGGTGGGCCTGGGGCCTTCTGCCCCTTCCCTGCTTGCACTCTGTCTCACTCTCTCTCAAAATAAATAAATAAATAAATTTAATAATGAAAAAAAAGTTTACTAAGTATCCAGGACTAATGAGAACAAACAAAAGAGACAGTTTCTGTTCTCAGGTAGTTTCCAGTATAGTAGAAAGAGAGTATTAAACAAATACACAACAACAACAACAACAAAATAAATGGGTTATTAATAATTGTTTCCAGAAAGGAAACAAGTAGGTAGGGCAGTATGAGAGCAAATAACTGGGGGCTGGGGGGGGAATAAATTAGGTTGGGAAATCAGGAAAGGCTGGTTTGAGAGGGCAAATTGAAGTTGAAACAGGAAAGATGTGTAGAACTGGCAAGTTGATGAGTGAGGTGGAAGCATTTCAGACAGAGGGCATGGCAGGAGAGACATGAGAGAGGAACATGGGATCAGTGAAGCTGGAGCACAGAGTGGGATGGGGAGAGTGACCTCAAAGGAGACCAGGTTTATACGCAAGGGTGTGATGATGTGGGGCTTCCACAGCCTGGCTAACAAGTTTACAGTGCATTCTAAGAGCAATAGGGAACCATTGGTGAGCTTTAAAATGAGGAATGCAGATGAGTGGAAATAAGAGCAGTTAAGTTGGCATAGCAGTTATCTTTGTGAAGAATGGGGTGGCTTCAAGTAGGCTGGTGCAGTGGAGAAGAAAAAAATGAGTGGATTTGGAAATATTTCACAGGTAGAACTTTGTAAGTCAAAGATGTCACCTGCTAGGAATTTCACACAGTTCTGCCTAATAATAGGATTAAGTGTTGCACTGGATGTAGGGGACAAGTAAAAGGGGACTATGAGAGATGATTCCATTTTATTGGCTTAAGTAGGCTGGCAGATCCCGGGGCCACTAAGGTGGGGAAAATTGGAGGACCGGATGTGGCAGCCATGGAGGTTAGCTCCTATCACACATTCAACTCTTCTCCCATTATGTAGCAGGAACACAGTTCCAGGAATTGACTCCAGCTCTGGGGGTCATTAGTGATTAGTCTAGGCAAGTCTTGATTTTCCCATTTTCCTTCTGATGGCTGGCTTAGAAACTCAGTCTTAGCTTGTCTGAATATACTCTGGGCATTCTGCCTGGTCCAGTGGTGAGTGCATGACCTAAATTGGTTCAGTCAGACTGAAGGGAAGGACTTTTATTCCATTAGTGAGATTTTTGTTCATAAAATTTCTACAACATTTCTATTTTTTTTATAAGATGGATTCCCAGAAGTAGGAATAGTGCATCAAAGGGCTTAAACACTTTAAAGGCTTTTGATATGTATCGTTAAATTGCTTTGGAAAGCAAGTATTCCAATGAATGTTCACATCAGCAATGTATGAAAATGCCCATTATACTATACACTTTCACAACATTGGTATCCTCATTAGAAACAATCTTAACTACTTTGTTTGGCAACAAATATATTTTGTTTATAATTGCCCTGATTTTATTAATAATATGATTGAACGTTTCCCCATCAGATTGTTTTAAAAACAGCTAGCCAAAAGAGCATTAACTCCAAAATTTAAAACATTTTTCTCTGGTACCATCTCAAAGAATGCTTCAAAGACAACTTATAGGAGACAACTTATTATATTTGTCCATTTACTCTACCACACACTCCTCTTGGATTGTATCCAAAATACTGATCATTTCTACCACCTAGATTTCTTAGCATAAGAGATAGATAATGTGGCCGTGTATACAAAAATCAATGTATAAGTCAAAGTTCCACAGCTGTCAAACTTTATTCACAGCGTTTTCTGTGAAGGAAAATTGAATGCCAATTTGCAAGATGACGCAAACAAGATTTCATTTTGTTGCCCACCTGTTCATTTGTACCACTCAGGAATGTACTCTTTGCATTTTATATAACCTACTAAGTGAAAATTCTTATTGTGATCTGAACTATTATACTTACAGAGTAGAGAAATAAGATACATGAACCAAGCTGTCATTCTGTTTTTAATCCTCAGAGCTTTTGTTTTATTTATTTTTGCTTCTTTGCAAATTTAATAAAATAAAAAGAAATAACTATTAATTCATAACATTAGTTTTAATATTTTTTTCACAATTAGGAGTCTGTCCTCTGATTTTATAGTATTCTGACACATCTAATCTTGCATATTGTTAAGAGAGTTTTTCTGGAAGAGCTATAAAAATCTATACTCTATAATTTATCTTGATTCCAACATCAAAGGCATCAGAAGAAGCAGCAAGAACTAATGCTCCCTCCTTAGCTTCCAGTGGTTCAAGATAGAATTTTACGTGGAAATCAGATGATGGCTCTTATCTCTATTCTCCTTGCTCCAATACTGTGGTTCTCTGTTTCTGTTTATACCATTCATGTGCTTTTATTTTATACTATCTTATAATGGTATTTGATTATATATATTTTATTATATTGTATATCCTTTATGAGCAGAGACTTGTTTTATTCTTCTTTGTACTCTCCCTTACATTAGTGCCAGGAACACAGTAGGCACTTAAAAAAATACCATCTTAATGAACAGATATAGTAGAAAACACCAGACTTTTCCATGGAGGCTGTTTTGCCCAGAACTTTTTGCACTTAAGTCCTGTAGGATCAATTCCAGGTATTTATGATACACGATCATAAAAAATAGTAAGACAAATTATTATAATCAAAGAGTTTCTGATATCTAGTTAACTCTCCACAACTTGGGTTTGCTTTAACATTCCGGTGCTGCCAATTATTATCCCAGTCAATAAAAGTCTCCTTCTCTGTATCCTCTAAAAGTTCTTCTAATCAACAAAGTTTTCTGAGAAAAAACTAGAACTGAGATCCAACTTGTCAGCCTTCAAGGTTTACATCACCCTTTGGTGAGTTGCCTAAAAAAATAAAGTTTGTTCAAAGAACTGACACAGCTTCCAGAACAGCAAAGGGGCACACGCTGAGAAACTTTGGGTGGTTTCTGACAGCTTGACCAGACACATCCCTTCCTTGCAGAAACTATGTTGATCCATAAGTGTATTGTCTTTGTTTTACATGGATACCTTCTAGATTAGAAGTTCATGAACATGGAAGTCATGACTTTTCCCCCAAAGAGAAAGAGATACCAGGTATATATAACTCCCCTTGCCACCCCTACTGCCTTAGACTTTACCCTTCATCTATACCTCATTTCTTTGTATTAAACTGCTTGCTTTCTTGCAGCCTCTTTAGGAAGAGTATGAGAGAAACCACTGCCTCCCCTCCCACAGTCACCTGATGTCATGTTTTCTGATTCTTCCATCCTCCCCCACTTCCCCCCATAGAGAGTCAAAATCTGAACCACAGTGATGTCACCCCATTCTAAATTTTTCACTAAATGTCTGGTCAGTTTAAAAAACAACAAATTCTCAATCTACTTAAAAACCTCATTTGAAATTGCCCTTTCATCTCAGATATATTAATGCATGAATTTATTTAAGTCTTATTTATTTACAGTCATGGAGCTATGAATAGAATGTTCATTATTCAAATCCACCAGGAGTCCCTTCCTCCTTTCATGTTTTTTCTGTGTAGGTTTATAAGTGAAGAAATAGGACCAGTAGCATGGTTTGTAGTTCAACTTTTATTTTCTTCCTTTTTTTTTTTAATGTTTTATTTATTTCTAGGAGAGAGAGAGAGAGACAGCGTGAGCAGGGGAGGGTCAGAGAGAGAGGGAGTCACAGACTGAAACAGGCTCCAGGCTCTGAGCTGGCAGTCAGCACAGAGCCCGACGCGGGGCTCGAACCCACGAACCGCGAGATCATGACCTAAGCGAAAGTCGGACGCTTAACCGACTAAGCCACCCAGGCACCCCGAACTTTTTTTTTCTTTCTAATAGGTAGCATTGTATAGTGAGAACTGGTCATGAGAATTGGCCTTCAGTGCTAGTCCTATATGGAATAACTGGAAGGACCTCTGGACAACTTATATCTGAATGGTATTACCTTATGTAAAATGGAGACAATGCTCAGATTCCCATAGGATTGTACGAGAACAAGGCGGGTAGTATATGTAATATGCCTAGCACAGTGCTCTAAGTTCCAATAAATAGGGACTCCTTTTTAGCTCTTTCTCTTCCTCATTTCCTTCTTCTCCATCAATAGTGAAACATCCGAAATCTGGATAGTCGTGGTGTAGAGCAAACACAGTGAACGTATATACTGCAACTGGCTAATAACAACTTGATTGTAGTTGAAACATTGCTTAGCAGGCATCACCCCCTGTCTCAACTTGCTTTACTGAGCCTACTTTATAAACACTCCCAGTGAGATGCAAACTTGATTGGTCCTCCAAGTCTGTCATTATCTAGACTCAAACTGCTTATCCAATGCTGCCTTGTCTCATTTGGATTTCTTCCAACCAGTCAGGCAGCATCTTCACTGAGGCTTGAATTTGAGCCCTGCACAAGGGGGTCCACTATGTTGGCATATGTTTCCGGTAATGCCACAAATTCTTCACTTCTCTGTTTCTTTAAGCCCTTATTCCTCCTTTTGGGTCAAATCTAAATCTTGCCTTGAAGACATCACTCCTAAACTATCTCGCCCAGAACTCTCCAGTAAAATATAATGTAAGCTGCATATGTAACTTGAAGTGTTCTAGTAGGCATATTTTAAAAATCAGGTGCAATTATTAATTTCAATGATGTTTTAATTTAATTCAGTATCTCAAAAATATTATTAAACTTACAATCAATGAGATATTATACATTCTTTTTTACTAGGTCTTCAAAATCTGATGTCTATATTGACACATCTTCAGTAAGTTTTACACTTACAGCATATTTCAGTTTGAACTTGCCATATTTCAAGTGCTAATGGCAACATTGGAATGGCCACCATATTGAATGGTACTGGTCTAGTTTATCCGATCTTGTCCATCTTTGTAATCTTGTGTCACTCAGAATTTATACCATATATTTTAACTTTTAACTTTATAAATATGACAACTTACAGTTGTGGTTTACAAAGCACTTTCAAATAAATTGTCTTCAATGGTCCTCATAGCAATTCCTATGAAGATGGAAGGATTATTGTTCAGAGATAAAGATATTGAGATTCAATAATAAGACTCCAAGACATTGAGTAACTATAAAGAAAGTGAATCAGTTCTTGAACCCAGGAAGTGAAGATCTAATACCCAGTAACCAGCTGTTTATTTAAGTTGTATTTGCACAGAACTTTAAAGTTCACAAATACTTTCACATAAATTATCTTACAAAATTAATCTTCATAAAACTATCAGAAGTTGTTTATTTTTGAAGAGTTTTGTAGAGTTAACACATAGTCAGGCTAAAAAATTGAAAAAACAACCACATTTACCAGTTTATTTTATTATTTTTCTCTCCTTTTTACTAAATGGCTGCATAGTATGTATACTGTTATGCACTTTGACTCTTTTCACATAATAGTATTTTTGGTATATTAGGTATGTTAGAAGATCCCTGCAAATTGTATATTAAGGCTTGCCTCATTCTTTTTACCTAGGATACAGTATCCCATTGGCTGGGTATACTATATTTTATTAAGTAGTCCCTGCTGATGGACACTTAGGATGTCTTCAGTCTTTTGCTGTGACAGATAATATTGCAGTAAATAAATTTGTGCATACTTCATTTCAACATTGTGAGTATAGCTACAGTATAAATTCTACACCAACACTTCTGGATCAAAGTGTATGTGCATTTAAAATTTGGAACTATTGTCAAATTTCCCTTTAAATAGCTTAAATGATTTTCACTCACACTAAGAACATATGAGTGACTGTTTCCTCATTCTGGTGGAAACCCAGTGTGCTGTGAACTTGCACTGGTGAGTTTAAGCATCTTTTCACATGTTTAAGTGTCATGTACATTTACTTTTTGGCAGACTGACCATATGTATCTGTATCCTATACTCTGATTCCCTCCTGGATTGTTAGTCTTTTTTATTTTTTTAATTATTGTAAGAGTTCTTTATATATTACAGAGATTGTGATGTATGGTATGATATTTTCCCAATTTGTCTTTTGACTTTGGATTTTTTTTTTTAAGATTTTGCTTTTGCTTTGTTTAGTATTTGCTATTTATACAGGCTGATTTCTAAATCCTTTTGAATGGCTTTTGGGTTTTATATCACATGTTGATTTCTAGTTTAACTTTTTTCAGATGATTAGTCACTAACTTAATGACATTATCAATCAATCCATCTTTCTTTCACATATTTAAAATGCCACCCATATTCTGTTCTATGTTACCTTGTATTTTTAGATTTATTTCTGAATTTTATTTTCTCTTTCATTGACCTTTTCTCTGCACTAGTCTCATAAGACTTTAATGTAATTTAGGGTTGTCCTCTTCCCCTTATCCTCCTCCATGATTTTCTGGATTGTCATATGTACTTACTTTTGTTTTTTTTCATTTGAATCAGCTTATCTGGCATAAAAGAACACTTTTGTATTTTTATTGGGATTGCATTTTATTTTTAGACTACATTATGGAGAAGAGTTAGGGTTAGGAAAATCATCTCTATATGATGGGGCTTGCCATCCAATGATGCACTTTTGTTTGTCAATGTCTTCTATTGTGTCTTTCAGTAATGTTCTCAAGTTTTATTTTCTTATACTCATCATCCAGCTTCAATGGTTTTCAACTCACAGCCAATTTCATTTCATCCATCCTCCCCCTCTCTTCCCTCCCCCACTCAGATTGCTGTAAAGTAAATCCAAGGCTTTATATAATTTCCTCTGTAAATATTTAAGTGTAGATCTCTAAAAGATAGTAACTTGAAAAAAGCACAACTTTTTATATCTTAAAATATTTCACAATAGTTTCATAATATCCTTAAATATCTAGTCAATGTACATATTTCCTTAATTGTCTTTTCTTCTAGCTCACTTGTTCAAATTGGGATCTAAATAAAATCCATATATCACAATTATTTATGTCTCTTAAGTCTCTTTTTAATCTATAGATTCACCCTCTAGCTTTTTTTTACCTTGCACATTTTTGTTGAGGAAATCGGATCGTTTATTCTTTAGAGTTTCTTATATTTTAGATTTTGCTGATTGGCTCCCCATGGGGTTATCATATTCCTTTATTCCTCAGTATTTCCTATAAATTTAATTAGATCTAGAGATGTGATCAAATTCAGATTTGATTTTTTTGAGGGGAAGACTAAATAACATCTGGTTGTTTTGCTTTTTGTGGCATTAGAAGTCATTGATAATTATTTCCTGGGTCTGTTGATTTATTAGAGCTTAGGAAATGGTGATATTCTAATTGTATCATTTTTCTTCATTTATAAGATGGAATACTTCTAAACAGAGATGCTTTCCTCATTAACTATTTGTATGTGTGCAAAGTATATTGAAATGTAATCACTGGAGATGCATTCATATAAGAAAAGCAGGAAAAATACTTGATTTCTTCCCTTTATTTATTAGTTTTCAAAATAAAGAGTTGGTTCTTAATATCTACCAAAGGTGACCAGTAAGGCTTATTTTGTTTTGTATTATGAATACATGAATTTTAAACATATTTGATATGTTTTAGTCCATTGAAATTATTATACTTATTGATATTCAAATTGTTCTGTCTTCGGCCTGGAGAACCTATTGAAATTGGCTCCTCAGGTCTTTAGACAGATTACAGTCATCAATAGTTCTTTACTTACTTGTTTAAAAAGATATTCCAGGCTTATTTTGCATACTTCCTGTCCCAGAACTGGAAGTGGACATTTTCCCAAGAAGCTGTAGTTACTTTTAGTGGAAAATTATTTTTAGAAACTAAATCTGGACTTTAGGGGTGCTTTTTGCTATTGTGTTGACTATCATATTTAGGCCTTTTAACTAGAAAGAGCTGGGAAATGTGTGCATGCCTATGTTTCAAAGATTAGTTCCATCATGAGTTTATACTAGTTTATACTACTTCCAGTTCAAATTAAGGACATCAGAGTTTTTACTTAATTGTTGATATTAAATCTTTATCTCCTTTCTTCCTTTCTAAAAATTCTGACTCCAATAGTGAGGTTAATGTCACAAACTGAAAGAAAGACAAGAAAGTCTATACATATGTAAAAGAGTGGTTATAATTATGGATCACAAAATTTAAGTTGGGTAAGAAAGGAAATAGAAAGATAAGGGTGATGAGAAGGTAAGGATTGTTCCTTTCATTTACTAACTCAATCTTATACTTTTAATAACTATTCATAGTACTATCTGGACATTTAATCCATTTATTCTAACTGCAATGTAATATTCCATCATTTGGCAGCTCACTTCACCTATATATTTTCTATGTGATGACATGTAAGGTTGTCTCTAACTCCCCATATTTGCCACCCAAGCTGCCACAATTTATATTTTTGCTCAAGTCCCAGCTAGTTTGAGAGTTCTCTGGGATGTAACCTCAGATATGGAATTTCTGAGTCATAAAGTAGACACATGCTCTGTTTCTCTAAATACTGCCAGATTGTTCTTCAGAATGTCTATGTCAGCTTACCCATTCATTACCAGTACATGAAAGTTTCATTCTTCCCATGTCCTAGTCAATGCTTGATATTATCCACTTTTCCAGCTTTTTCCCATTCTTATAAATGTCAAGAGGTATCTCTTGTTTTAATTTGTTTTCCTGTGATTACTAGTGAGTCTGAACTTCTTGTTATGCATCTGTCATTTTTGCATAAAACAAAAATATTTAATTTTTATATTGTAAGTGATTTTTTATTTTTGGAAGGTCTTGTCTAGGAATATTTTACCCATATCTATTTAGCCAAAACAGTCTCTTGTCTTTTTTTCTATTGATGTATAGTGCTTTCTTTTACATATGGGTCTTGAATCCATCTAGAGTCCATCCTGGTTTATAGTGTAAGGTATTGGTCCAACTTTCTTTTTTTTTTTCCCTAAAAAAAGCCAGTTTTTCCAATGTCATCATTTAATGAATATGTCTTTCATTTTTTATAGTATCAAAATTTGTCACATACACATAGATCCATTCATGAGCTCTCAGTCTCTATATTTGTTCCATTGATTTATGTATCTGTGTACCAAAACCTTACTGAATTTTTTGCTAAAGCATTGCAGTATATCTTGATAAATGGTAAGGAGTCTACTCTCTCTGCTCTTCTTTGCCACATTTTACTTAGCTATTTGAGTTCTTGGACATACATTATTCTTCTACATACATTTGATAATATGTCCATTGAATTCTGAAAAATATCAAAATGGAAGTTTAGTTTGCATTCAGTTAGAAGATTATTGAATCTTTCACAAGATGATCACTTGTGAAAATGATGTATGCCTTCATTTATTTGGGACGTATATTGTTTCCTAGAGCTTTACATTTTTCTTCTCACCAAGTTTTTAAAATTCATAATGAAATATTTGCTCAGAATTTTCATCTACTTTTTTGGCAACAATGTTCTGGTGAATTTCTTCAACTTGTCATTTTCTTTCTTCCGCTTTTAAATAATGAAATCTTATCCTTTTGGTTTTGATTGTTGCTCATCTGGTAATGAACATAGGCCAACTATTTGCAAGACCTTCACATGGGTAAGGTAGAGGTCCATGTTCCAGATCAGCAGTTACGACACATAGCTGAGAGTGTCTCAAGAGTTCCTTCAGCCTTTATTTCTTGCAAACCAACCCAAATTGGCATTGCAAGGCAGCTCAAAAGGTAGTTGCTTTCCTTCTTCTGGCTTTCTTGACAGACTACTTCCTGCAAACATGGTTTGTCAGTGTGAGTCCATGTTCAATCTTGTCTTCTCTGTTTCTGTTTCTCGTGGGACCCAAGCCAGGCCCAGGAAAGAGCTTTTCACCAGCTGGCACAAACCACACCTATTGATGGGAGAAATTTTTGTGATTTACTCCTCAGGGTGTACTTCTTATCTTAAAAAACAGTTGCTAACTTTTTAAAATAAGAAATTTAGCTACTTCTATCCTATCTCCATTCTCCCACATTCCTGTTTGATATTTTTTCTTTTGGATAGTCCTCCTATTCTGTGGTTTTAGATTTCAGATGTTTCTTGGTTTTGTTAGAGATTGAATTTGAAATTGTTTTTTATTCTTTGATGGTTTTGAGTAATTTGTAGGAGAGACATTACTCAGGTTTTTAAAATCTGGATGTCAAAAGAGATTCCTTTCTTCCTTTCTTTTTTCTACCTTCCTTCCTTCCTCCTTTCCATTCCACCTCCCTCCCTCTGTCACCCCTCCCTCTTTCTTTCTTTCTTTCTTTCTTTCTTTCTTTCTTTCTTTCTTTCTTTCTTTCTTTCTTTCCTTCTTTCTTTCTTTCTCTTTCTTTCTTTCTTTCTTTCTTTCTTTCTTTCCTTTTTCCTTTGTGATGAAGATATTTAGGCCAAGAGAAGTTAAATACTGTACTCAAAGTTGGTTAGTTTTTCTAGTGGTTAATTAGGTCTAGAAAGAAGAAATTAGTGGTACAAAAGAATCAACATTAATATTATTGCCAAATAAAGTATTTATCATGTACACACTATTTTTTTCATTATTTGATATATATTATTAAAAAGCAAGCACTGTTTTTTTTAAAAAAACAGCTTTTATTCTTAAAAACATAGCCATAGTACCACCACTACAGTAGAACAAAATAAGAAAAATTGCATAATATGACCAAATATACAGTCAATATTAAAATTTTTCTGATAGCCTCAAATTATTTTTAATTTTTTAAATTAATTTAATTTTTGTTTTCTTTCCACGTTTTTATTTAAATCCAAGTTAGTTAACACATACTGTAGTATTTGTTTCAGGAATAGAATTTAGTAATTCATTACTTACATATAAGACCCACTGCTTATCACAACAAGTGACCTCCTTAATGTCCATCACCCACTTAGCCCATCTCCCCACCCACCTCTTCTCCAGCAACCCTCAGTTTGTTCTCTATAGTTCAGAGTCTCTTATGGTTTGCCTCCCTGTTTTTATATTATTTTATTGTTCCTTCCTTTCTCCTATGTTCATCTGTTTTGTTTCTTATTTTCCACATGTGAGTGAAATCGTATTTTATTTGTATTTCTCTGACTGGCTTACTTCACTTAGCATAATACACTCTAATTGCATCCATGTTGTTGCAAATGGCAAGATTTTATTCTTTTTGATGGCTGAGTAATATTCCATTGTATATATACCACTTCTTCTTTATCCATTCATCTGTCAATGGACACATGTAATCTTTCCATAATTTGGCTATTATTGATAGCACTGCTGTAAACATTGGGGTACATGTGCCCTTTGAATAGTATTTTTGTATCCTTTGGATAAATACCTTATAGTAAAATTGCTGGGTGGTATAGTAGTTCTATTTTTAACTTTATGAGGAACCTCTGTATCACTTACACACTATTTTATAAGTAGAGTTAAATAAGACATTGATAACCAGGTTGATTTGCACCTTTATCAAATTATTGATAGGTCAGGAGATTGTCAAAAGTAAATAGGAAGGATTTATACTTCCACAAAATAAACTCCATTATATAGGCATAATAATTTAAAGAGTGTCACACTGGACAAAACTGGTGAGCCTTGAAAGTTCTGAAAAAGATCCTAGTATTTATAAATCTTAGAACTTGCTTAAAAAATAATAAAATATCCCAAATTCATGCAAAGGTGACATTTTGTATGTGAAAATCAATCTGCAACAACTGGCTAAATGTTTGGAGAAAACAAAACAAAAACAAGAATATATCCCTATTTTCACCCCATCACACATGTTGATCTAAATTATAATGTTAAATTTTTAAAAGTCTTGAAATAAGTAGAAAATGCATTGATTTTCTTATTTGATATTAGAGTTGGAAAGGTTTTCCTAAACAAGAATGAAAAGGAACAAAAAAATGAAAAATATTTTCTTTTATGAGTTTTAATTTCTATGTTAAATAAATTAGCATTGACAAAAATAAATAAACTGAAATATTTGAAATATATGTGACTAAAATATTATATCCTCAAGACATATAAAGTGAAACATATTTTTAAAAAAGTTGTACATCCAAATAGAAAAATTGGCAAAGAGTATAGGCAAATAATTAACAAAAGAAAATATAAAAACCCCAATAAGTATATTAAAATACACATTTAAACCTTACTTGTAATCAAAGAAATATAAATTAAAACATTTCCCCTACCAAATTGGCAAAATTTAATACTCAATATTGGTGAGGTAAGAATGAACAATCCTGTAGTTTGCTGGTGGGAATGTACCCAACCACATCTGAAGGGCAATTTGGCAATGTATATCCAAATTTGAAGAATTCATACCCTTGGGTCTCATCATTTCACTTCTAGGAATTTATCCAGAAGAACTAATCAGAGATGTGTACAAAGATTTATGTACATGAATTTTATTATTGCAATATTTATAACATTAAAAAATTTGGATAAACCTATATAACCCAAAAAGAACATTAAATAATTTATGATACATTACTGTGATAGAATACTATGCAGAATTGTTTTCCAAATGTATTTTAAAAATCATTTAACGGCATGAGAAAATATTCAGAATATAATGTGAACTGGAAAATGTATATTATAAAACATTATATAAAATATAACCTTAATTTTATAGTAATATTATTTATAAACACTTAAATGTACTTCTATTTATTTATTTTATACCCTGTACACATGGGAGACTAAAAAATACAACAAAATGTAAATGTGTATATATTTATATATTATATATTTGACAACAGTTTAGAATAAAAATACACCAAAATGTTAGCCATTGGCTGGGTGGTAATATTATATTTAATTTTTAAAATGTCGTTACCTTATGCATTTTCAAATTTTCTTGTATTGAGTCTTTTAGGACCATAAATTATGACAAAACTTTTTAAAAAACTACTCAAAGTAAGAAATAGAGGTCCTTAATTTTCAGTGTTTTTCTCTTAACTATACTGAATTGATTCACTTCAGCAAACATTTTTTAAATGTCTGTTGTATAGGACTAGGTTAATGGTCACTTTTCTGACATGAAAAAAATAGTGGGGCACCTTCTGTGTGCTCCCTTTGGAAGGAATACCCTTTGGTTTGTCACAGTTTCCAGCAAGCTCTATAGTCTTTTACCTGGTCTGCTCTAGTATTCCTGCTACCTGTGTAACTCCTTTAGAGATATACATGTGTCCTATTTCAGTATTAACTTAAACAACCAACATCATATTTAGTGGTGGAACATATGCAAGGTTATTGTCATCCCTATTAAGAGCAAATCAAATATGCCATCTACTACCTTTACTAGTTAACTTTTCTGACAGCTGTGACCAATGGAAGAGACAAGCACTCAAAACAGAGGTATTGCTACTGGAAAGAAAAGGCTGAAATGTAATGATTTCGGCTAGAATGATTATATGCCAAATATCACACACACACCAACTATAAGCTTGTTATAAATAACAAGGTAGTTAAATCAATTGGTTAGAAGATAATATTTCTAAAATTAGTAACCATTTTTTCTATCCCAGAAACCTCTGGTTGAACAATACAATGACAAGAATATTGTATTTATAATAGTAACAAAAAATTTAAATATGAGAATGTGTGGGAACAATATGAAAAAAGCTACAAAAGTTTACTGAGATATAAAATATTTGAATAAATGGATACACATATCAAGTTTCTGAAAATTGTAAAAATGTCAGTTCTTCCCATTTGAATTTATAGTTTTGATGTTATCCCTATAACTTTTTCTAGAATCTGAAAATTTTAAACAAAGTTTAACTGGGAATATAAACAAGTAAGAATAGAGAAAACTTCTGAAAACGGTTCTTAAGTGGGAAGACCTTAAAGATTTTCATAGCCTTTTTCCTAGTAATTTCATTTTTAATAATATATTTCAATAAAATAATAGGAAATATGAGTAAAGATTTATTTATATGATGTTCACTATTACATTACTCACAATACTAAAAAATTTAGTTCATTAAAACATCTCCTTACATTAGGAAAATGGTATATAAACTATGGTCCATTCATATACTAGATTGTTAGACATTAACTAAATGACATGTTTGTGAAATATTTTTCATGACATACGATAAAGCTCATGATATAATGCTATATGAAGAATAGCAAGATATAAAACTCCACATTCAGGGCTGCCTGGATGGTTCGGTCAGTTAAGCATTCAACTTCGACTAAGGTCATGATCTCACAGTTTTGAGTTTGAGCCCGCGCTGGGCTCTGTGCTGACAGCTCAGAGCCTGGAGCCTGCTTCAGATTCTGTGTCTCCTTCTCTTTCTGCCCCTTCCCTGCTCACGCTTTGTTTCTCTCTCTCTCTCTCAAAAATAAACAAACATTAAAAAGTTAAAAAAAAAAAAAACCCTCCACATTCAGCATGATTCTAGTTGTTTAAAATTTTTTCAAGATGGTGAAAGTATAGGTGATTTTTATTTTCTGTTTTATGTATTTCTAAATTTTATGAAATGAGATTGTTTTTTATAATTAGGAAAGAATACAGCAAGTTTTATCCTTTTAAGAGAAAAAAGAGCTCTTAACCAAAAAATATCCTAAGTTTTGGGGTGATGTTTTTGGACAAAGGCACAAATCACACTTCAAAAGGGACTGTCTGTATTCGTTTTTCTCTCTCCTTGCTACCTTTTCTGTTGGTAGGTAATTTCTGTAAGAACTATTTAAGGAACACCAAAATTAATCCATATCGGTTTTCACCAAACAAGGTCTTTTTCCTTATGAGGCCAAATGAG
Organism: Hyaena hyaena; assembly: GCF_003009895.1. Classification (NCBI taxonomy): domain Eukaryota; kingdom Metazoa; phylum Chordata; class Mammalia; order Carnivora; family Hyaenidae; genus Hyaena; species Hyaena hyaena. Next base: position 4,466,169 of record NW_024080646.1, read on the forward strand.
AAAGGACTGTTTATATATAATGTAGATCCCCTTGTCAATATATCTCCATATTCTGGTATGTTAGCTCCAATTTTTGTATTTTTAATGAGATCTTATCTCCCTCATAGTCCAGCAACTGCTGGATCATTTGGAGACCATCCTGTAGTGTTTATGACAGCACAGTCGGTTGCCATGGAAAGAACTGAGTTGTCCCCAATTCCATTAAGAAAAAAATGGGTTTGAAGAAGTTGATTTGGCCAAGTTCAGAGCCTCTGTGAACCCTGGGAGTTCTGAGTTTCCAATTTTCTTGTGCTGCTGGAAGTTTGTTTGTTTATTGTTAGCAACATAAAACTCTGGTTTTTTTTCTTTTCTTAAAGAAATATTTATTTTTTAAAAAGATTAAATTCTGCTTGTACACCATGCTACTCTATCATAATAAACTTTTAACGTGTTTTAAATCCATATGTTTGTTATGTATTTTTATATATATGCAATTTTATATTTTTATATAAGATTTTATAAAAATCATACATGTATATCTATATACATATACTTTTTTCTATAAAATAAAAATAGGAAAACATGAAAATATTATTCCTAGATTTGTTTTCAGAATCAACTGGGAATGACAGTAATCCTTTATTTTGATAAAATCATGCAACTGGAAAGGAGCATCTGTAGGGTATTTTATTATTTTTGTTTTCTTAATTTCTCTTTCTTCTACTTTATTATTAGTGTACAGACATGCAAAGGATTTCTGTATATTGATTTATATCCTGTGACTTTACTGAATTTATTTATCAGTTGTAGTAGTTTTTTGATGGACTTTTAAGAGTTTTTTTAATATATATGTACTTGTCCTTCTTCTTGTGGGGATGTGAGATGATAAAATCCCTATATGATGAGATGAGTGAGGTGAATGATGTGACTATATGATGTGACTTAGTGTTGAGCTATTATGACCTCCTAACAATACATCAGAAGGAGGAGGATCATCTACTTCTAGACCATAGTTGACTGCAAGTAACTGAAAGTGGAAAGCAAAGCCATGGATAAGGGAAGGCTACTATAGTCCAAGAAAGGAAGACATGGAATCCGGGAAAGAGGGGTGTCCAGGGTTGCAGATGAGCCAAAGGAAGCACCAGCACAATAGTTGTGAGGGAGACCGAGGGAGCAGCCAAGAAAACTGATGTAGGTAGAGGAATAACATCTCCACAAAAAGCAAAATGAAGCTCACAGAGAAACTTATAGGTTTGACTTTTTGGAAAATTGTACTGAGAGGCATTTTACAAAGCTGTAGGGAAATGTTGGAAGATTTGGCCATACCATCAAAGAAAACTAAATACATGAGTATATGAGGCAACTATTACCTTTAAGAAAAATACAAGGTTTTACAAGAAAGAAATCAAGCATAGAACACTGCTTTCCTTGATGTTCCAGTAATATAGTAACAATATTTCCATAGTTATAATAATGATTATGGACCTAATCAAAAAATGAGAGAGTTGCAAATGGAAAAAGGCATATAGGGAAGCTAAAATTTTTGTTTACCATAAGGGATAAACCCAAGATGGATAAATCAAGACATATTATTTGAAATACTATGTATAAGCACATTATTTAGAAATACAGAAATAAATACTAGAATCAACAGCTTAAAAAGTTGAAAAGTAGTTAGTTTTAGGGTGTGACGAATGGGGAGAGAGAATGGAGTTGTTGCTGTTTTTCATTAAAAGCTTTCTGGGGGTGCCTGGGTGGCTCAGTCGATTAAGTGTCCAACTTTGGCTCAGGTCATGATCTCATGGTCCGTGGGTTCGAGCCCCGTGTCGGGCTCTGTGCTGACAGCTAGCTCAGGGCCTGGAGCCTGCTTTGGGATCTGTGTCTCCCTCTCTCTCTGACCCTCCCCTGCTCTTGCTCTCTCTCTCTCTCTCTCTCTCTCTCTCTCTCTCAGAAATAAATAAAACATTAAAAAAAGCTTTCTGGCACAATTTAATTTTAAAGAATGTGTGTGTGTGATATTGATTTAAAAAAACTTTAAATAATCCAACAAAATACATTTGAGGAAAAAAAAATCTAGAAACAGCATGTGTCAGTATATAAGATTTCTCTGATCTAATGTGAATTATTACAACCAAAAGTGATTCCTTTTTTGTCTTCTTTCTGGGCACATTTACTTCCAGGCATCTAATTTCTGGTTTTATTTTCACTCGTTAGTTGAACGGAGTGATGGATATAATACATCAAACTTAAACAAGATAACCATGCTGTGTTAGTGAATGGGACAAGACATTATTAAATCCAAAAGACATTTATGATCATCATTGTTTTTATATGAAGGTAAATATTTGTTTAAGCTGCATGTGCTATGGTATATTATGAATTTCTCATTGTTGTAACAAAGAAAATCTCATGCAAGAGAGCTCTTCTGTCCCAATTCTGTATATCCCATCCTCTCTTTTTAAGGGTATTACATTTGAATCACATCCATAACCTAATCATACTTTCATGGACAGGGAAAGCTTTAATATTTTCCTTTGAATCATGGTAAAAAGAATAAAATTCCCTTTTTATGAACAATAAATGAACTCATACATAATCACAAGCCATGTTTTTTTTTTCCTATTGCACTTCTTTTATAATGGGAATAATAAAGTTGATAATATAAACTCTTTCAGGAACATTATGATTACTAAACTTGGGAATTCAGAGCCTTGATTGCAATCAGCTGAGTGCTATGAATTCTGACTCTATGAATTCAGGCTAAGTCATGCACAGATGATCAGGGTTATAATACTGAGTGTTTCCTTTTCTAGATGCATGACATTGCTCAAGACTTTAGTCACCGCACATTTCAGCCTTCACATGTATGTCAGTTGAGGAGCTCAGAACACCAGGAATGGCAAATAGTTTCTTTACATATGTGTATGATAGGGGCTACCAGAGGTCTGTGAAAAGGATTATGAGACTGTATGCATGGGCTCAGCTGGAAATTGCTGCCTGTGTCTGCCTTGGAGAGAAATAAAGAAAATGACTCTCCTTACCCCCATGCATTTGTGAACTCTAGATAAGATGATCTGAACTCTTTCTTCCAGGCTAAAAATTATTCTATTCTAGCCTATGATTTGCATTTTCTACTTTGGTTTCAAGCTTTTCTTTCTTTCTTTTTTTAAAAGTGCATTCATTAGATTGCCATCGATCTTCCTCAAGATACAGTTTAAATAGTATTCTTAGCCATTTAAAGTAAGAAAATTTCTGCTAAATAGCATTTTTATGAAATGCTAACTAGTTCACCATTATACTAGGAAGTTTAAACTGTAGATTAATTTTTTTTCAGTCAACTTGAGTATAGTTAATGAATCTCTTTTCATGGACATAGACCATATGTAAGAATCCAACGACTAATACTCCAGGGAAAATGCCAGTAAACAGACATATCTCTCAGTAGGTAGATTTCCTTGATGTGTGTGACTGTAACTATTATGAATGGAGTTACTTGCAAGTATAGGTTTTCATGGAACTTATTTTTCTTTTCTTTTTTAAAAATCATGACAACTGTGATACTTAGGGATTGGCCCATTTCGGGTAATTTTGGGAGAAAGCCATTGTCAGATGAAACGATGTTCTTTCTCTGACATCTTCCTCCAAGCTTTTCTTTCTGGTGATGCATGTGACCACCTGCATGTTTGCCATCTCCAATAAGTCAGAGCCAGTACTGTCAGCCCTTTGGCAGCATTTTCTTTTCAGGCATGTGTCTGTTTTGCCTGGTGATACTTAGTTGAGGGTATAAGGGTCAATGAAAAAAATGTGGATAATAGATATAGAAGTTTTAAGATATGATCTAATATTTTCTACTTTTCCAACCTGAATGTAAATTTAAAATAATAATGTAGATCATCTTGCACAATCAAAATAGAGAAGAAAATGTACAGGAATTAATGCAAGAACAATAACTCAAATGTCTAAGCATGTGGTATGGCTCATTTCAGCTGGTATGAATTATTGCTCAGTTGAGCTCTTGTTTCCCTTACCAAGGCTGAAGCTCTTTCTTTCTTTCTTTCTTTCTTTCTTTCTTTCTTTCTTTCTTTCTTTCTTTCTTTCTTTGAAAAGTTTATTTATTTATTTTGAGAGAGAGTGCACATGAGAGCAGGAGAGGGGCAGACAGAGAGGGAGAGAGAATCTCAAGCACTAACAGTGCAGAGCCTGATGTGGGGCTCGAACCCACCAACCATGAGATCATGACCTGATCGAAGTTGGAGATGCTTAACTGACAGAGCTACCCAGGCTCCCTGAGGCCAAAACTCTTTCTAGAGAGAGAAGTTCACAGTGATGCTTTGTAACTTTATAATGGCAGTGGGAGCTGAAATGAACTGTCTGAAAACTTGTCACTTCATTTTGCTTTCTCCACATCAGGTGTTAATGGTGTTTTAAAATAGCTGCTGATTCTAATGATTAGGAATGGGTTTTATCTGTTCCTCTGCCCTATGATCTTAGTCCCTTTACCTTCAGTAGAGGCTGCCCAGCACCTTTTGAATCCTTTCTATGTGTGGGGTATCATCTCTTTCATGTGCCCCCCCACCTCCCTCAGGTAGAAAAAAACAAAACTTACTTCCCAGCCACTTTTGTAGGCATGTTTATGAAGGCACCCCATAAATCACTGTACTGACCTGAGACACACCTTACAATTTGAACAAGGGCCTCTATGAAACCCATTTTGCTATTGAGATGGAAGTCCAGATTTCCAGATTTGGGAAGCTGCAGAGAGTGCAAGGTTTATATCCTGGGCAGAAATGGCAACGCTTGGTAGTGGCTGGGTGCAATGAATTCCTAGCGATTTTTCAAGGTGGGCACCTCCTACTCAGTGTCATCATAGCTTTCAATGGTGTTTTCCTCCTCAGGCCAGTTTCGGACATAGTTTGGGGCATTGTTTTTGGAAGCCTCAAGCCTGGCCCTCTATCTGCCTTGCAATTCCATGAGCTACACAATATTCTTTTAATAAATTCCTTTGGAGCTTGCTCCATTAGGGTTTGTTTCTGTTGCTAGAAATTAAGAAATCAACAGATACGTTGTTCTTCCAGGAGAATATTCTTTCTACCCGATTTATTCCAGAACCTGTGCATCCTTCTCTAGTATAGTCAATGGAAATCTTAAGAAAAACCATAATAATACAGACCACATTTGATTTTCCCTGTGCCTGACTTGGAAACTGAGCACGCATTTATTGTGCACCTACAAGTGACCCTACGCTGATGTTCAGATGGGGTGGGAGGTGGTGGCAGAGAATATAATGCTAGGTAAACCAAATTCTATAGCTTTAACTGAAAACAAGCTCCATAAAATTATTAAACTATTTTTTACTCCAGCAATTCCCAGTAGTCTTTTAAAAATATACCTTTAAGCCTCTTGGATACATGCTTCCACTTCCTAAAAGAGATTTTTATTTATTTTTCTTGTGTATTTGAAAAATATTTTCAACAAATGTCCATTGACAAATAAACACAATGTGATATATATTTACAATGGAATATTATTCAGCCTTAAAAAGGAAGGAAATTCTGACACATGAGCAACATGGGTGAACTTTGAAGACATTATGCTAAAGTGAAATAAGCCAATCATGAAAAGACGGAAACCATATGATTCCACTTTTATGAGAGACTCAAATTCATAGAGATAGACAATAGAATGGTGGTTGCCAGGGACTGGGGGAGGAGAGGATGGGAGTTCATGTTTAATGGCTACAGAATTTCTGTTTTGGAAGATAAAAAAGTTCTGGAGATAGATGGTCATGGCAGTTGCACAGCAATGTGAATGTTTTTAATGCCACTCAATTGTGCATTTAAAAATGGTTAAACTGGTATATTTTATGTTATGTATATTTTGTCACCATAGGGGGAAACAAACCTTCTAACCAAACAGAAAATATACTACAAACAAAGCCAGGAAATGGATTTCCCCATAATCAGTAACAAAGTTCTACCTGGGAGACAACAGTGATGTGGGAGGAAGATGGATTGTAGAGTAAACTCTCGTTGGGTATCAGTTCTGTAATTAGCACTGCTTAACCTGTGCAAACCTCAGTTTCTTCATCTGTCAAATGGGTGAGATGAGGGGAGAGGCATTTCATCTCTACAATGCTCTGATTCCCATTTGACTTGATTTAGAATGAAGATCATCCTTCACTTGAAACATTCAACATGTCTGCTGATGAATAAACAGATCTTCAGTAAATTATACTTTTCTTCCAGAGAAACGCTTAATTTCAGTAAGTTCTCACAGAGCAAATGCAAGCACCAACAATGTAGGCTTTTGAGAATGTGGAGTATTTCCTGTACCCATAATCCTTCCCTCCTGGAACCTGTCTATGATGTAGAAATTCAATTCCCATTCAGATTTAGAAATGCAATTCTTCGGTTACCTGATAAAATGGAAACAGGAAAATCATATTATAGTTTGAATGCATACTATGAATGTATCCAAAGCCAGACTTCATTATTTAGAGAGTTACATTTAGGCCTGTACATTTAGAGAGTTACATATAGGCCCTTACATTTAGGCTCCTTGTACAACAGTAAATATCAAGGCAGTATTTATTTATTTACAACTGCCCTAGGCAGATCAAACCTTTCAACACAGGACTGGTTTCAGTTGGCAGGTTTTATATTAGCAGCTAAGTAGTGAGATGCACTCAGTAGGCCAACAGACAGAGAAAGCTTTTGAGGCCAGTCTGGAGGCGCACAACCTCTGGGAATCAATTGCCTAGAACTATCTCAATCATAGGAGAAGTCTGCCTTAAGGAAATACGTATTGTTCTTGAAAATGCCACAATACCAATAGGAAACACACACTGTAGACTCAAAAGAAGCAGGGAATTGCAGACTGAATAAACAGCCCACAAACACCCATTTTCCTGGGAAATATGTGTCCAAGACTTAAGAGTTCTGGCGCTGGCTTATCTGTCATCTACCTCTTTAAGATAAGTCAGTCTTGGATGACATTCGCTCTTGTCCCCCACAGGAGACTGCCAATTATTATCATAGATCATCCACTAGAGGGTGACAACCACATATGCTTGGGGATGGATGGCCCTTCTGTAGACACGGTGGTACCTAGGCACATTCCAAAGTCTGGAGTCATTTCTTGAAGCTCATCAGCCTAGGTGGTTGGACTTCCACTTCTGAAACCTCCCATATGCAGGAAAAAGGGGTAGCTATGAATTTTCCCCACATTTATGGGCTGGATTGTACCACCTTTTCATACTTAACTAAGGAAAATGTATATATAGTAGTATATACATATTTTATATATAGAAAGGTATATATAATGTATGTATAGTTTTAAGTAGAAGTAACACCTCTCCTCAGTTTAGATGGGCAGATATATTAACAGTTGGAAAGAGAACTTGCCAATTATTTGGGATCTGTTATGGGTCTTTGGGATAGTTTTAGTAAGTAGTTTCCAAAGTCACTTGATTTTCCCAATTGTAAAATGTGAGCTATTTACTATAAACCTTACATCAACACTTTTATTGTAAAATAGGGGAATGTGGAAACTTTAATTAGAAGGTTTTATGTCTTCCAGGTGGTACCTTACTATATCAACTAAAATGTCTGAGATGAGTTGGTGAGACTGTCTCAGTTGTGATGTGGATCTGGAATTACCGACCCGAAAAATACTAACCACTTAATGGATACCTAGGCAGCTGACTCAAGCACACATAGAAACCACAGTAGCTTTCATGCAGTCTGGATGTATTCTTGTATTCCAGCCTGGCCACATTTGGAGGGCAGTCATTTAAGCAGCTTTTTTTTTTTTTTTTAATGTTTTATTTATTTCTAGGAGAGAGAGAGAGACAGTGTGAGCAGGGGAGGGTCAGAGAGAGAGGGAGTCACAGACTCTGAAACAGGCTCTAGGCTCTGAGCTGGCAGTCAGCACAGAGCCCTATGCGGGGCTCGAACCCACGAACCGCGAGATCATGACCTAAGCGAAAGTTGGACGCTTAACCGACTAAGCCACCCAGGCGCCCCATCATTTAAGCAGCTCTTGACAGAGCTCTGGACTTGTCCTTAGCATTCCATAAAAATGTTTCAATTTTTAGAAGCGGTCTCAGGAAATCAAGACTTTTCTGATTATGTATGTTGAAACCTTTAGTGTACCATTTAGACGAACAATAGACTCACTAGTACTCTTTTTTTAAGGGACAATGGCTTTTATAGTATGTGTGAGTATCAGCGCCTTTGTTAACTGGTTTTGTAACTCTTCCTGGTGCTGCACTAGGGACTATGGATGTGGTAATGCTCTGTATTTGTTGGATATATAATCCATAGTATTATAAAATTAGAATAATTTTTTTTGTTTTTTTTTTTTTTTATTTCTAGGAGAGAGAGACAGCGTGAGCAGGGGAGGGTCAGAGAGAGAGGGAGTCACAGACTGAAACAGGCTCCAGGCTCCGAGCTGGCAGTCAGCACAGAGCCCGACGCGGGGCTCGAACCCACAAACCGCGAGATCATGACCTAAGCGAAAGTCGGAAAGTCGTACGCTTAACCGACTAAGCCACCCAGGCGCCCCAAAATTAGAATAATTTTAAATAAGAAAATCCATCATTGAGCGATGTGTTCATGCTTTTTTCAGTTTAGACATAGAAACCAAATTGTGTACTTGGATTTGCTTTATAGGTGACGTTGGTTGGGTGTCTGTATATGTTTATCAGTGCTCCACCCTGCCTTTGTTGTTACTGTCTTTAGGAGGCAGTGTTTAAAGTAGACTAAAGCTTTGGGAGCCAGACAGACCTGGGTTCAGAGGGTTTACATTGCTAGGTTTTATAAAGATTAGAAACAAATATATGTATGATCCCTGGCAAACAGATAAAAATAATTTTGTTTATTAGTTATAGTTTCTAGCTGTATTAATAGTAATAATAGGTATATTGGAAAGTTAGATGACTCAGAGAGGATGTGGTAGGGTGAGTGTGGTACACATCTGAACTAGGCTAGTCTGGATTATTTACAAATTCTCTTTCAGCAGATATTTACTGAGTACCTTCCATTAGCAGCATTGTTCTAGGCACTAAGAGCTAAACAGAGAACCAAAGTCCCTGTCCTGATGTACAGTACCTTCTGCCTATACTGTCTTGGAGGAAGACGTAGTGTACTTAGCAAGATAATTTTTTTCAGTTTATTTATTTTGAGGGTGAGCGCATGCGCACATGGGAGAGGGGCAGAGAGAAAGAAAGAGAGAATCTCAAGCAGGCTCTGCACTGTCGGCACAGAGCTGACTGACATGGGGCCCGAACTTACAAACTGCAAGATCATGATTTGAGTGAAGTCGGATGGTTAACCGACTGAGCCATCCAGGTGCCCCAAGATGATTTTTTTAAAAAATATTTTTATCTATTTCTAGGAGAGAGAGAGCGAGAGCGAGAGTGAGCAGGGGAGGGTCAGAGAGAGAGGGAGACACAGACTCCGAAATAGGCTCCAGGCTCTGAGCTGGCAGTCAGCACAGAGCCCGACGCGGGGCTCGAACCCACGAACCACAAGATCATGACCCAAGGGAAAGTCGGACGCCCAACAGACTAAGCCCCCCAGGCGCCCCCCCCCCACAAGACGATTTTTAATAGCACTTTTTTGGGGTCTGTTTCTAGCTTTTTGAAAAAAATTTTTTTGGTAACAGCTTTATTGAGATATAATTCACATACTGTAGCATTCACCCATTTAAAATAATTCAATGGTTTTTAGTATTTTCAGAGTTGTACCACCACCACAATCAACTCTAGAACATTTTCAGTGCCGCAGAGAGAAGCCTATACCCTTTGGCAGTTACAGCTCCCTCTCTCCACGCCCTCCCCTTTTCAAGGCTACCACTAGTCAACTGCCTGTCTCTATAGATTTTCCTATTCTGAGCATTTTACATAAGTGGAATCATAAAATACGTGATCTTTTGTAAATGGCACTTAGCATAATGTTTTCAAGGTTTATCCACGTTGTAGCACACATCAGCGCTTCAGCGCTTTTTTATGGCTGAAATCTTTTTAAAAGTCTCCTTAACGCATATTAAATACTCATATGTTATGGATTGGTTCGGGGTTTTTTGTAGTCTGTGGGGTTCTGTCTCACTTTCTTCCTCACCACTCCTCCTACCCTTCCTTGGGAAGGTTTTCTCTCCTCGTATGAAGGCAACAACACTCCCTGGGCTACTACACATGCCAGCTTCAACTTTCATTTTAACATCTCCTAAAGTTTGGAGCATGTGGCACCTACTTTTGCAACGGCAGGAAATCTGGTTTCTGTCCTTTCTTCTTTCCAGTCCTTTCATTTTGCGTCTGTGCACCCTCCAAATGCAATAGCCCTGGGATTCTTTACAGAACTTTGTAGAATTGGCCTTAGAATGGAAGCTTCCAGTGATAACCAAAGATACATGAACCAGCCAAAGGAGAAAGTGGTGGGAACGAAAAACAGCAAAAATGACAGCCCGGGAATTTTCACAAAATTGGGACAGACTGGTTGTTCCTTATTTGTGTGCCTGATCGACTGAACATTTCCCACAAGGGCTTGGTACCATCTAGGATCTGAAGATATGCTGCATTTTTCCTAGCAAACTCCAGACTCTATTTTACTCTCACTTCCTTTCTTCTGGGTTTGGCCATGCAAAGCCCACCGATAAGTTATAAATGACTTATCAAGCATTAGCGTTTAGAGAGTAGACGGCTCCATAAATACCTACTTGGCCTCATTAAAAAGCTACAGTGATTAAAGAGAATGATTAGTGTGGTGCCAGAGGGGAAAGAAGAAAATCCAACATCTGACTCAAACACGGCCAGACCTCTTCTCGGGGCAGACCGTTTGTGTCATGGAAGAGGATCTGGCCTGCGCGCTGTGAAACAGAACGTTCGAGTCAGTCGGCATCTGAGGAAACTCCACACTGGGGCCTGTCAGGGAAAGAGTTATGGAAAGTGCACACGTTCTCAGAGACGATTACCCTCTTGCCCTGCACGCCTCCTTCCCAACCTCCCCTTCCACTCCCTGTTGCCCCCCTGGAACTTAAAACATTATTAAAACAGGGAAACCTATAACTGGTATGAAATGACCCTCAAATGACTGCTTAATTACAGCGAAATGAAAGCCGGGGGACTACAAATAACCAGTAACTGTCCCGGCTGTCACTGAAGAGGAGCCTGCACATGAGTCATGAGTCATGAATTAGCCACTAAGTGTTTCGCTTGCAGCCACGGGCCGCCCGCCTCTGCCCTGCCCGGGCTGTCCCCACGTAGCCTCCCACGCCGGGGCCCCGCGCGGCGCTCGGCGGCCCGGGTCGGGACCAGGCGGCGGGGCTCCGCCTCGGGAGGCGTTTGTTGTGATTCGCAGGGCGCAGGAACTTGGCGGCCCAGTCCCCCTGCAGCCCCCGGCCGGTCGTCGGTGGGGGAAGTCTCCCAGGCTGCACAGGAGACAGGCTGACTGAAGGAGCGCAGCCAGCGCGGCTGCAGATAAGTTAATGTACACAGAGAGGATGTAAATTACCACGACCCTCAGCAGCAGGACATTGGCCAGGGCCCTGTCAGGCAGAGGACAAGCGTCGGCGGCCCGGGGGCTCGCTGACATCCACTCCGAGATGGAGCCGCCAGGCGGCCCGGTCAGGGAGGACCTCTTGGAGCCAGGCTTTCCTTGAAAACAGCTGCGTGTCCCTGACACCTCCAAACTAATGCATTTTTAATCAGGGGAATTAGCTCTAGGCGTCCCATATTTTTCCAAACCCCCATCTCTTGCAGCCACGTCCCCTTCCCCGCCCCCCGCCCCCCAGTTTAGTGGCTGGCGGTCCCATTATGTTTCTTTATCGGCAACGCAGTCTCCCGCTGCTCCCACGCACTCCAGACCAAGCCACCTTTGAAACTCTCCGGTCCCCACCCCCATCCTCCCACCCGGACTCCTCTCCCTGGTTCTCTCCAGCGCAACTCTCGCCCCCACCCTTCCCTCTGTTTATACAGTGACATCACAGCCCCTGGCTCTTCGAGGTTCAGAGAAAACAGAGTTCAAAAAGGCAAACAGGAAAGCCGGCTAGTCGTGGGCACCGGGTGAGATTCGGTCCACCCGCGGCTGGACGGCACGGACGCGCACGTGCGCATGCGCACTTTTGCTGGCGTGCTCCCTAAGATACGAAGTCGTTGGGACTTTGTTTCCCAAGCATAGGGCCCCCTCTGTCAGCCTTTAGGGGAAATCCCGCGCCAGGCACTTAGGGGATTTAGATTTTTCCAATAGCCATGTAAGAAAAAGTAAAAAAACAAGTGAAATTATGTTTAATAATGTTATTTAACCTGATATATCCAAAATATTATTTTAACACACGATCGATATAAACAATTATTAATGAGATATTTTATATTCTTTTAGTTACACTAAGTCTTTGAAATCCAGTATTTATTTTACACTAACAGCACATCTCAATTCAGATACTAGTTTTTCCATTGGAAATACTTGATCTGTATTTGGATTTCATAAAACTTAGAGTTGGAAAAGTTGATTCAGATGTCCAAGTTGTTCCAAACATACTTAAACGTTTTCCAATAACTGAATCCAGTATTGGTTTTTAAATTGAATTAAAATTAAATGAAATTGAGGGGCACCCGGGTGGCTTAGTCGGTTGAGCGTCTGACTTTCGCTCAGGTCATGATCTCGCGGTTTGTGGGTTCGGGCCCCGCGTCGGGCTCTGTGCTGACTGCCAGCTCAGAGCCTGGAGCCTGTTTCAGTCTGTGACTCCCTCTCTCTCTGACCCTCCCCTGCTCACGCTGTCTCTCTCTCTCTCCTAGAAATAAATAAAAAACTTAAAAAAAAAAAAAAAAAAAAAAAATAAAATTAAATGAAATTGAATTTAAATTAATAAAATTAAAAGTTAAGTCCCTCCATCGCACTTTTCAAGTCCTTAACAGCCAATGCAGCTAGCAGCTAACATATCAGGCAGCAGTCACAAAGTTACTTAAAGTGACCAAGTTTTGCTTTTGTTATTATAAAATGGGGATAATAGGGATACCTGGGTGGCTCAGTTAAAGCATCTGACTTCAGCTCAGGTCATGATCTTGCAGTTCCTGAGTTGGAGCCCCACATCGGGCTCTGGGCTCTGTGTGGCGGAGCCTGGAGCCTGCTTTGGATTCTGTGTCTCCCTCTCTCTCTGCCCCTCCCCCCTCATGCTCTCTCTCTCTCTCAAAAATAAATAAACATAAACATTTTTTAATGGGGATAATAGTACCTACTTTATGTAGGATTGCTGCGATGATTACACGAAATTAAAAAACGCAGTGTCAAGGTCTCAGCACAGGGCCTGGCTCATAGAAATGGCTCAGCAATGAAGGCCATGCCTAGGATTATTTGTCTTCCTTCCCCACTTTGGCCATTTCATCTCCCCATCCTTAAGCCAGTGTGACATGCTGTCCTTTTTCCAGACCTTGCTTTTAGGGAAGAATTGTTAAATGACTTTACATTAAGCTGCGAAGAATGAACAGAGTATTCAAACATGCATGTGCCCTTCTGTGTCTTCTTACCAGACAACTTCTCCCCAATACATCTACAGCTTCATTTATTATTTATACACGGATGACTCCCAACACAATAAGTAGAACAAAAATCTTTAGATCTGTTTCCAACTGCCTAGTAAAGCTCTTTACTGAGCTCTATCTGTGAGAATTTCCAAACATATTTTAAACTCCACCCACCAAAACCCGAGTTGATTATCATCACCCCTAATGTGCCTCTCCTGGGCACCCTCATTGATTCAGTGCCACCATCCACTCATGTCTGAAGCCTCAGCCACAGTCTGTCTGGCAGTCATTCTAGTCTCCTCACTCTTCTTCACTGTTCTCTTTATCCAGACTCATTAGTTATTCACCAAGGTCTATCAATTCTACCTCCTAAATACCTCCCCAGTCCACAGATATCTCTTAATCTCTATGGCCACTACCCTAATCTAAGCCACAGTCATTTTTCACTTGGGTATTGCAACTGGTCTTTCTGCCTCTACTTATGCCCACCTGCAATCCATTCTCCATGCCTCAAAAGTAATTTTTCTAAAGCATGAATTGATCATGCAACAACTTTGCTTAAACACTTTGACTGTCAACTCTTTAAAATGACTTGTAAGGCTCTTCATGAACTTGTCCAGCTTACCTCTTTTTTCTTGTCTTTTACCATAACTTTCACCACTTCAGTTCTTCTAACACACTACATGTTGCCCGATGGAGGAGCTCCAACACATGGCCATGTTGGCCATGCCCGTTTGCTTCATATTCGTTTATATACTACAAGTCACATCTCTACTCTGAGAAGGTATTTTAGGTTCATAATTAGATATTTCTTAACATTTTGCCATATGGCAACTTGACTGCTCTATTTGAGTATATGTGTGTCCGAGAGTAGCTCAACTATGGACTCTGAATTAGAAAATGCCATCTCCCTCTCAAAAAATCTATTCATGACACCTCAAGAAATCCTTTGGGAAACTAAGCCTTCAGGTTATTAATAAGCATACCCACAGGCTGTTATTTATTATGTCTGGTTATATTCCACAAAACCAATTTTTATAAAGTTTCCTTTCTTTGTTTCACTTTGATTGCAGAAATTGGCTAAGATACACTGGCAGTAGGACTATTTATTGCTTGTACAAGGTTTGCTCAAAAAAACTGTTGATGTAGGAGCTGTGAGCAAAGCACAGATCCTACTTTGCAGGACTGGGGAGAAGATGGGAATGTTAAAAGTTAGCTTTAAAATGGTAGGGGTTTGAGTGCCAGGTAGGAGCAGAAGTGGAGTATTTCAAAACTTACCCCAGAGCCTAATGAGGTCTGCCAGTGCTCTGGGCAGGCGTTACTAGCTGGCTCTTCTCCATACCTCTTGTCCTTCCCTTTCTTCTCTCTCACCTCCCAGACACACACAGTATTGGGAGTCAGCACTTGTGCTAACCTTGGAGCCGGATAGACAACATGAGACTGGTAGATCAGGGCAGCAATGGCTAGGTATTTTCCCAGAGGCTCAAAGAGAGCAGGATCTGTATGTCTGGTTTCTACCTCTAACACCTCCAGGCCTAGGGATGGATTCCCAATGATCTTCTTCCATCAAAGGGCTTGATCCCAGGAAAGGCGAGTGAAGACGAAACTTTAGCTTTTTGTCTGGCTTCAGGATAAAGCTATGTGAAACTGTCAAAGCAAATATCATGTTCCCCTGGAAAGCTGTAAATTCCTTTGGCTTTGGGTCCAGAAGGTTTGTCATGTGGTTTGACGAAAGATGAGTCTGTTGATCACAGGTCATTAGCTGTAAGGTTCTAGAGCTCAGGCCAAGTCTATAGTGCAAGCTGCTCTATATAACACCAAATATAATGCTGGGTTCAAGTAATGCTTAGTAAATGCTCTTTAATTACTGCTCAAGATGAAGACAGTGAAATAACCTGGCATTTGTTATGTTATTTGCGTACTGATGTGTATTTCATCAGATTAAATAGAGGTATTGATAAGTTTTGTGAAGGGGCCTATAAATTAAAAAATGGAATAATTATCAATGACATTTTTGTATTAAGACATGGCTAAAAAATCTTCAGAAGGAAATGGAAAATTACAAAAGAATTATTTAATGGTTGGTTGGTTGCTTGCTTGTTTGTTTTATTTTTGCCAGATTCTTTACATATTGAAGTACTGTTATCATTTCATGCTACAAAAATCATATTGAAAAGTTTAGAAATTACCATGAGTGAAAACTCCTTTCTGATTTTATACTTTGGTAAACAGGAACCATGGATGCTTAAATAATATTTTTCCAAAGCTCCTTCTTTCATTGTTTTGCTTTGGATAAAATAAAGGAAAACAGTTAGGAAAAGTAATTTTGATCAACTATAGTTGCAGCATTAACTAAATCTTACTAGTCTCTTTGTCCTATGTTTATTATTCTGAATTTCTAACAATTATTTTATCCACACCATTTAATAAGTATTTCCCCCGTGTTATTATAAATGTTTTATAAGTACTATTTTTAATGTCTATAGACTGTGCTATCATATAGATTTGCCACACTTACTTAATCACTCACCTAATATTAATTATTTGGGTTATTTTTGTTAAACAAGAATTTTTATAGGATTCCCTTATGGATAAATTTTCATTGGTTTCAAAGTACTGACGGTATTTAATGTACATATGGTAATATTTAATCTTAATGTGTAATGTGTTGGCAAAAATTAAAGAGCCAGAAGTTTTTATGTTAAAAGTTCATGAAAATCAGCACAATATAAAAAGCAATCAATCAGTTTCACTGAGCTTCCAGTTTCAGAGAAAAATTATGATCTTTTCAAGTAGAGATTCCTTGTTCCTCTGTGGGAGAAGCCAGATAATGAAGTAATCCCAGGAAGGATACACTATGGAAACAAGACAGAGAAACTCACCCAGTGTAGATGACCATGAAATGTCCCCTAGAGGGGTGACATTCAGATCAGGACCTAGAGGCTGAGAACACTAGCTCTCCTACCATACTCAAATACTTCAGGGACAGCAGTAGATAAAACTTTGTGGAAAGAGATCTGCTAATATGTAAGGAGGGTTGTAAATATTTTTTTAAAATGTTTATTTATTTATTTTGAGAAAGAGAGAGAGAGAAAGCAGGGTAGGGGTAGAGAGGGAGGGAGAGAGAATCCCAAGCATGATATGTGCTGACACAGAGCCTCAATCTCAGAAACCATGAGATCACGACCTAAGCCAAGATCAAGAGTTGGATGCTCAACCAGCTGAACCACCCAGGCGCCCCTTAAATATTTTTTATATGTTTTAGGGAAAAAAATTTGGAAGTAATCAGAAAAGGTGAAAAAGTTAGTGAACCAAGTGTTCATGTTAGCATGATTTATAATAGGGAAAAAAAAGGGGGAACTGTTTATACATCTAAAGCTAAAGAATTGGCTATAACCGTGCCTACATTAGAAGGTAGACATCATTAAAAATATGCTTAGAGTAATTTAAAATTGGTGAGAAGATTGTTTTAAAAAAGAAGAGACATAACCAAACACAATGCATGAGTTTGTTTGGGGAGAAGGGAAACAGGAAAAAGTAATTTTGCAGACAATTAAGAAAATGTGACTATGAACTGAATATCAAATGTCATTAGAGAATAATCATTAATATTCTATTGAGATAATGTATTATGATTACATGTGAGAATGTATTTATAGGAGATGCACAATGAAATATTTACGGTTGAGATGCCGTGATGAATGCAATTTACTTTCAAATAGGTCTGAAAAAAATGAATATATACATATAAAAATATACACATACATATATTTAGATAGATAACACAAATATGACAAAGTATAATTATCTCTAATTCAAAGATATATAGGTATTCATTGTATTTATCTTTTACATTTTATATATATTTGAAGGTTTTCACAACAAATAAATGTATTGTATGGCATTATCTACAAAAACATTTTTTTGATGTTTATTTATTCTTGAGAGAGAAAGAGAGGGGCAGGGTGGGGCAGAGAGAGAGGGAGACACAGAGTCCGCAGCAGGCTCCAGGCTCTGAGCTGTCAGCACAGAGTCCAATAGGCGGCTGGAAACCATGAACTGTGAGATCACGATCTGAACTGGAGTTGGACACAACTGACTCAGCCACCCAAGCACCCCCAAAACAGAAAATATGTCATAATAGTTCAGTGGTTATATAGGTATGATAGTTTTACAGATAACTGTTATTTTCTGCTTTACACTTGGATGCATTGTCCACAATGGACATATTTTATTTCTTATTATCAATAATTACAGCTCTAGTCCATTGAGCACTTGTTAGGCTGTTTCCTAACCTCATTATTCTATTCAACTCTTAAGAAGCTGGTGTTATTAGTCCCCTTTTATAGCCAAGGAGACCAGTATTTAAAGGGATTACATTAGTGTCCCCTGATGCAACAATCTCAGGATATAACATAGGCACAAATTAGGCTTTATAATTCAATATCAATTTTCAAACTATTTAGTAAAATAAAAAGAAACTATCAACATAACTCAAGATTTCTTCCCAGAGGTAGACTAACGATACAGATTAGAAGCTGGAATTGGGGCATCTGGGTAGCTCAGTCAGTTAAGCGTCTGACTCTTGATTTCAGCCCACGTCATGACCTCACAGTTTCTGAGTTCAAGCCCTGCATCGGGTCTCTCTCTCTCTCTCTTTGTCTCTCTCTCTCTCCCCTTCCCCTGCTCTCTCTCGCTCTCAAAATAAATAAATACAATAAATTTAAAAGAAAAAGAGCTGGAAGTCATGACTTAGGTCCTAGCTCTGCAGTTTGCTGTCTGTGTGGTGGTAAAGACTCAACCTCAGAGCTCTGTGCTGGGCATTTATTCCTGTTCCATCCTTCTCACAAAGCTGTTACCTCTGTAAACAGTGAACATGTGAGTGTATTGTGAAGGACTAGTTGTCCTACAATTTTAGTCATTATTATCATTGCTCTGAGATCCCAATAGTGTATTCCAATATCTAGAAGAATACTGACTTGGCCTTTTGAATTTTATTTCAGGATTTGATCCCATTGTTATAAAAAATCTTACAGTGACATCTGTTTTGTTTTGTGTGTATTGTTTTATACATTATATATATATATTACAAAGAATAATAATAGGAAATCCCTCCTCCTTTCTTAATAAGCCCTGGCTATGGAATCTGCCTTTCTCATTGTTGAGCTTAGGTGACAACCTAGGAATGTTCTGGAGGATGGCCTCTATCAAAAACAGATGAACAAAAGAGGACTGGGTGTGTCAAGGTACCAACTCTATAAAGAGTGGACTTTCATATCCCACTTTCCAAATCTGAGCACCATATTTTTTATTTTCAGTGTTATAATTTAGGCTCGGGCAAAACACTAGGAACTACAATGAATTGTTGAACGGATGAATGATTGCTGAGAAAATGTGTTCTTTCTGTGTAATGTCCTATCAGCGCGAAACAGTCAAGAAATCGCCATTGTTGTAAAAACGTCAGCTCAATACCTTCTTTACTTGGAGGTACAGAAAATTGTCACGAGAACATTAATTCTCCATTTTGACAGAATCTCTGAACTTTGTGATGTTCACCTATCATTGTAAAACTCTAAAGATCAAGTTTATTTTGGAAGCTCTGCTACAACCTCTAGTACGTTTCCAATAGCATAGCAGAGGAAAACAGAAAAGAGTAACATTCTATTTCCAAATACACATCACTGTTGTTTTAAAGTTCACAATGTTTGCTTTACCAATTTAGCAAGGAAGGAAGATCCCAAATGTTAAATCACAAAGCATTTAACATTTTGCTTTTCAAAAGTAACCTTCCTATTATCAATGCCATTGCTGAAGATCACAGTTATAATAACTCATATCTTGAATATGAATAAGTAATTATGAGCTGAGTAATTTTGACTAGGATTGACCACCATCAAACCTGTCAGCATTTGTCTGTCTTTTGTTAGTGACCTAAGCAATGATATAAACTTATTTTGGGGTGAACAGCAAGAATGAATGCTAGCTAAGATCTCCTGTGGTACATATGGAGTCATGCTGTGTGTGGGGGGGGGAAGCTCAGCTAAAATCACATCATCCCACTGGGATACCCCAAAGTATGTGCAACCAAGAAATCACCAGCTTCTCTGGCAGAAAACATCACAGCGGACAGTTATGCAGGGTTCTTGTAGCCCTTACGAAGTTGTAGCCCTGGAGAGTCCTTTACCAGTGATTGGTGATAGCAAGTAATAGTTTGTGATTGATGGTAGAAACCTTCTAATGAGGGTGTTTAATAGCAACACATCTGAGGAAGGCATGACAAATATGGCTCCAGTTTATTAAATTTTACAAACCATAGTAACCTGAGTTTGATAAGGTTTATTTGGATTGTTTCTTTTGTCTCTTTGTCAGGAGTATTTTAAATTGAATTTATTTCCTTGATTTGAGTTAGTTCAGTTTCTTAAGAAAATTTTTTTCTTCTGTCAAATAGAATATATTATGATGGTAAATTTCACCTTGATTCGACTGAAGAAAGCTCAGACAGCTGGTAGAACATTATTTCTGGATGTGTCTGCAAGGATGTGTCCAGAGAGATTTGCACTTGAATCCATATCTGAATAAAGAAGACTGCTTTCACCAATAAGGGTGGGCATCATCCAATCTATTTGGTCTTGAACAGAACCAAAAGGCAGAGGAAGGGCAAGTTCTGTCAGCTTGAGCTGACACATTCATCTTCTCCTGCCCTCAGTCGTTGGTGTTCCTGATTCTTAGGCCTTCAGACTCTGTCTGAAT
Source organism: Hyaena hyaena (assembly GCF_003009895.1). Classification (NCBI taxonomy): domain Eukaryota; kingdom Metazoa; phylum Chordata; class Mammalia; order Carnivora; family Hyaenidae; genus Hyaena; species Hyaena hyaena. The sequence goes on from NW_024080646.1 coordinate 4,486,417, forward strand.
TATACCACCAGATTCTGGTTCTCCAGCTTGTAGAGGGCATATCACGTATCTTCTCAATCTCCATAATCATGTGAATCAGTTCCTATAATAATCTCTTCTTATAACATATATCCTATTGGTTTTGTTTCTCTGGAGAATCATGGCTGATACATTAAGGAATAGATCTAATATTAAAACAAGTGTGGTAAAGAATAGAGAGAAATAAAAGTCTTGATATAGTCTTCAAGGAACATAGAGTCGAGTTTGGTAGGGCCAAAAAAACAAGAAATAATGATTAGCATGTAGTCAGATGAGTCAGGGAAAGCCATTGAATTATAACTAATGAATCCTATTCATCGATTCATTTCATTTATTCACTTGCTAGAAAACATTTCCTGAATTACAAATGGCAGCAGGTGATTACACTAGTGAGGAATGTCCATTCTTATCAGAAAGCCCCTAGTTATACAGGAGCCATCTAATCCACCCTGTGCATTTGGATTGGCAGTTTTTCTTTCTCTCTGTTTTTTAATTGTTCCATTTCCAAAGACTTCAAGGTAGTTGTGGAATGTGGCTTTCCTTTTCAGAAAATCTAGTGCCAGCATTGTTCCCTCAGGCCAGCAATTCCCAGGCTTTGATATTTTAGTTTAGTGGTAACCATTATATTTATTTTCATAGTGAGAAAATCTAAGTAATTTTGGGCATGGTTCAAGGTTACATTGTGAGGACATGGACCCTATCCTTGAACTCACCAGCCAGAGGTGAACCATAATTAATGAGCTATGATTGAGCATGGAGATGAGATAGGGCCAAAGTCACGCCTTTACCATTCAGAGAACTTGCCAAGTAGTTCTCAACCTTTTGACAATGACCCCATTTCCTCATTTCTCAACCTGGAATTATATGCAGCCTATTTTTCTTTTCTTGCTTAAAGTATTACCCTACATGATCATGGACACTGCAATTGTTAGGGTTGCCCATATCTTCCATGGCTAAATCCACAGGTTTGTACTCAGTCCTCATTTTTACTTGCATTATCTGAACAGTTGACACAGTTTATCAACCCCTCCTCCTTGAAACAGTTTCTTTACTTGATCTCTTTGGGGCACCACATTCTACTTTCCTGCTACCTCCCTGGCTGTTCCTTTCCATTGTCCTCTGCTGGTTCTTCTTCATCTGCCCAATACCCTAACATTTGGAAGCCAACACAAATTCATGACCATTCCTCCACACCTGTTGTGATCCTGTTTCCCCACCTCAAGAAATGCAACTCTTTCCTTTCAGTTGCTCAGGCTAAAAACTTGGACTCATTGTTGATTCCTCTTTCCTCTCACACTTCACATCCTATCTGTTAGAAAATTCTGTCGGCTTTGTCTTTGAAATGTATCCAGAATGTGAACCCTCTCACCAATTCCACTACTTCTTCCCTAGGCAAGTCACCATGTCTCTTTCCTGGAAGGTACGAGTAGCTTTCCCCCTGCTTCTTCCCTTGTAACTCTAAAATACACCCATAACACAGCAGAGTGAGTCTTTAAAATACATCATTTCATATCATCTCTTTGTTCAAAATTCTCCAATAACCCCCATCTCACTTTGGGTAAAAGAGTGTCCTTACAATGATTTACCAGGCTTTCCGTGACCTGGCACCTAAAAGTTTTCTGATTTCATCTTCTTTATGTTCTTTCTATTCTAATGCCTCTCCAGCCACACACCTGCTTTCTGTTTCCCCACCATTCCAGGAATGCTCCTGACTTGGGAATTTTATACTAACTACTCCCTCTGTTTGCAATGTTCTCCCTCCATGGAACCATGTGGCTCACTCCCACACCGCCTTCAGGTCTTTGCTCAAATATCACCTGGTTAGAAATCTTCCCCAACCAACTTAAAATTGCAACCATACCTCTCATCCCAGCACTCTCTTCCCTTTCCCTGTTTAATTTTTTCCTATAGCACATATCATCATTCAATATACTATTTATTAGCTTAATGATAACCCACAACCCTCGGACCAACTTCAATATACTATTTATTTTACTTGTTTACTGATGTTCTCCCTCTCAGTCACAAAATGTAGGCTCCATGTATACATGGAATTTTTGTGTGTGTCTTTTCTTCATTGCTGTACTCCTAGCACCTAGAATAATGTTTGGCACATAATAGTCTAGAAAATATTAGTAAGTATTTTGAATGAATGGTCATATCTTGCTCCAAGGCTGTGTGATGAAACAAATATTAAGTAAAGCTCAAACACAAGGCTCTGAGGAAACTATTTCCATGATCACTTATCTGTTTACACCACCCCAAAGAACAAGAAGCTGTATTGTTTGCTTTATTTTGTTTCAATTCCCTTATACATCATGTCCTTATATAATGAATAAGCATGTCCTTGGACAATGTACACAGCCTGTCCTTGTACCCCAGTACAGCTGTCCCTTCCCGTTTACTTTGCTCTGTTCTCCCTCCATCATGTGGTTTCTTCACCATAGTATAGTCTGTTGTTTCTAAAGAGGAAAACTACTTTACTGAAATGTAAATAAATCTTAGAGTTGGCCTGTACTCAGAGATAACTATAAAGCAATGAGACTGAAGCAGGATTTTTCCATTATAAAAAACAAACTATTTGAAAAACGAGGAGTCATTCTTTTTCCCTGCTCTTGACCTTGAGCAAATATGGGCTGGTTAGTCTAGGATAGGAAGAGAATGGGGCTTCCAGCTGGATTGAAGGTGTCAATTGGGCATATTAGTTGCTAATTTAAGATCATGATATGCTTCAAATAACATTTAAATATCTGTATGCTATGCCGCTGGGGAAAGTTCTCAGTTATATCCTTCTTGCCCTGCATGTCAGGAAAACAACCAGGACGGATCTGTAATGTCTATGCTTAATGTACTCTAATGGGCTGGTTTCTACTAGTCACAGACTCACGCCAGCCTCTGTTATAGTTGATGCACATGGTTACTCACAGTACTTTAATGTAGTTTAGCTCACTGGCCATGATTTATATAACCTACAGTTTCTGTCTAGTTGACTCATTCATTCTCTCAATCCTTGAATCATCTAAACCTTCCTTACTAATTTCACCTGCATTTTGTCTTCTAGTCCAAATCTTCCCCGTTCATTCTTTAACCCACAGAGGAAACATGAGCCAGTGAATATCACCATGTTATCACCCCAGCCACCACACTCTTGCTCTAAATTCTGCTTGAGTTAATCCTAGAATCTCCAGCCTTTCTTCAGAGTTAGGTCTCATGAAATATTTGTCTTTCTCACTCTTTTCAACACCTATGATCCCAATACTGCTTCTAGCAGCAGATGATATACACTAAGGCCCCAAACAGTTTTGCCCTACACTTAATTTTCATAGACTCCTCTCTAGCCTGTTTCATCAAAGGAGAAAAGTAAGATAGCTAAGATAGCTGTGAAGGGCATTGCCCAGGGACAAAGGCCCACTAAGAGACTGAGGTTTAGTAATAAGATTATAGAATGCTTCCCCCCCCATAACCCCCCCCCACCACTGCCACCAACAGGGCTTCAGTGTAATAACAGTGGCCTACAGCTCAAAGAGTTCTAAGAGACAGGTTTCCTCTAAGGTGAAGTACTTAGGAAAGCCCAAAGTTAACAAGGGAGCTAAAACAAGGATGTAAGAGAACTTTGAAGCCTCTGGCACCTACAGCTCCAGCAAACATTAAACATAGCCCAGCTCCTAGCTAGATTAACATAAAATCTCACACTAACAGCCTATTACCTGATATATCATGTGAGGCTTTCAGCAAAAAATTACAAGGCAAACAAACAAACAAACAGAAAAAGCCTGAAGAAAGAGAGCAAGTGTCAGAACCATACACAGATATGACACAGTTACTAGAATTACTAGACAGGAAATTTAAACTAATTATGTTTAATATGTTAAAGGCTCTAATGGAAGAAAATAGTCAACATGCAAAACAAGTGGTTAATGAAAGCAAAAAGAGGAAAGCTCTCAAGAAAGAATAAAAAAGAAAGGCTACATATAAAAAACACTCTAAGAGAAGTGAAGACTGTCTCTAATGGAATCATAAGTAGACTGGATATGAATGAGGAAAGAATCAGTGAGCTTTCAGCTATGTCAATAGAAACTTTTCAAACTGAGATGCATAGAGGAAAAACAAGTGGAAATGAAATAAAACAGAACATCCAAGAACTGTGGGAGGATTACAAACGATGAAACTTATGCATAGTTGAAATATCAGAAGGAGAAGAAAGGGAGACTGGAGTAGAGAAAATATTTGAAATGATAATGGCCAAGAACAGACACCATACCACAGATTCAGAAAGCTGAGAGAATATCAGGTGGATAAATATCAAAAGGCATACACACCTTGGCATATCGTATTCAAATTTCAGAGAATCAGTGACCAAGAGAACATCCTTAATGAAGCTAGAGAAACAAAACACCTTATATAGAGGGGAGGAAGAATGTGAATTGCATTGGGCCTCTCATCAAAAACCATGCAAACAACGAGAGAGAAGAGTGAAATATTTAAAATGTTGAAAGATGGGCACCTGGGTGGTTCAGTTAGTTAAGCTTAAGTGTCTGACTTCAGCCCAGATTGTGATCCTGCGCTTAGTGGGTTTGAGACCCATGTTAGGCTCTGTGCTGACAGCTCGGAGCCTGGAGCCTGCTTCATATTCTGTGTCTCCCTCTCTCTCTGCCCCTCCCCTGCTTGCACTCTGTCTCTCTGTCTCCCAAAAATAAATAAACATTAAAAAAAATTTTAATGTTGAAAGAAAAAACCCCACCAACATTGAGTTCTATATGTCTCAAAACTGTCATTCAGAGTGAAGGATGTGGTGCCTAGGCAGTTCAATCAGTTAAGCATCCAATTTGATTTCTGCTCAGATTGTGATCTTGTGGTTCATGAGACAGAGCCCCACATCAGACTCTGTGCTGACAGCAGAGAGCCTGCTTGGGATTCTCTCTTCAGCTCTCTCTCTGCTCCTCCCCCACTCACTCTCTCTTTTCATCTCTCTCAAAATAAATAAACTTAAAAAAAAGTGAAGAAGATTATGTGAGTGAAAAACAAGCCACAGACTGGAAGAAAATATTTGTAAAACACACACCTGATAAGACTTGTGGCCAAAATATGCAGAGAACTCTTAAAATTCAATGATAAGAGAACAAACAACCCAATGAAAAAATTGGCCAGAATTGCTCTTTTGCCATACCCTTCAACACCAAAACCATGAAGAAGGCCACCCAGGTCATCCCTGAGAAGTACTATACACTCCTGGAAGTACTTCCACACCAATGAGCACATATGCGAGGAAATCACCATTATTCCCAGCAAGAAACTCTGCAGCAAGATAGTAGGCTAAGCCACACCGCTAACGAAGCAGATTCAGAGAGTTCTGGTGAGAGGGATCTCACCAAGCTGCAGGAGGAGGAGAAAGAATTATGTTCCTGAGGTCTCAGCCCTGGATCAGCAGATCATTGAAGTAAATTCTGACACTAAGGAAATGCTGAAACTCTTGGACTTTGGCAGTCTGTCCAATCTACAGCTCATTCAGTCTACAGTTTGGATGAATTTCAAAACACCACGTGGATCTGTTTGAATCTTTCTGTTGGGCTGTAATATCTTCAATAAACCTTGGACAACAACAACAACAACAAGAAGTAGGCCAAAACCTGAACAAATACCTCACCAAAGATGATATGCAGACAGAAAATAAGCATGTGAAAAGATGCTCAATATTGTATCTTTACAGAATTGCAAATTAAAACAACAATGAGACCCTACTAAACACCTATTTAAATGGCAAAAATTCAAAACACTGACAACACCAAATACTGACAAATATGTGGGACAGCGGCAAGTCTCATTGCTGGTGGGAGTGCAAAATAGCACAACCACTTTGGAAGATAGTTTGGCAGTTTCTTACAAAGCTAAACATAGTCTACCATATGATCCACCAATTATGCTCCTTTATATTTACACAAATAAGTTGAAAACTCACATCCACAGAGAAGTGTTCACATAAATATTTATTCATAATTGCTCCAAATTGAAAGAATCCAATATGTCCTTCAACAGGCAAATGGACAAATTGTAGTACATCCTGAAAATGGAATGTTATTCAGTGATAAAAAGTAATAAGCTATCAAGCCATGAAAAGATAGGAAGGAACCTTAAAAGCTAATTATCAAGTAAAAGAAGACAATCTGAAATGTCTACATTTGTATAATTCCAACTGTAGGACATTCTGGAAAAGGCAAAATTATAGAGACAATGAAAATATCAGTGGTTGCCAAGGGTTTGAGAATGTGGGAAAGGGTAAGGAGAGAACGATAAATAAATGGAACACTGGAGTCTTTTAGGACAATGAAACTATTCTATCTGATATCATAGTGGTGGATCCATGTCATACATTTGTCAAAACTTTCAAATTTGTACAATACAAAGAGTGAATCCTAATGTAAACTATGGACACTAGTTAATAAAAACGTATCAACATTGGACCATCAATGGTAATAGATGTACCACACTAATGCAAGATGTTAATAGTAGGGGAGACTGTGTGTGGGGGTGAGAAGTAAGGAGGTATATGAGAATTCTGTACTTTTCACTCAAGTTTTCTGTAAACCCACTAATGCTCTAGAAAATAAAGTCTAGTAAATATTTTAAAAAGTGAAGGAGAATAAAGACCTTGTCAGACAAACAAAACCTTCAATCTGGAGGCTTCTGAAAATAACATAGGCTGCTGAGTTTGGAGGACACTTGGTGGACTATAGAAATTTAGCATACCTGGATGTGAAGAGACTTCACCACTTTGCTGAATGTGAAAAAGTAATTATTTGCCCCAGTTAGGAAAAGTAAAGGTGTGTATTTTATCAGTATAATCAGTATAGAGTGGAGACTAGCATTTATTGGTATGTGATTCTGTGCTAGGTGCTTAGGTACAATGATTCTGTGTTAGGTGCTTATGTGACTGATTCTGTGCTAGGTGCTTAACATGTCACATTATTCCTTTCCTTTCTTCCTTCCTTTAAAGAAGATTCATGTCCTTAAAGAGTTTACTGTCTAGTAGAGGAGACCGACAGTTGCGGGATAGTCTAGTATTGTGAGGTCTATGTGCTTGTGATAAAGAGATTACAAGGTATGGTGGCAGCACAGGAGAGGGTAGATATCCAGCCTTGGGGGCACTGGAAAGGCAGTGAGAGGCTGTGTAAGGAGGGGAGTAAACCAAAAAGACTTGCTCTTCCCAAAGATGTCTCTGGATAGATTGTGGAAAATGGGCCAAACTTAAGGACTGAAGACTCTTACAATGATCTAGGCACCCAAACTAGAGATGGAGATATAACTACTAAGCTTCAAGAGAGCTGGAATCAAGAGCTGAAACTTGGCAGTTTATTTGATTAGAGAGTGGTGACAGGGAGAAAGAAATTTGAGAGATAAGTTTTCTGGCGACACCTGATGGCATCTTTAACTGAGTAGAAAACAGATCTGTGAGGTTAGAAAGAAGAAAGATGATGGTTTCCGTCTGGAACATTTGGTTTTGAAAAGCCTGTGGGACATGGGATAGAGTGTATGGACGTGAAACTTGGAAAATAAATTTGGGCTGGAGAGAAAAGACCTGGAAGTTGCTGGCATAAAAGTAGTGGTTAAAGTGGGAGATTTATTTTTACAACAATCATTAAGGCAGCTATTTCTCTCCCTGTTTTCAGAAGAGGGAACCAAAGTTTGGAGAGCATAAATAATTTGCTCAAAATCAGTTAGGGAGCAGTGGAGCCAGGATTTTTAACCAGTACGTTTCCAAGGCACAACATCATTTCTGGATAAATGCACTACTTCTGAGTAATCTGATTGTATTGCTCCTATGGATTTTTTTCCTCCCACATTTGAGAATTCTGGAAAACATTCCTACTTGTCACAGGAACTTACCTGGAGAAATGTCACTGTTCACAGCTCAAAACTTCCCTTTTGGAGACTAAGATAAAGCACAACAACTTCTTTATGAGAGTTGCCTTTCATCTGGATGGAAGGATGCCAATGATATTTGGTCTATGAAAGTAGCCCTGAATGTCCTTCCAAACCAGACCTGTAGTGGGGGGCAAGCCTTGGCATCATGTTAACAGTCTGCCTCCTCATGCTCTAAACTCACATTGAACACATCAGATAAGTGGTGACAGAAGCAGACAACCCATTTTATTTGCTGATTCAAGGCAGGCTCCAGGACTGCTGGCTCCGTGTCTGGCTACCCATCTCCCATCCTGTCACTTGTCTTTTTCTCATGGGGATTCCCAAGTCTCCCTCAACCTGGCCTACAAACTCCACCTCCTTTCTTAGTCCTGATAGCGCCAGAGTTGAAGCCTTTTTTTATTTTCCATTCAGAGGGAAGCTGGATGTTCTTTCTGATGACCTCATCTCTCTTGGCATCCCCCTTCCCACCCCCATCTCCCAGGCACTGTCATTTTCATTTGCATGGCCTCTGGGGTCTTCAACTATGGAGGGACCTGCTTCATAGCTGACACCAAGGCTCAAACTCTAACCTCTCACACTTTCTCATATAACATCTCATCTGTTGGTGGAATACATTTGTTTGTGATTACAGGCTGCTTACAATACCAGTGCACAGGGCCTTATGTTATGGCTCAGTGCCATGAGAAAACACATTAGTAATTTTTTATGACCCTAGTGCAACCATGCAGGATTTCCCTAAAACAGAAAACATGAAGGGATTTTATTGTCTTGCACTATTAGACATCCCTTATGGCTGATGCATGTATATTAGAACTAACAGAACACAGGATTTTCCAGACATTTTGGGTTGAGAGGTTTCTGACTCTAATTAGTGAACACCCCTTGTTTATCTGCTCTGGGGGACATAAAACACACAAGGAAATTACAAACAAAAGGCATCAAGGTTTTGAATGTTTCTCTTGATATATTAACTTACTCCTGGGCTTAAATGAGATGCTCTTAGTAAGCCACTTCTGAAAATTACTGTGAAATGATAAAAATAAGAAGGGACTGGTGAATTCTCAGGGATTCTTACTGCACCTCTTTGAAAAATAGCATACAACATGGACTTCCCATTAGATCAGGACACGATCTGGCTCTCATATGGGGTGGCTCTCTCTCTCTCTCTCACACACACACACCATCCAATCAAAATGTCTAAAAAGAGAATAGTGGACTTTCATTTGGTCTTAATAAATACATATATTATTTCTATTAAAAAAAAACATTCTATGTTTGGCACTGTTAATGGTGTTCAATGTCCACCCAGGAGTTTTTTGATAAACTAGCAGGAGAGAACTTGAGAGCTTCTAGCTCTCTCAGAGGAGCTACACTGGAACATTTTAATTACTTTTCTGTGGAGGACATACTCATTCTAAATCTGGAAGTTCTTAGAGGCCTCTCCACCCAGCTGGGAGTGTGTTCCCAAGTGTCCAGGGGGTGAAGGTAAGTCAGCCAAGAGAATGAGAAAACAACAGACCCCATGGAGGTAATGAACAAACCCTATCCAATAAAAGGCCTTAAATTAGAACATTAGGAAAAATGTTTAATACCGAGTGTTAGTAGTTGACATGATGATGTCAACTCTTTAAACTTAATAAATGTGTGACAGCTACCTTTCCCAGCTGCCTATCAGCCTTCAAATACATGCATCCCATTGAGTGGCAAAGAATGAGAACTTGGCCGAGCATTTCTGTAGTAAGAGCCATGGGGAAAACACAGTAGACAAAGCAAAATAATAGAGTACAATGATATTTGGGTTCCATATTGACTGTGCTATGGTTATAGTGACAAATTTTCCAAGGCTCAAACAGGTTTAACCTCCCTTAAAAAATTAATGTATTTGTGACATACTCTGGGGAAAAAGCTATTCATGGCATGTCACCCCTCACAGAATGGAAAAGATGGGTTTGCATTCTATCCCTTCACCTGTCACCTGCCCTGGGATTGAGTGTTACCCACCTGTTTCTCATGACCCCCAGGGAACACAAATGGGCTCACCTTTAGTGCACAATGGCACTGACAGGCAACATTGAATGCACACTTAAAATAAGAAGACTGATTTGTGTGTTGCCTTTTTCATATCTGGACTCATCTATGTTGTCATTTCTACATATCAGTTATAATCGAGGCTATGTTCTCAATACTATTCTGTAAATATTAAAAGGCATTTTAATTTAACCAACCAAATATTAGAAAGGAGATCTAGCCCAGTCCCCCTTCCAGCACCTCACGGGAAGAGTCTGCTATCAGAAGGAACTGGGATTCTTTAGGGATTCCCAGGAGTTAGGCTTTAGATCATCCATTCACTTGGTATGTCTTCTTCCTTGGAGAAAAGATCTTTTCTCTTTTCATTCACTGGACCTGTGATAGAAGTGGACAGCTGATCCCCAAGAGCATACCAGAAACTCACTAATCAAACCCATTATGAAGAAGAGAGTGCTGCACTTATTGTATGTTGAGGGTAGTTACATGACAGACACAGATACAGTGTGTGGCAACTTGATATTGACTGTGTTGTAATGAATAAAATGTGTCCAGTGTTTACTGGACCAGACAATGCCCTGAAAAGCATTGCCATGAAGTTATGACTGGAAGCACATTTTAATCATGTGGCTCCTCGTAGCTCAGTTTTAGATCATGTAATCGGTGGAGAGAATCCATTGATTGGCGTATTCTCCTAAGTTCAGTTATAGTTTATGAGATGTGGAAGAGAGAAAGTCCACTGACAGCAATTACCTGGAATTCATAGGACTTTGCTTACTTTGCAAATGCTCTTTCAGTGGTTGACTTTTGCCTGCTCTTCTCCAGCCCAGGTTTGGCTATTCTTAGACCTGGAATTAAATCACTGAAGTCCAGTCTTCTTAGGTTTCCCTCCTCCCTGGGAGAGTAGATTTAGAGTGATCATAAGAAAGTCAACTCATCCCTAATCATTTGGCCCAAAGAGACTCAGAACGCTCTTCCCTCTTCCTTTTACAATCCTTCCAATAAAACTTCTCTACTTTTTTAATCCCTAGGTGGGGAGCACTCTCAGAAAGTTCACACAGTGAGTGTGGTTTGTGCATTCAATAGTAAGATCTAATCATTGCCTCTTGAGGGCTGAAAAATGAAAACACTGGATAAGAGCCCACCTTCTGGCTTCATGCTTGTCAAGAACAGGATCTATTAGCCTTTTAAAGAAATACTGATAATAAAAAGCAGACTAAGTGAGCTATGTGAATTGGCATCTAATCAATTATTTTCTGAGCTCTTTCCCCCTTAAGTTACTCAGAGTTGCATGAGCAAACAAGATTTTACTGTTTCTAACCCTCTCGCCTTCCACAGAGCTTGGGAAAATATATAAGCCTGTGCATGCCCCTATTCTTTTTGGAGATGTTTTATTATCATCATCTCCATCATAGAAAAGGTAATATCCCCTTTACTTGAAGAGTATACAATGCAGAAGTCCCCATCCCGCATTCCTCAAGCATCAAGAGGTACAAGGTCTGAGCTTTCCTCCCATAGCCCACCAACAGGGCCAGGACATCAGTAGAGTGAGGATGAGGACAGCCGCCAGCCAATCCAGAGCACAGAGAGCCCAGGCTGCTTTCTTTTTCCCACATCAATTCTTCATTGTATTTGACCTAGAAGTTTTGGATGTGGACAACACTGCATACTTGGAATTATACTTTTTTTCTCTTTAAACCTTTTGCCCTATTGATGATTCATTTCTCCTGGGCTAAAAGTGGACTCATCCCGAGCATCTTTGCATGGAAGACATTCCAGCATTTGGAGGGTCTCCTCACAGAACGGTTGCATTGGATGCTCTGGTTTGCCTTTACCTCCTCTTCTACTCTCTCCATACTCAACCTCCACCCTTTGCTTCTACTACACATATCATTGGAAGAAGAAACACATTTGTGATTTTCCCTGAGTAGGGGCCAATTTGTTATTTTAGCATGGGTGTGCCTGGTTTCGAAAGGTGCATACCAGGCAGCTGAAGAGTGATGTCAATTTTGACCTGCCGTCTGTAGTCCCTGCCCAGGAGATGTTTTGAAGCACCAACTCCTCCACCTCCCCAAGGCCATCTTTGTTAACCTTCTGTTAACCCTTAGAGGAGCACAATAATGCCAAAAGAGATCAGAAAACACCAGGAAAAGGCAACTAGGGGGTACATGGTAGTTAAGAAGGATTTCTATTTCTCTATTAAATTTTTTAAAAAGCTACTATCCAAACTTGGGCTTGAGATAGGTGTGATTAGTGCCATTGGCAGGTTTTTGCCACAAAATGCTTCTCCTTAGAAAGAAAGTATGGGATTATCTAAAGCACCCAGTTACTCTTATTAAGCTCAGATTTTCTTAAAATTAGATTGAGAAAAATCCATTTCTACATGCAGCATGCATTACAGAATAAGCTTAAATGCACATGTTTTCAGGACTAGTCTGGAATCCTGTTGGTAATTTCAGCCAGGCCTTGACCCTGGGTGTTGTGAGGATCAGGAATGGTGTTACCAGTTATTATCTATTTTGTTAGAAGCCAGAGTTGAACTTGGGAACATGATTAACACTAGCTCAATTTTCCCCTCCCTCCAGCCAGCCGCTGAAATTACTAAGGCTTCTCACAGGATAAACATATGTTAGTTTGTTCCTAGGAATTAGCCTATACTTTTTATTGTAATATATTACTTTGCCCCTTTCATCACTCTCCCACCCCCACCCTGGCACCTTTCGCCTCCACTCTTTACCTACTTAGACCTAGATTTGAAGCCATGGGGTCTCCAGAGTGTCTATTCACATATGTTAAAGCTCAGTAAAGGTTCCCATGAGCTGGAACAGAACTCACTGTTCCTGTCATAATTCTCTGTTTCTAGGGTCTTGGTTGTCTATTTCTAGTGCTTAATCATTATTCCAATAGAAGAAAGCAATTTTTAATATTTTAATACATAATTCAGGAATCTGAATAAATACCCACATTTTCAAAGGAAGCCCATGGCTTCCTCCTTTCCCAACCCCTCTCCATAGTCAGCAAACATTTGTGGAAAGGCTTTTATGAAGCAGTTGCTCAGCTGGGTCCTCACATTTTATTTGATCATCACCACCAGCCATTAGCATGATACCGCACAGGTGGTAGGTTCTCAGGGAATGTGTTCTGGTTACAATGGATTGCCTTATAGAACAGAGTTATTAGCCTAACTTTAGAGCTGAGGAGACTGAGGCCCCAAGTAGTTAAGTGACTTGTTCAGACTGTGCATTGACTGAGTTCATCTTCTGTCCATCCCTGTTGTTGTCTTGGTCATCTTCGTGTCTGTTAGTTAAAGCTTCCATTCGGCTGGTACCACAAATGGGACTGTCTAACATTCTGTCTCATTGCTTCAGAAAGACATGGTGCTATTTATGGAGAGAACATGGGTTACTGGCCAGTGTGGTGTTTTGCCTTTTGGCCTTTGGAATGCAGTCTACAGCATTTGCTCCAGAAAACCTCACACAGATTTGTGTTTGCAGAAAGGGGTCCAAAGACTTAATTATTTTTTGGGAGTTATACTATTTGTCCTTTGCTAACCAGGTCATCCTTCAGACAGAAAAAATGTTATGTGTGACCCAGCCAAAGCTGCTTCTCAATGGGGTTGACAGCAGGCCAGAAACTCAAAAGCCCTGCCCGCAGGCCTGATCATGTCCAGAGTGAGCTGACAGAAAGCAGCTCTCTGAGTGCATCCTGCATGCATCTGTCTCCTCTATGCCTTTGTTCAAGTCTGGAAGAGTTACCAAAAGCAATGCCTACTTGACCCTTTTTAATGGGTGGTTGCATTGGTTCCTCTAAATGAGGGAGAAGCAGCCTGCCTCTTCTGACAGAAGTAGACAAAGTAGAATTCAACAGGCATTATGATGGCCTTAATGTTTCTATGATTTGCAACACAAATGTGTGTTTCTATCACTGTCAGTGGCAGCTGCCACATCTGTCTCTCTTGGGAGGTGGATGTAGAAATGCCACTAAATAAAAATTTGCAAATTTCAACATTTGCTCTTTCTGCTTTCCCAACAATTGTTTTACAGATATGTTCACATGACTAAGACTCTTGCTTAAAACCCCTAAAGCACTTGATAGTAAATTACAAAGGAGCCAAGTGGCGATCTCCCTCATTCTTCAGCAATGAGTTCTTAGGGGTCTCTTGAGTGTCCAGAAAAGGGGCACAGATCAGTTTGATCAGTGAGTCCATCAGAGCTGTTAGCCATGCTGATTCTGAAAAGAGAGAGCAACTCGAAAGTCCAGTAGGGTGGTCCATCTTTCATTCCACGAATATTTATTTGTCTTTATACCATGCAGAGCAGTGTGCTAGGTAGAGAAGGACTTGAAAGCAGATTATCTTCAGCTCTCCTGGTCAGTCAACACCTATCAAGGAATCTCTGTACTCCAGAACATGCTCCAGTTCCAAAAGTGGATGTCAGCATTTTCTAGTCAATTCAGACAGATGTATGTGTCCTTAAATATCAGCAAAACCAGTTAGAGCGACAATGATCGTCTGGGTTGGTGGGTCCTCTCATGAAATCAACACTGATTTTATGCTTTCTTCATGTAGAAATTCCTAATGTTTTCTTCTTAAACACACACACACACACACACACACACACACACACACACACACAATCTTCAGTTTACTTGAAAGACCACACACAGCTAATCATTTGTAGAAGCTGTGGTAGATCAAATGGGAGAATGTACTTGAAAGGCTTCATATGTTATGTCCCCAGTAAATGTGAGCTGCTGTTATCACCCTGTCACATCATCATCGTTGTCACCATATTCTAGTGTTTTCCTTGCCCTTGATTAGAAGTTAAATCATTGGGAGCTGAGAGCTCAGGAAGTAAAAACACCTCTTTGTACCTTGATGTGTATTTTTCGAGATGTAAAGTGAAGTCTAGTTTGCCTCTGTTTTTAAACTGAAGGCCTTCCAATGAGCAGCAATGGGCATCCCATTTTAAATGGGGTTATTTTCGTATCTGTTAAAGAATCTGAACAATCCACTCAAAGAGCATGTGTTACATGCTCTGTGTCTTCTTTACACCAGAAGTGGGGAGGAGAAGGGAGCCAGAATTTACTGAAAGTGTGCAATGTTCTAGGCATTTCACATATGTTTTAGGATTAATTGTTTTCCCCCTAAAATTCATATGTTGAAATCCTAACCTCTAGTACCTCAGAATGTGACTCTATTGGGAGACAGGGCCTGTAAAAAGATAATTAAGTTACAACGAGGTCATTAGGATAGGCCTAATTCAATCTGACTGGTCTTGTGTAAAAGAAGAAGAGATTAGAACACAGACACACACAGAGAAAAGACCATGTAAAGACACAGAGGGAAGACAGCCATCTATAAGTGAAGAAGAGAGGCCTCAGAACAAATCAACCCTGCTGATACCTTGATTAATGACTTTTAGCTTCCAGAATTGTGAGAAAATAATTTCCTTTGTTTAAGCCACGAACTCTGTGGTATTTATTATGACAGCCCTAGCAAATTAATGCAACATATGTTATCTCATTGACTCTTCTGCACAAACAAATGTTAGGTTTTTGGGTTTTAGTCTTTTAAGTCTCCTTTAGTTTTCAATTTCCACTTGCATCTATTTTTTAAATTGAGGTATAGTTAACATATAGTGTTCTATTTGTTTCAGGTGTACAACATGGTGATTTCCATACATTACCCACCGCTCACCACTGTAAGCATAGTCACCATCTGCCACCCATACAACATTATTACAATATTATTGACTATTTTCTCTATGCTGCACTTTTCATATCCTTGACTTATTTATTTTATCACTGGAATTTTGTACCTCTCAATTCCCTTCACTTATTTCACCTTCCCCATCCACCTCCTGTTTGACAATCATTAAGTTTGCTTTCTGTATTTAAAAGTCTTTTTGATTTTTTTGTTTGTTCATTTGTTTTTTAGATTCCTCATGTAAGTGAAATCATATGATATTTGTCTTTTTCAAACCAATGTATTATTATCACCAATTTGTAGATAAGAAAACTGATAATTTGAGAGATAAGTAATTTGTCCATGATCCCACAGGTAGTCAAATAGCTTGGCCAGGCCACAAACATAGTTCTGCTGGAGGATACCTGACATGTAGTAATATTTTAATAAATATTAACACTTGTCATTTATTGTTGCTATTGGCTTCAGAAAGATAATATCCAATTTAGGTAAGCACACTACCAAGAGATGAATTTTATGTAGATTAATGGAGGTACTTCATGTAAAGCAGGAGGGAAATATACTGGTTTACTTGTAGGAAAAGTCCCACGAGTATTGCTCAAACTCAGCATGAAGCTGACCTTAACTTCTTATAAGCCATAGATTATTAGAGAAGCCTCCAAAACATATAGTTTTAGATATCAAATGTACATTGATTTATAAGCACAATAAGAGACATATTTGGTGGAAATATGTTCTATAGGGATAGTGTTAGAATGCATTTACATCCACTCTAAAATCCAAAATTCTTTTCAAAATAAGACCTTAGAAGTCTTTACCCTAGTCAGTCAAAATGGCCCTTATAACATGGCCAAAGATTAAAGTTTATGTTCACAATTGTTTTAAACCAAGATATTACTCTCTGGCTTCTCAATCATATTTTTATTCTTTTTGTACATCTCATCAAAGCATTTCGATTAGAACAAGTCATTGAGCAGAGAAGCCAAAATAAATAGTTGATTTAAATTACTACAAGGAAGGGACCACAGTTTCAGTCAGGCCTAAGTTATGGGGACTTTTAATGATTCTATGAGGGTCTAATGTTTATGGGATTGGCTTATACATTGATTATATTTTTTCTTCCTGATTTATTTCTGATTTCTAAAGTCACTCATGGATTTCTTAGTCTATCTTTCAAACTTTTTCTGATGGCTTCTCAGAGGTTCTAGCCTTTGAGAACCTCATAGATTTGCAAACCTCATGGTTTGCTTTGCCTTGGAACTCATTAACTCCTGTTACTTGGCCTGAAGCTGGCGACCTCTGCCTAGCAACCCGGCCATGTTGCCTATGCTTGCTATATGAGAACCAGAGGGTGCCATCCAGCTCCACTTCTTCCGTCTCTGCTTCTGGAATGGACCAGGCGATGCTGCAGTCAAATGGAAATAAAGCTAGGGCACAATCCATCCACAAGTGTAATTCATGAGTCTTTCTGGGTGGATCAGGTGATCTGGGCGGATCAGGGTACATCACGGAGTGGTCAAGTGCACACGTTTTGGACATGGACAGAATTGGTACCAATCTCAATGGCCACCTACAAGTCATATGACTCTGGACATATTACTTAATCAACCTGATCTTCAGTTTCCTTATTCATTTTTTTCTTTATTTTTTTTGTTCTTTTTTTAATGTTTATTTTTGAGACAGAGATAGACAGCTCATGCATGGGGAGGGCGGGGAGAAAGAGGGCAGAGAGAGGTAGACACAGAATTGGAAACAGGCTCTAGGCTCCAAGCCATCAGCACAGAGCCCGATGTGGGGCTCAAGCTCACCAACCATGAGATCGTGACTTGAGCTGAAGTCAGATGCTTAACAACTGAGCCACTCAAGTGCCCCAATTTCTTCCTTATTTGTTAAGTGGAGATTATAACTATATTGTAGGTTTGCTGAAAAGATTAAGAAAATAACATAGGTGAAGCATCTAGGAAAGTGTCTGACATGTAGTACGTGCTTAATAATAAAGACCATAAACAAGTTTGATAATTTCATCTAATATAACTTCCATGCTTGCTGTGTGGCTGAAATTTCATTTGCAACACAACAAATCCTGCTTATATTTCTCCAGGGAGAAAATACCATGGCAGCCTGATGTGCAATTGGGATTTAACCTCACATAAGACCCAAGAGTCCCTATGGAGGGCATTCTCCATGTGTTTCAAACTTGGTGCATCATCCACCAAGCATGTTCCCTCCGGAAAAGCAGGAGACCGCCCAAGGTTTGGATAAGTTCAGGGAAGCATCTGAACTTTTTGGGAACTGTCCCATCAAAACTGGAGTTGTCTGGGTTTTGACCGCTGGGGCCAATATTCTTTTCTGTCTGGGCTTTTTAAAAAGATCAGAACATTGGGTTAGTATTCCCAGTTCTCTATGTCATTAGAAGCTTTTAAGCACGAAGATTCCACTAATTTCAACCAGAATTTTGTGGGTAAAAGACATGAGTAACGTGAGAAAATGAATGAGGACATTGGCACTCGCTGGGGGAAGTTAGGAACTTCAAGGAAAAAAAATAAAAGCTATCTCCATCAGCTGGCCTAAGTCGGAAGGGATTTTAGGATATATGATTGTTCCCAGCACACTGTTTTGAATCTCTTTTACATTTCATAGAATTAGAAAGTTTGGGTTTGAATTCTGTTCCAACATTAACAGATGAGGTGACTTCTTACAGCCTTCCAAGCCTCCATTTCCTCATTGGTAAAAAGGAAATATTAGTAAGTATTCTATAGGACTGTTGATACGTTCTTCATTCATTCATTCATTCATTCATTCACCCAAGGTTAGTAAACCAGTTGGTTTGGTATATAGCAAGCACTTAGTAAATAGTAGCTCCCAAAAGGTTTCATAATTTCATGTACCAGGATTTCAAGAAAATTTCACATTTGCATCCCAACTATTTTCATTTTTCTCGGGAATACATCTTCACTATTTTCACTTTTATAAAAAATGTACTTGATTCTTTAGAGCCCTCAGAGAAATTTTTTAAATAGAAAAATGTGTGTGCTTCTAAAATCAAACCAGTGTTGGGGCACCAGGATGGCTCAGTCAGTTTAGCATCAGACTTTGGCTCAGGTCATGAAATCACAATTCGTAAGTTTGAGCCCTAGGTCAGTCTCTGTACTGACAGCTCAGAGCTGGGAGCCTGCTTCAGATTCTGTGTCTCCTTCCCTCTCTGCCCTGCCCTTCCCCCACCCTCTCTCTCAAAAATAAATAAACGTAAAAAATTTAAAAAATAAAACCAGTGTTATTGAACCTCACTAAAATGTTAGGCTCAGTCTGTCATGTTTCTCAATTCACTTGAATTGTCACTCATGAAAATACAGTTTAGCTACATCCAAATGTGTCCATCTAATGGCTTGACATTCAGGAGAGAAGCATGCACAGTGACCAAGAGCACAGGCCCCAGCTCCATGAGGGTCCCCAGAGCTACTACATATACTATATGCCATGAGGGTGAGCAGAGTTTATGCAACTGTTTGCCTTCATAAGGTTTATGACTTTGCATGGCTTTTAATACTTCCCTCAAGTAGTATCATTTGACTCTCAAACTTTAATAATTCTTCTTGAGTAGTGTCTTTCTGCTCCCCCTTCCATTTTTATTTCTGGTCCTGTTGTCTTTCAGAGTCTGCAGTACACTCCTGATTTATCCATGAGTGAATCTTGCACTATCCTGAAGAAAACTATGATTTGAGTAAATACCGCACATTGCTTTCATTAATATGTCACATTATATTTAAAATCTCAAGTGCAAATCAAAAGTTGGACCTCTTAACATTGTTCATACTTTAGGAAAGTCAGTGAGCTGGGAATAATTTTTTCTCATGGGCCAAACACACACACACACACACACACACACACACACACATACACGGCAAATTCTAATGGTTCCCAACAGTTTTGTTTTGCTTTGTTTTGTTTAACCTCCTCACCATCAAGCATATAGCTCACTCCCATGAGTGAGCAGCATTTTCTCCTCAAGGGCAGTGATTCTGGGTGGGCAGAGCCACATGTAATTTGAAAAAGAATAGTCTCTCACCCCATGGTAGGAGATTCTCAATGCAATTGGGAATCATGTCTCCAATTGCATCAAGAGAATAGGATTCCATCTGCCTGTTCTGATGGCTTCATTGAGAAAAACTTGCCCAGAATTGTCATGCTTTGAAGTCAACAAAATCAGCACCTTAATCTTTTTGGAGATAAAGGATCCCATTGGAATTCTTTCTTGAAGGCTTGCCTGAATATTTACCCTCAGCATCCCTGTTCCACTCACAGCCTTCCTACTGTCATCATGCACCCACCATAGTGACCTGTTGCTCGGTCAGTGATGTCCCCTGATGGTACCAGGAAACCTTCCCAGCTCCTCCTTCTTGTAGAGAAACAAAGAGAAGGATCACTGGACAAAAGCTTAGATTTTCTTTATGAAAACATAATGACTCACTGAGAGATTTTATAGCAGGCCCAGAATAAAAACAAACAAACAAAATAAAAGAAAACAAACAGAAAATGTTTTCCTCGTATTCGTTCCATGAAGAGTTCAAATTTCTCAACAGCAAAAATAAGTCAGGGAGGCTTATAAGAGAAACAGAACAAAGCAAAACTGTTGGGGAACAATTCTGAGAA
This sequence comes from Hyaena hyaena, assembly GCF_003009895.1. Classification (NCBI taxonomy): domain Eukaryota; kingdom Metazoa; phylum Chordata; class Mammalia; order Carnivora; family Hyaenidae; genus Hyaena; species Hyaena hyaena. The sequence continues at coordinate 4,506,737 of NW_024080646.1, forward strand.
TGGCCCACTTCCTGGCCTTGCGTGAACTGTCACCTAGGAGAAGGCACAAAGTGAGGGCATCATTCATGGCCCCCCTCCTATCCTTCTCATCTCCTCCATCAGAAGAACAAAACTGACATAAAACAAAAAGAGATTGGTACCACTTGCTATGTCAAGAAAGAGAGTAAAAGAGCAGGAGAAAAGGAGAGGGAGTGACCAGTCTCACATCCAGGGGCCTAAACAGAAACTCATTTTCCGAGAGAGGATAGTTCTGTCCAGCCCCACATGTGGGATCTGGGACTTCCAGGCTGCTGAGTTTGGGGCTGGCAACAGCTGCTCAGAACTGCCTTTTGAGAGTCAGTCAGTGATGTTTTCCTTCCAATAGACTTGACTAAGCTAATTACACCTTTGCAGTTCATACTTAGAGGGAAAGGGCAGCATTTTATCAAGAAGATGGTTTTTGACTGCTTGTGTCGACCTGCTCTCCTCTTTTCTCAGCACTGCCAGTTTCCAGAAGTCATTTCCTCCTGGCCTGGAGTTGCAGATACAATAGCACACAAGAAAAAAGAAAGGAATAATAATTTTAAAAAATCATACTACATAATAATAACCATGGCCACTGCTGTTACCAAATACTGAGTTTAATTTTTAGCCTTCACATAATATCTTCATAGATATTAATAGTTGCCACTGACACTAACTGACCTGGTTTCTCATTACAACAAAATTCCATTTTTATAGAATGGATTTGGGATTCTCCCACAGAATGATGGAAGACAGGCAGAGTAAGAACACAGTTGGGAAGGGAAATTTGAGTAAGTTTCTTAGCAACTTGTTAGATTCACATTTGAGGGAAGAATCTGACTAATTTGGAAATATTGCTTATCAAAAACATGACTACTGTCCTGTGGAGATGTGTATGTCTGAAAAAGAGTTAAGCTGTTATGGGTGACTGAGTTCACAGGCATTGTCTGCTATGGCAGGTTTCCACCAATTTAAAACAGGTAGATGGCTGGGGTGCCTGGGTGGCTCAGTCGGTTAAGCGTCCGACTTCTGCTCAGGTCATGATCTCATGGTTTGTGGGTTCGAGCCCCGCGTCAGGCTCTGTGTTGACAGCTCAGAGCCTGGAGCCTGTTTCAGATCCTGTGTCTCCCTCTCTCTCTGACCCTCCCCTGCTCATGCTGTCTCTCTCTCAGAAATAAATAAAACATTAAAAAAATTTAAAAAAAAAACAGGTGGATGGCCAGTCACTTGCCTTTTGTGAAAATAGTGTTCTGTTAAATGTGATATTAATATATTTCTCTAAGAGCAGGCTGTGCCTTGCAGGCTTTATCTAATGAATTCTCCCAAACATCCCTGGAGAGCAGAACATGAATGGGAAACTGATTTGTTCATATGTGTCCAGTAAAGTTCATGATTTCCTAAAGGGAATATGTAAATTTCCCTGAAAAACAATAACAACAAAACCAACTATACTCCCAAGGTAGGGATTATGGTGAGATGTTCGAAAGGGGTGAGTAGTAAACAATGATGTGAAATTCAGCTCCGGAGAAGAGTTTGGGGAATGCTAACAGAAAACTGGAAGGTGAGGTGGGTGAGGCAGAAATCTTGGGTGCTTTGATGCAGGGAGAGAGGTTGAGAGAGAGACAAGGGGAAGCTGACTCTATGTGACAATTCTTACACAATTAGGTTATTATTAACACAGAAAAGTTATGATCCCTTGAGATTTGGTTGAAGAGTCATCTTCAGTCCTGTTTTTTTTTTTTTTAATGTTTTATTTATTTCTAGGAGAGAGAGAGAGAGACAGCGTGAACAGGGGAGGGTCAGAGAGAGAGGGAGTCACAGACTGAAACAGGCTCCAGGCTCTGAGCTGGCAGTCAGCACAGAGCCCGACACAGGGCTCGAACCCACGAACCTCGAGATCATGACCTAAGCGAAAGTCGGACGCTTAACCGACTAAGCCACCCAGGCGCCCCACTTCAGTCCTGTTTTTAATGGAAACATCTTACTGTTTGTTAATAATAGCAGCTACCATGTAGTGGGTACCTACAAAGTGTGGCCGGACCGATTGCATAGAGTCCCTTCAACAACTGGAAGACATCTGCATTTCTGTTATTCTCATCTAATAGAAGAACCTGCTGTTGAATGACTTTCTGAAGTCTCGGGGGTGGTAAAAGTCAGGGCCAGGGGTCAGGCCCACTTCTGTTCCCTTGTAAAGCCTCTGTTCATACCCACAGCATTATGTATTCTGCGTCTTCTCAGGGCAGGTGAGGTATAGCTAGAAGGAAAACAAGAGTCATATTTAGAGGGGCTGAATAATGAGAACAACATAGACCCAGAGTTCAAACTTTAAGCTGTCGACTTGAACACAGGCACTGATGGAAGCGAAAGGATCAGATAAAGAGAGAAGAAAATCCATGTGCGGTAATAACACTGTGTAACTCAGTTGTGTGGAGCATCAGGAGTTGTCATGGGTCATGTCGTCAGTGGAAGCCCAGCTGTGTCTTGTGACATCATGCATGCAACTATCACTGCCATGGACTTGGTTGGTTGTCTCTGTCAGCCACAGGGCTGATTGAGTGGGAGAAGGGCCCCTCTCCCACCAGTTATAGAATTTTTTTAGACTTGCCTTGTCCGTTTTTTAAATGTTTATTTATTTTGAGAGAGAAAGAGAGAGAGCGTGCACATATTCATGCAAACTGGGATGGTGCAGAGAGAGGGAGAGAGGGAGAGAATCCCAAGCAGGCTCCGTGTCCCAGCACAAAGCCCAATGCAGAGGTCAAACTCATGAACCGTAGGATCATGACCTGAGTGAAGATCGAGAGTTGGATGCTTAACTGACTGAGCTACCCAAGCACCCCAGCCCTGCCCGTTTTTCACAGAACTCCATGTTATTACTTTGTTGACCCATGAGTTGAACTATAGTGGTCTTTCTCTGCTCAGGGATTTAGCCCAAGCTGCCAAAGGGGTTCAGCTAGAAGGTGACTGGTGTGTGCCCACCCAGTGTGGCATCCACAAGCATCCTTCCTACCAAATCCCAGTTAAGGTTTCTCCTGTCAGAATGAGCTCCTCTCCTGAGGGCTCCACCCCAGAGTCTTGGGGTGGCCCTAACCTCAGGGTCTAGGTCTTGCCATTGGACATTACCTCAGATGCTCCCTGTGTTATCTTATTGAGTATGTTCTTTAGTTTAAGCCATTATAAAAATAAAACTTCTGACAGCCCATTTTTGCAGGCCTGAATTTCAGGTGTGAATCTTATGCTTACACTTGCTAACTATGATATTTGGGACAAATCACTTAACAACAGACACACAACAACTTTCTAAGTCTTGGTTTCCTTATCTGTTGTATGTGGGTAGCAGCAGCTAACTGGAAAACAACTTTATTTTTTTTCTAGCATCCCACTTGTAGGACAAAAAAAAAATAAATAATAAGAAGTCAAACTCAATTTTAAGGTTTTTTTTATAAGACAACTTTTCATGCTCACCTGTGAAGATTTACCCTGACCTCCTATGCCCCTGGAGCTACATCTCTAATTATAAAATCCTTGAAGTTGATTTTATAGTTGCAGAGTGAAGTTGCAGAGTGTTTTAAGTTAATGCAAATGCTTTCACAGAGGATTTTTGTAGTCTTCACATAATCCTGTGATGTAAGTGAATTTGCTTCTTATTCCCACTTTACAGAGAAGGAAACTGAGAACTGAGGTTTAGTGTTTTGTTTTTTGGCCTTTCTTTTTAAAGCAACTTGCCCTGAACCTCACAGCTCCTTAAGTAGAGCTGATCCTCAAACCCACGTCTTCTGGCTCTGATCCTCAGTGCTTGTCCCATGGCCCGTGGCACTGAGGTCAGTGATGACCCAAGTGATGATCTAAATGACTCTGAGACTGAATGTGATTCCAAATCTTCAAAGACAGATTCTATTTGATCATTCTATTGCACAAGCAAAGTGGGCTTGAAATCTGTAGAAAGATTTTTTCAAAAATAGCAGAGGAAAAATCCCTGGTTATAGAACATTCCATGTCTTAAACATTCCCATTGTAATTCTGTGCCCCAGCCATCAACATGGGGTGAGAGTCTGGGGGTGCGGTGAGCAGACGTAGATTCACCATTTGGAGGAAAGAATAGAAGAGCTGTCACAGAAACTTAAAACAGCACATAGCAGGAAATGAGAAAAAACATTATATATTGTAATCCTGTTTCTGTCTCCAAGGAGCAAATGCGAAAACAGACGCCTATGGCTTTAAGAGAAACAGTCATCCTGAAGTGTGTGTGTATTACAGGTGTTAAGGAAAAGAATGTTTCTCATGCCTTGGTTCAGGGGATTCCCAAAGGCCTGTGTCTGCTTCCAAGAGCCCACAGCCTTCAAGGTGTGTGTTATCTGGTATGTGCTTGTTATTGAGTATGAATGACTTGGGGAGGAAAGCACCCATCCCTTCCAGGGATCTGGCTCCCTGTGGTGGCTCCATCACTTCATCTCTGGGGGGAGATGATGACCCAAGGATTCAAGGTCATTACAAAAAGCCTGCTTCTAACCTTCCTCTTCCTCTTTGGTGCCTCCATTTGTTCCTAATTATTTTTCTGTTTTCCCTGCTTCTGAAGAAATGGCTGCACCAGGGAGTACTAGGTAACACACACTCAGGCTCTTCCTATAACAGGCATCACCACTGCAAGCCCACTTCTCCATTCAAGGCAAGAAATGAATCATGAGATGGGCAGGACCTAACCACCACCCTGCCTTGGTCCAGCTAACTCTAGTTAGTGGATCCTTAGTGATCCACTTCTTTCTTTTTCCCTCCGACCTGTATTTTACTCTTGGTCCTCTACTCTGCATATTACCCTTTGGTAAATTCACCAACCACTGCTTCAGGTGTTGCCTCTATGCCAAAAACTCAAACCCCACAAACCTCTTCTTGTCAATATTCAAGTCTATAGTATGGCATTTGAAAATGTGGAGTTGAGAAAAAAAAAAAAGAAACATGAAGTAGATTCCACATTTACAGTTTTATAGATGGATTAGCCAAGACCAATAGACATGCCTGAGGTCCATATCACTTAACTGTGATGGATATCTCACCAATTTGCCGTAACCTACTTTCCTTTCTTTTTCTTCATTACTTCATGTCTTTGCACCAGCCGAACTGGGCTACTGTAAGCTGCTCCATCCCCCTGACCCATGCCCACAATTGTTCACATTGTTTTCTTCATGGAATGCACACTCTTCTTCCCCCTGCCCCTATCTATCAAAACCCTACCTCTAACAGCACGCACAAACTATTGGTGTTTCTCCTTCGTTGCCTTAAAAAAAAAAAAAGGAGGGAGAAGCCTGAATGACCAAAGGGGTGTCTGGATGAGCAGGAGAATGGGACTCTAACAGATCAGGCAGAGGAGGGGGAAGAAGGGAGGTCTCAGTGGGACCTGCCCATAGGTTAAGGGGGCAAAGATGCTGACTGTTTGTTCCCCAACCTTAATTCTACTACCCACCGCTGCACCACCAATATTTAGTAAAATCAAAATGCCTTTAAATGACCACATGTCAAAGAGTTAAATGCTATATGGGAGGGAATTCAATGAAAATTTTCAGACTATTAAAAAAAACTACTCCAAAAGAAGTAAAAAAAAAAAAAACCTGGTTGATAATTTGAGAGACATAGCAAAGATTTTGACCGTATTAAGTTCCTGGACAGTGCCTTATTTTAGACATTATTGAAATTTTTTAGTTTAAAGGACAACTATTTTTATCAATGACATGTATCATACACTCTCTTTTACCCTATATACTATCTGCCTCCCACTTTCTACCTTATCCATTCAGACAGTTGGAGTGTTCACATGGTTTCCCAATTCTCTTGTTCAGAGCAAATTTTGGTTGGAATTTAATGTTAAATATAACGGTGCCAGTAATATTTTTGAGAGAGAGAGAGAGAGAGAGAGAGAGAAGCAAGTGGGGGAGGTGCAGAGGGCAAGAGAGAATCCCACCTGATGTGGGGCTCCTTCTCATGACTGTGAGATCATGATTTGAGCTGAAATCACGAATTGGAAGCTTAACCAACTGAGCCACCCAGGCACCCCTGTGCCAGAAATATTTTTATATTTTTTCTAATTATATATTTTTCCTGTTATTAAATTATGTGGAAGAAGGAAAAATGAGAAATGGGGAATTGAGCTGGTGAATGGCTTTGCATGGATACTAATAAATATCCCACCCAAATGAATTTCTTCTTTTAATCTATTATTAGTCATTAGTGTTACTGGTAAAGACGCTAGTGGCACATTTTATTTTCAGGCTTCCTGAAACTAAATCTTCTAGTCTGCTAAACTGCTTTGTTAGTTGTCCAGGGAAATTCATATTTAGTGGGGATTTGAATACATGCATTTAACTTTTTACATAGTGGCTTATAAAACTATCTTGACATTAGTAAAATTACATAGCCCCCACACTCCAGCCTCAGTGATAGGATGTCTGATCTAAGAAGCTGTATTGGGGCAGGACAAGGAAAATAAGGCCACATTCCTGAGCTTGGTACTAAGGCAGACATTTGCACATTCTTCCTCCCACCCCCACCCCAAACCCTCCGGCCCCTGATTAGAGGTTGAGATACTGGGGTGGGGAGTTGGGATGCCCAGGCTATGATTCTGTGCTCCATGGCACCATGCTGCCCCTTGGCCTTCAGCCATACACCTAGCTGAGACCCTGTAAGATCCCAGGCCTATTCTCATTCCTAGTGAAACACCACAGTTATATGGTATTAAGACTCCATCAGTGACCACATTTTGCATGTGAGAAATAACATATTATCAAAATTTAATAAGGCATTAGCAAACTTGGGATCCTGAATCTCATTTCTTTCTTGTAAATGAGAGCATGTTCTATATCTAAATCCTGAGTAGAAGCCCCTCTCCAAACTCTAATTATGCGTAATCAACCTTTCAAAAGTGGAGAGTCCAGTGTCTGACCCCTGTTTTAAATGAACTAATGTATGGAAGTACCTGGTCACTAGTAAACATTGAGACCCAGAAAATGACACTATTTATTCCCATTATTAACCCTGAAGTTTCTGTGAATCCCTTCTGAAGTCCCTAGGATAGATGTTGTGTGAGGTCTCATGCCACCAAAAACTGACCAACTTGTCTTCTTTTGCACCTTGTACTTCTCCTCATTGCACTTGTTTTATGTTTAAGACCAACTATCTCTGAAGCTTGGGAAATCCTGATATCTGCACCGATGAGAAATCATAGCTTGGCTCTATTCCTTTAACATCTGCCCATCTGCTAAGCTCTAAGCTCCATTAAGGGCTAGGACCCTGTTGGCTTTGTTTCTTCACTGAGTCCCTAGGGCCTAGAGCAATCCTGGCACTTAGTAGGCACTCAGCATTAATACATGGTACTCTGGCTCCTGATCCAGCCATGTGTTCTCAATCCTCTGATTTCTGCTATAAATAAATACAAGCTGTTCTCATGGATTTGATGCTTCTTGACTCATTCTCCCACAGGTCATGTAAGGCGCTTCACTGTAGGACAGTGATTTGGCTAAGACTGAGTTTCCCTCCCACACAGTAACTCATGGAAGATCCTGGATGGCCTTTTCTTTTGTGTGCTCAAAAAACACATCCTTTGCACATAGGGGACAAACTGCTTAGGTAGAGAACTTTCTGGAATGAGGAAGTTCTATAAACAACCAGTTTGTTTCATAGAGGTCGGTAAACATCCCGCAAATACTAATTAACTGTTAGTTAATGTCTTCAAATGCATTATATAGTCTGGAATTATTTCCCCCTCCTTTTTTGCTTGTTTTTAAGTAATGGAGAGTTTTGTAGGATAATTTTAATTGACTTTTCTATTTTTCATCTGCACCTAAGCTCAGACAAAAGGGAGCCAACAGTTCCTTTATGAAACTTTTTGTTGCCAAATAGCATTGGGTCTTTTCGATTGTGTGGTGCACACCCATTGTTAATTATGCTGATTGTTATCCATAATAGAGTAACAAGTGATAAGGAAGGCTCTGGCTCTGAAGCTTGGGAAATCCCCTTTTCCAGGACAGACAGGAAACCACAGCCTAGGCTTTGATTGACCTTGAGCTTTTTTCTCACCTTCCTGGCCCCTCCCTCACCTTCCACTCTCCAACAGTCAAACACATCCATCCTCCACTTGAGCATAAATGACAGGAAGAGAGCTTCAGTAAAAGTGGGAACTGGTTTTACCAGAAATCATTTGGAAATCATAGAATTTGGAGGTGGGAAATTATCTAGAGTTCTAATATTTCATCTAATTTCCTAATTTTACAGGTGAAGAAAGTGGATCTCTGAGTGGCTAAGAGATGAGGCAAAACTAGGACCGGAATCCTGAAGGATGAATTTGAATTCTCTAGGCAAAGCCTGCAAGAGGAGCCCACTGCTCCACTGAATTCTCCTGTACAAGTTTAAGCTCATGCTGAGCAGAATCTACAGTGAGAGATACTTAACAGTCCTTTTGTATACTTTGATCGGAAAGCTTCCCAACCTCTAAGTCCTATTTTAAAAGTAGAACTAAAGAGAGAGAAAGAGATGGTAAGTACTTAACTTAGATGTTGGATGTAGTTTCCTAGTTGTGCCCAAATTCCTCTTGATTCTGTTCAACTAAATGAAGACCAAATTACCATCATGCGTGATTTTTATGAAGGGTTGAATGGCTTAATTAGCTTGGCTTTTATGGTAACCTGAAAAGATTCCCCACTGACTCCTGTGTTTTGACAAAGCTCAAACACTGTTATAGATCAAAGGGAAGATAACATGAAATCTGGACATGTCAAGGGTGCTACATTGAAAGCCTCCTATAAATGGGTAATTGAGGAGCTGTTTCCAAGCTGGACTCCTGACCCCAGAGGCTGTAACATCAAGGACAGAGATAACCACAGTCTGGGGTGTCTGAGCCCTGGCTGCTGGAAGAAATGGATCCTTACCCACATACCCCTGCATATGTGATCGTCCTGGCAATGGTTCAGATTATCAACCAACTGCCGTGCCTCTTGTAAATGTGTCCTTCAGAAAGAAGCCCTCTTTGCATGCCGAAGTTTTTATTGCTTTCCAAGGTCTTAGGCTCCTTTCAAAATCAACATTCTCTTTATTTATTATTGACATTAATATCAGCCACACCAAAGCTATCAATGCCAAAGTTGTTAACCTTGCTAATGTTAATTTAAGCCATATACTCTCATTAAACCCATATTGGTTACAAATAATGTTTCATCTAAATGTTGTGGATGGTTGTATTTAAAGCAGAAGACCTTGGTTAAAAAAGCAAGTATAATTTAAATTATTTTATGTTTATTTTAATATATTAATATATATTAATATGTTATATATTAATACATATATTAATATATGCACAAATTCATATTTAAATTATATTATATATTTAAATTATAGTTGATATTTTAAGTTATAGTTTATAATAAGAACTTCTTCTTTTGAAAAAAAATCTCATACTCTAAAGGTCCATCCTTATAACAACACTTTTGAAGTAATCAAAAGAAATACCATGTTTACTTTCAGGTGACTAGATAGATGTTCATGTATAAAATTTCATATAGTCACAACCTTGTGAATTTTAAATTCTTAGGATTATTTTTTACTTTAGACCCTTTCATTAAAATGTACTAAGGTTTTAGGGGCGCCTGTGTGGCTTAGTCGGTTAAGCGTCCGACTTTCGCTTAGGTCATGATCTCGCGGTTCGTGGGTTCGAGCCCCGCGTCGGGCTCTGTGCTGACTGCCAGCTCAGAGCCTGGAACCTGTTTCGGATTCTGTGTCTCCCTCTCTCTCTGACCCTCCCCTGCTCGCGCTGTCTCTTTCTCTCCTAGAAATAAATAAAACATTAAAAAAAAATGTACTAAGGTTTTATTATAATCATTATCAGAACTTTTCCAGAGGCAACTGAGACCCTATAAATATCTCATAATTATACTTAGATGCTGCATGAATCGATCAGGTAAAAACCTGTAAAAAATCATTACCTTTTCTTAGAATTTTTCCAGTGGGAGCAGCTGTGAAGAAGGAATTTTAGCAGGTGCTAAAAGACAATACATGTTCCGATATTTTCTGCATATAAGGATCAGCTCTGAAATCTTGAGAAATGGTCAAAAAAAAGATTAAAACGATATTTAGATCTGTTGTTATTTAAAGATTCTATCAGAAAATCATAAATGTCTCATATCTATAGCACTTAAGTTTTGTCCTCCAAAAGGATCAAACAGATCTGTTATAGAGTCATGCAGCAATTTATAAATCTTGGAACATGCGTGCTTAATGTAGAAAATAGTCGACCATTTACGGATGTACAGTGGTGCTATCTATTAAATCATGGATTTTACAAAGTAGGCAGAGGACAGTTTCTGGTTTCAACCTGTAAAGGTCAAGTTCTGCAGCATAATTCTGACATAGAATCTGGTATACCAAGAACCATTCTCACAGCTTGCTTCAATGTGGCTGCTGCATCTACATGGCATGCAGCCTCTGCTACCTCGTTCGAGGGCTTTAGATAACTAGCCACACCTGACCTAAGGGGCATGGCTGCAGGTTTATTTGGAGGCTATTGGACATTCTATCCTCTTTTGGGAGAAGGGAGAATGTTGGACTTGTTGAAAAATTGCTTGCCACTTTTGAAGGTCAAACAGAGATTTTCCTCCTAAAGAGAATATATGTCAGTTACAGTATGTATCAAGACTACATCTCAGTCCTCTAGTCCTTTTCAATTTCCTATCCTTAAAAAAGGCAAAATGGTGGGATGCCTGGGTGGGTTAAGTGTTCCACTCTTGAGTTTTGCTCAGATCATGATCTCATGGTTGAGGAGATTGAGCCCCCTCATCAGGCTCTGCACTGATATTGTGAAGCCTACTTGGGATTTTCTCTCTCTCCCTCTCTCTCTCTCTCTGCCCCTCCCACACGCATGTGCTCACTCTCTCTCTCCCTCTCAAAATAAATATTAAACTTAAAAAAAAGAGACAAATTAAATGGAGAAGAAAGGAGAGGGCTGACTCTAAAACTGTCAAGGAAATGTAAAGAAACCTCAGAAATCACAGGATAGGGTTTTTTTATTATTCATTTTTTTTTAATTAGCAAGCATGTAAAGCTGTGGAAAGAGACCTTACATACAATTAGTGGCTCTTCTTATCTCTATAAGAAGTCAATTTTGCAATAAGATTAACTCAGTTATTGAGAGACAAACACATTCAAGGTCACATAGTATTGGATATATGACACAATGCTGGGAAGACATTCCAGTGATGGTGACATTTCCAGTGATCTCTGAACAATGTGTGATTGGTTCCTCCAGGCCTCAGCAGCCTGGTTCATAAAAGGGAGACATATTACACAGAGTTGGCAGACAACCTAAAAGACATCCAGTTAAATTTGAATTTAAAATAAAAAACAAATAATTTTGTTGTTGTTAGAGACAATCTTCAGGCTCTGCACTGATGTGGGGCTCTATACCATGACCGTGGGGTAATAACCTGAGCTAAACTCAAGAGTTGGACACTCAACTGACTGAGCCACCTAGGTGGCCCAACAAACAATTTTTTCATATAAATATGTTTCATGCAATATTTGGGACATGCTGATCCTAAAATGTTATATATTATTTATCTGAAATTCAAATTTAACTAGATATCCTGAATTTTTATTTTCTAAATATAGCAACACTACAGTAACAGTAAATAGTTCTATTTCCTTGGTTCTGTTTTTACCTGTTATTAAAGAATCTCTAATTTCTCTTGAAAACATTCTATAGAGAAAGAATATCTTTTCAACAACTGGTACTGATAAATATATATCTACATGCAAAAGAATGAAGTTAAATTTCTTCCTCACATCAGGTACAAAAATTAATTCAAAATGTAATATAGACTTACATGTAGGAACTGAAACTATGAAACTCTTAGAAGAATACATAGGAACAAAGTTTTATGATCTTGGGTTGTGACACCAAACATACAAATGAGAAAAGAAAAAAAACAGATAAATTGGACTTCATCAAAAATTTTAAAAAACTGTGCTTCAAAGGATAGCATAAAGAAAGTGAAGAACTATTCATTGAGTGAGAGGAAATACTGCATATCACATATCTGATAAGAAAATTTATCCAGAAGAAATAAACAACAACACCTCCAGAAAGACAACCCAAATTTAAAGATGGGCAAAGGATTTGAATAGACACTTCTCCAAAGAATACATACAAATGGCAATAAGCACACGAAGATGCTCAACATCGTTAGCATTAGGGAAGTGTAAACCTGAACTACAATTGGATACCACTTCACACCCACTAGGATGCCTAAAATAAATGACAAAAATAAAAACATGTTCATGAGGATGTGGAAAAACTGGAGCCCTTAGTCTTTGCTAGTGGCAATATTAAATGGTGCAGCCACTTTGGGAACTTTTTCTCTCAAAATGTTAAACATGGGGCGCCTGGGTGGCTTAGTCGGTTAAGCGTCCTACTTTCACTTAGGTCATGATCTCATGGTTCGTGGGTTCGAGCCCCGCATCAGGCTCTGTGCTGACTGCCAGCTCAGGGCCTGGAGCCTATTTCAGAGTCTGTGTCTCCCTCTCTCTCTGACCCTCCCCTGCTCACGCTGTCTCTCTCTCTCGCCTAGAAATAAATAAAACATTAAAAAAAAAGTTAAACATATAGTTACCATATAAGCCAGCAATTCCACTCGTAGATATATATCCAAAGAATTAAAAACATGTTTACAGAGAAAGCTGCTTATGAATATTCAGGGCAGAATTTATTATAATAGCCAAAAAGTTGTAACATCTGAAATGTTCATTAATTGACAAATAAATAAACAAAATGCAATATATCCATACAATGGAATATTATTTGGCAATAACAAGGAATGAAATATTGATGCCTGCTATAACATGGCTGAAAAACATCATATTATGTGAAAGAAGCATGTGACAGAAGATAGTACATTGTGATTCCATTTATATGAAAAACATAAGGTTTATTAGTAGTTTCCAGGGGATGGGGATAGTAGGAAGTGAGAAATGACTGCAAAAGATATGGGTTTCTTTTTGAGGGAACGGAAATGTTCTCACTACTCCATATATAATTACAAAGTACTTACTCTAAGCCATTCATTGTGCCAGGTGCTGGTGATGTAAGATGGACAAGACCCCAACTCTGAGTTCTAGGAGCTTACAACCTAGTTGTGGAGAACAATACTTCCACTGATAAGTGCTGCAAAGGATTATGGGGCTTCTGTGTACACACAAACAGGATGTAGGCAGTTGCTTTGCACAGAAAATTGGGTCTACATCATCACCTACAATGGAATCTGATGCAAAGTAGTCATTTAATAAATAGCTGATGAAAGAGAGAGAGAGGAGGAGAGGATGGTTAGAGGTGCGACTGTTTTAGTGACTCGTTCATTAAGTGTCTCAGTGAAACGTCTGATTTATAATTAGTCAGTTATCATTGACTCATTTTCAGGGAGTGCTAGGGATTGTGCTAAAGACATTGCCACTACTGTTCCTGTGGAATTGGCTGCCTGGTATGGAAGACAGTTAATAAACAAGCAATTAAAATAACGGAGGACATAGGGTAGTCTAAAAGTATAATAGGAGTGAGTCACTTAGTCTAGGGGTCAGTGGAGGCTTCTATGGGAAATGACCGTTAAAGCATGACTTGAAGGGTAAGTAAAAGTTGGTTAGGCAAAAGGGGAAAGTGAAAAATGTTTCCAGGCAGAGGCAACCGTATCATTCATCTACATGCAAATAAATGCTTTCCTAATGTTTGAAGTGGCTTAAAGACAGTTTATTTGCTTAGATATTTTCACATCCCTCCACCCAGCAGTGTGGTTTATATGGTTGTTGATTTTCTAAACCTTTTCTTTTATGAATAGTACAAAAGTAAACTTCACCCTAGATCCCATCCATATTCAAATTTAATGAGGTCCTAATCCAAAGGGTTTCATTGTGTTGCTTTAAAACCATCCTATTTGATAGGCAATGTTGTGTCCTTTCTATAGCTGAGGAAACTGAGCCATATGCCATGCTGTGCAGGTGGTACATCAAAGAACCACTCAGTCCACATCACACATGTCCCTTAGCTTACCTGCCTCCATTGTAGGGCTATCCCAATAAATCCAGACTGCCCGCTGAGATGACCACCAAAAAGGCACATGGCATATAGAATGTATAGAATTTGTATATATAAACTCTATCTTTCTGGTCATTTAGAGATCACCTGTGGACTAATGGACCAGTTCCTGGAGTTTATTTAAACTGCACATTATTATTTAAAATGTCTTCATTCATCTGGAAGTGAGGGGGAATGAGGTGTGCCATGGAAGTATATTTCCATAAAATTGAACTTTACCTTTTTAAGCACAACACTTTTTACAAATGCAAGTGTTCGTGAACATAAATCATTCTAAAATAAATGGCATACTCTGCATTCTTACCAGCATTTAACCTGATGACTCCTTTGAATTTACCAGCATTTAACCTGATTACTCCAATGCTATGAGCATTGGCTGTTTGTTTGTTTTTTCATTTTTTGGCCATTATTTTTTTTTTTTTTGAAGTTCTCAGATTGTAATTTAATTCTTTTTTGTTGGTGGTGGTCATTGTTAATTATGTGTCTGGCTCTCTGCCAGGAATTGGAAATATATTAAGCAAAATCCCTAACTGATAGAAAATTTATGCTTAGAAGGAAAAAGTATACTTAAATAACTAAGTTTAATATGCTCAGTAAATATGCTGTGTTGTGAGAATTCAGGGCAGGGGCTGTTCCATGCAAGACCAAGAAGGAGTCATGGATAAGGTGAGGATTTTGATGGTAGAGGTGCTGGTAGAGGCAGGTGGTGGTGGATGGCAAGGTGCTGTTTTCGGGGTTGAGAGAAGGCGGGGAAGCTTCCCAAGTGATGCAGTCTCATAAACAAAGCATACAAGTCATCAGACAATGGGCAGTACAGTGGGAAGTGGCAGAGATGACACTGGAAGGGCACAGGAAGGGCCATAGGTGCCAGGCCAACGAGGGGGATCTGAGGTTTCTAACAGCGAATGACATTATCTGAATTGGCTTTGATAAAGGTTACTCAGGTAGAACCTTAAAAATGATGCATGGAATGATGGTGGGCAAAGACTGGAAACAGAGACACCAGTTGGGCATCTATTAAAACAACACAGAGGGACAGAAGGATGGTTGAATTGGTCCCAGAAGGAGAAGACAAAGAGCTCAGTTTGAAGCGATGGCTAAAACAAGGTAGTAAAATATGGTCAAGAGCACAGGCTTTTGAGGCAGATCTGAGCTGGGACCAAGGCCTTGCTTCTTCCTGGATGAAGGACTTGGGACAAACCACTCCACTTCTCTGTGCTTCCATTTCTGTAAAATGTGTTCTTAATACTACACAGGCTGACTGTGTGAGTAGTTGAGATAATAAATTAAGTTCCTAGCACTAACCAGCCAGTTTGCAATTTGGAGTTCTTTTCCTTGTCCTCATAGATTTCAGGCACGAGAGCATCAATTTTAGCAGATTGAGTGGTTTTAGAGGGCCCTCTCTTCCTGTTAGCTTGCCTTTTTTGATGTCTTTGCTGATTCTTTTGTTCAACAAATATGTATTGAGTATCTACTTTGTGCTAGGCGATGTCACTAGGCCTGCCCCTACAAGCTCTAGGATCCCCTGAGAATTGACTACTGTTGGATGTGGGCTGAGAAATCAGAGAGCATGTTAGTGTCCATCAAAGTGTTGTTAGGGCATATAAGTGTGTTAGTGTATATACAGTAAGTGAGGCCCTTGGAGCCTCACTGTCATGTGGAGTGCTCAGCTTTGGGGCTGTCCTTTCTGCTACTCAGACTGCTTTTCCCCAGACTGCTGGGTTCTCACCAGAGGATGCCATGGCCATGTGAGACCTTGCTCTCTGCACAGATGGTAGGGCCATGCTGGGAGCCTGCCAAATATGGGAGAGGACACTTGCTTATGTTGCAGCTTTACCTTAAGAAGATTGTCTTGCAGGCAGAGGGTGTTGGGAACTATCCAAGGAGCTGTAGAATCCTCTCCTGGAGATGACTGGGACAAGGGATGTTCTCCCAGGCTAGCTTATGCACTGCAGCCACTCATCACAGGAGAGGGGGATGGCCCACCCAATCCCCCACCTTAGCCCCCATGCTGTCCATGCTGTCTTCAGCCTTGGGGGAAGATTGTAGCACACATCTCCACAATGCATGACATCATCTCCCAAAGGCAAGGGCCACTCGTGAGTTTTTGCTGGCTACGACCTCAGGGCAGGACTTGGTGTTCTTGATAGAGAACATCTGTCCTGGGAGGCACAGTTGGGAAAGAATGAAGGATTCTCTGGGAGCCCAACTGGCTCACTGAGCAAAGGCCAGGAGGCATTTGGTGAAGTAGCAGGAAGGCTGTGATATGTAAACATGATGTGAGTGTGCTTCTCAGGAGTGACTGGGAGTCTGTAGAAATGAAGGCCTTCTTCCTCCTCAGCCACAGGCCGGGAAAAGGAGCCTTGAAATATATGTATGTTTATTTGTTTGACTCAATGGATAAACTCAATGGATCTCTATATTACCCTGGGAGTATGAATGGAGTATCCATGGATATCATCTTTTCCCCTTCACAGTTGCTATTTATACAAAATTCTCTCTTTGTATGGATAATTTCCTCCCATCAAGTACCCCAATGCCCTGAAGTCAGTTTATATATGGAATATTTTTCCAAAGATGCTGAAAGCATCACAAAAAACACAGATGAGCCCCTTTTTGGCTCTTCTGTGTTTCTGTGGAGATGGAGGAGTTATGTAACAGCTTACAATTTTCTACAATCAAAACAAGGATCCATACTATACAACTGTATCCAGCTAACCTGACTGATAAGATTGATAGAAGCTTGTGGGCAACAAGTCAGAGGATAAGAGCTAGAAACTACAGGAAAAGGTTAGTAAAGAACTTAAATGTCTGTTTGTCAGAAATTCTATCCTGGCTTCACTAGCTTTGGAAGATCCATGGCTTTTGGGGCTCACCAGCTGGAAAAGAGAATGGAGGAATGATATGAAGAAGGCCATTGGAGAAGGTTCTTCCTACCTATCTGGACCTCCCAAGATAGATAGAAATGATATGAAGGTGGAGTGAATTTTCTTTCTTGGATTCCCCAGCTACAAGGCTGGCATGGCTAGTTGGGATATTTAAAAATATACATACTGCCTCTGCCTGCACAAAAGTGTGTGTGAGGGGTGTAATCACTTTAGTTGTCTCAGGACTGCTAAATCATACTCAATCATCTTTCAAGAATTGACACAAATAAAACTTCCTCTCTGAGGCCTTTTCTGACTCCTCCCCCTGGTACTCCCACCAGGTGGAATCTATCTCTTTGCTTCCCCACTTTACTACAAATATTCACTCTACTTTTATCCCACCTAGAACTCTGATTCCCCAAGTAATTCTGGTCAGGGATTGTCTGAGTTCTTCATGTAACCAAGCATCTAACACAGTCCCTGATACTCAAGAAAGGATGAATATTGAATAAACTGACTTGTGTATATGCAACTTCCTATCTCTATTTACTCATTCATGTACAAATAGAAGAGTATATCATATGTCAAACATAAAGATACATAAACTGTATGTGACATATGCTTGTGCTTTGAAAATAGTGAAAGACATATTTGTTACCTAAGGACTTAAAAAGAATGTGTATTCTGCTGTTGGGTGGTATTCTATAAATGTCAGTCAGATCCTGTTGGTTAATGTCTTACTGAGTTCTTATATACCTTTGCTAATTTCTGACCAGTTCTGTCAATTGTTGAGAAAAAAATAGGTGTTGAAGTCTCTATCTATCATTGTGGATCTGTCTATTTCTCCTTTCTGTTTCATTGGGTTTTGCTCACATATTTTTCAGCTTTGTTGTTTGGTGCATACACATTCAGGATTATTATGTCTTCTTGGTGGATTGACCATTTTATCATTACATAATGTCCCTCTTGTAGTTTTCTTTGCTCTGAAGTCTACTTTATCTGATAATAATATAGCCACTTCTGTTTTCTTTGGTTAGCATTTGTGTGACCCACCTTATTCCATTCCTTTGCTTTCAACCAGACTATATCATTATATTTGAAGTGAGTTGCTTATAGACAACATAGAGTTGGGTCACAATTTTTAATTTGTTACAAAACAATAAATACATAATGCAATTGACATGACATCAATGTTTCCACCTTCCAAACCCACAGAGCCCTATGACTGCAGTAGGTGACCTTAGAGCATATGCCCAGTGAATGAACCTAATTACAGCACATCTGCTAAACCTCTCTGGATTCCTCTCCTAACAAAAGATATGTCTTCCCTAGGCCTCCCTAAGATCCACACTGAAAATCTTAGTTATTGTAATGTGGGTGGTTGGCCCAAGGGAGCACATACCCAGAACTTCAAAGATGTTCTCAATGTGAAGGTTGTGGTGAGGCATGGACAGCTGGATGCAGGCTCTGTCTATCTCATAATTCTTCTTGCATTATATGCAAGTGTGGAGGTTTACTGCCTTTTTATGGGTACCGTCATGTGAATGCTCCTTGGCTGATAAAAAGTTTTCTATTTGGACCCCCTTTACTTTCTCTCAGTACCCTCTTCTCTTTCTTTCTCCAGGCAGTCTCTGCCTCTTTTTTCACTCCCAAAGTTTTTGTTTGCCTTCTATTTCTGAGCTATGGGCCTTTCGATAGCTTTCTTTCATCTTGCAAATCTTTTAAGCGTTCAGCATGGGATATGAGTCACAGCTATTTTTCTTCCACCCCATTATGCAGGGTAAAGACTTCCCAGACCTGAGGTTGGAAGAAAGGACATGAGTTATTTTCGCTTCAGGTAGAAGGATGTTGTGATTTTTCTTACAAATTTCCACTAAAAAAGGTCAGATATCATCCATGAATCATTTTTGGAACTTACTATATTTTTTAAAGTGCATCTATCTTCTTCCTGAATTTTCATTCCATCATCTAGTTTTTTTAATTTAATTTTTATTTTTTTACAGATTTAGCCTTGGGAGAGGCCAGGCCCATTCTAACCTTGACTCTTCTCAATTCCTGTTATGTTTCCTTTGCTGCAGAAGGTAGAGACAGCAGCAATTCTGCTTTATTTCACTTCACTCTCTGTGTTTGGTACCTTTTATTATCCTCTGCTCTATGGTAGGTTTGTTGAACCATGCTGGGCTTGCTCTGGTGTGTCACATCAATCTATACAGTAGTCAAGTGACAATTAAACCCCCATCTCCTAAAAAGGAGTTTTAATTGTCAAGAGGGAGATGAAACTGACAACATGACATGACTTTTTCAAACGTAGAGCTGCTTCAAAAGGGAGAATAAGTTTAAGTGACCAGTGTGAGCCTTGAAAGGGACCTCAGAAAGCCACAGTGTTGACTTTGTAGCCTAGAGCCTAAAGTCTTACCTACCCTGCAAATGCCCCATTTGCTCATTACACTCATAGAATGTAAGCTCCAAAATACTGGATAAATTCTTACAATTCCAACCCCATTGAAGTTGCTGTCCCAATGGAATGGCCTGAGGCCCCAGAAGTAGGACAGGCAGGGAAAACAACAGAGCAAGGGTAGAAGAGCTTACTGGCTTTGCTGCTCTCATAGCCCCTCCGCATCCAGGACTTTCCCAGACCTCAGTCTCCTTCCCAAAATCTTGAACCACAGGGCCTTGGGCCTCTGTTTCCTCTAGACTTCTAGTGTCCCACATCATGACCTGACTCCCCTAGGCTTCTCCAGAAGAGGTATTCCCCCTTCTGACCTGAACTCAACAAAGTGTGCCTATCTCAGATGCTCACCCAACACTCACTTCCAGCTGGAGAACAGGTTCTGGACTCACATATGACACACCTCCCAGAGATACTGTAAGGCTAAAATGAGATTAAAGGATGTTCTAGGTTTGTGATGTAGGAGACTAAAGCTCCCAGGAAATGGAACTCTAACACACAGTCACAGATCTGGGTCTGTAACTCTCCAGTAGTCATTAAAAATGTTTCTGCCTGTTCAGCAAGGCACATTTACTGGGGATTAGGAGAACCCATAAAACATTGTACTCTATTCAAAGTCTTCTTTAGATAAACCCTCTGAAGCTTTGAAGTCTCCACTTGCCAGGGATTTTTCATTACTCCTTATCCCCTTGGCAAAGGGCCTGTGTGTGTGTGTGTGTGTGTGTGTGTGTGCATGCAAACTAGTTTTTGGGTTTTTGTTTTGTTTTGTTTTTAGGGTCCTGATAGATCTAAAGATCAAGCCATTCCACAGAGACAGATGAGGGATATTTTTATTTTGGATCATCAACAGAAGATATCTATACATCCCATTTGTGGTTCCTTAATTTTCCAAGAGCATAGTGCACTGGGAAGGGCCAAGGGCTGGGATTTAGAGACCTGACTTCGACAATGACTTTGCCATGGACTGGTTACATGACGTAGGGCGAGTCACTCACCTTTCAGGCTTTAGATTCCTCATGTACAAGGTGAAGTGGTAGATAGATGAGCTCTAAGCTTCCCTTCTAAAAGTTAAAGTTCCAATTCTAAGTTTTCAACTGAAGACTCAGTCAAATACAGTGCTTCCCCAATTCCCAGCAGCACCTGGGGTTGGCCTGGGTGGATGGTAGCATGGAAAAAAAATGAAACCAGGATTCTTTTTCATCATGATCCCTGGAGCATTAGCCAGTTTTGGTTTTTTGCACTGTGGAGAGAGAGTGTACAAGTGTGTGTGTTTATATACCAGAGTTCATAAATTTATGTGAACATGAACTCAGAAGCTGTTTTTTTAGAGATC
Organism: Hyaena hyaena; assembly: GCF_003009895.1. Classification (NCBI taxonomy): domain Eukaryota; kingdom Metazoa; phylum Chordata; class Mammalia; order Carnivora; family Hyaenidae; genus Hyaena; species Hyaena hyaena. Next base: position 4,527,502 of record NW_024080646.1, read on the forward strand.
ATCAAATCCTGTGCTTTTCAAATTCTTTATAAGCAGTAGAATCCTTTCTTCAGTGAAATTTTATGTAGACTCTGAACACATAAAGACAAGAATGATCGTCTGCTCCAGAAACCCAGAGCCCACCTGCTTCTTAGTTCTCTTCCCCTGCTTCTCACCTTGATTTCAAAGGCTCTCCATAGAACCCAGAGCTTCTGGGGACCAGGATGAATCATTCACAGGGAAACAAACTGAGGCTCAGAGACATAGGAACTTGCTCAGGGTCATACGCTAACTGGTGGAAAAGCTGGGACTTGTGAATGGCCATCCAGGCATCTTTGAACACATCATGTTATAATTCCATTTATCACCATTATCATAAATGATTAGGTGAATAATTGCAAGTTTACAAACACCATCACAAAGAAGAACTCTCTTGGAGTGGTAGGAGTCTTAAGAGTCAACAGCCGTTGAAACAGCATCTGTGTCAAGATTAAGGAAGCTTCAGGTTTATTATCCCCTGGATCAACACACAGATTACTCTTTTTGTGAAGACAAATATGACCTTATTCCTAAAGTACTTTTTAAAATGAGCTATTAAAAAGAGTCTTGTTTAAAAGTTTATTTCATATATAATTAAAGAAAAGAAATAGTTCAACAAAAGGCAAAATTTAATATTTTTACTATCTCATTTGGAAAATGTTCATGGAAGAGTAGCACCATTCCTGGAGTAAACTCACATAATGGCACACAGAAATCTAAGGGCTCCTCAGTGTGGACCCGGTGCACAGGGTATTTCTGGGAAACTCTGTATCGGTAATCATGATTGTATAGCTCCAGGGTCCAACCCTAGATTACAAAATATTTCCCCTTTTGGACTTCAACTCGACAATAATTCAACAATGTGACAACTCAGTAGGAAATGGACCTTGAACAAGAGTGATAGGTATCTTTAGCCTGGCCAGAGCTGCCCAGGAAGCTTGGTGGCAGATTAAGTAATCACATCCTATGGCCTTCCTTCTCTCACAAAAGAAACATTTGTATCATGCAACCCAAGCATATTTCATACAAAATCTTGTTCCCACTTTTCCTCTAGGTGGTATTTGGCATTTTTATGAGTTCCTCATGTTTTGTTGTAGTCACAAATAAACCTCCCCTGTCCACTTTATAGGGAAGTGGAATCACAGACTGTTAGAGCTGGACTGGCCTCAGAGGTCATTGAATCTAATCTTGGCACTTCACAGCAAAGAAGTCAGGGATAAAGATGGGGAAGTGACTTGACCAGTTGTACAGAAAGTTAATAACAGAGCTGGGGCACAAGCAGAGCTACTGACTTGATATCAAGGGCTTTTCCACTTTCTATGCCACTTCTCTTAAATTAGCCAAGGAGCACCTGGGTGACTCAATTGGTTGAGCATCCAACTTCGGCTCAGGTCATGATCTCACAGTTTGTGGGTTTGAGCTCCGCATTGGGCTCTGTGCTGACAGCTCAGATCCTGGAGCCTGCTTCAGATTCTGTGTCTGCCTCTCTCTCTCTCTTTCTCTCTCTCTCTCTTTCAAAAATAAAAATAAACATTAAACAAAATTTTAAAAAGATAAATTAGCCACAACAGAGTAAGGGACATATTTTCTGTATGGCTCACTGGTGTGTATTTGTAGTCAGATACCAAGATTTGTTGGGCATCTCCAGTTTGTTGAGCTGTGAAACCCCTCAATAGGCTTAAGTCTGGAGAGGATCACAGATATTAAATGAATAATAACTAAATGATTAGGTTCATAGGTCCAAGTGTGCACACCCCTCTGGGAAGAAGAATCAGCTGCTCTGGGAGTGTTATCTCTAGGGCTGATAGGGGTTGTTTATGTCCGTGGTGGAATTGGACTGGCCGATCCTGTGACTTAGCAATTATAGGTGTTGTCTCTTACCTTTGTTTATCTCCCAGAGGTTGTTTACATAAGGTGTAGATTACTTCAATCATTTGATCCTGCTCTTTGTTTCTTCAGCCTGAAGAGCCTACCTCTAGAAGACAGGTACCAGGAAAGAATTAAGATTTGCTTTGTACAATCTTATTCTCTGACATAACTGCTTGGACAAATGGAGTACTGAGTGGACATTTGAATTAGCCCTGAGTCCCATGGGTTTTTGTTCTCCCCAGAACAGAGCATGTTGGACATTAGAACCTTGATTGCTCAGAAATGCAGTTCTTTGATTCCTTACATCTATATTGAAACTAAAGCAGTGACTCCAAAATGAATGCCAACCTCATTTTGAATACTAACCCCTCCCCCTCTTCAACGTCCACCAACATTTCAGCATGCCATTCCTGTTACAACTTCTGCAAATGCAGTCTCTGCAGAATTAGAAATCCTGCCATGAATCTTTCTGGAAAATGAGCTATCATGCTTAAATTCCTTGTCATTCCAGAAGTATGTAAAGAAGCAACAGTTAAAGGAAATTCCTATACACTGGGCTACATATTGAAGAGTTAATCACAGGGCGTTTTTCTAAATCAAGAAGGTTTGAACTTGGGAGTCTCAGTCAGCACCTGGAGGAGACTTGACTTGATCCAACTCCTTGGTATCTCTTCCCAGCTCTCTTTCCATCCTAGGACCCTTCCCTTCCTCCTTGTTTTCCATCATGTTCATGAGGCTTCCCTGAAACCCTTCCTCACTTTTCCCTTAGTCCCCAAGTTTGTTCAAATTGTTTTCTTTTTCTGCGGTGACTCCCTCCTGGCTTTTCCTGGCTTTCTCTCACTCTGCATCTTCATGGGTGGCCCTATCTCCTCCCTCTCCACTTGCCCTTCTTTTCCTTCACTCTCCTCCCCCTCCCCTAGTCATGAAGGCTGCACAAAAGCTGGCAGCAGGCAGTAAGGAAGGGGGAAACAGAGCTTCTGGTCCCAGCATTGCCTTCCCCTGGCTGGGTAAGTGCCTCAGAGAGAGGGTACTGAGCTTGCCTGGCAGAGGACAATGTGTCTGGAGCAAGTTGGCTTTGAGTCAGCATTCAGCTTTGGTCAGTGCTTTCTCTCAGTTGAGAAATTGGGCCAAGTTTGGCCAAAGGCCCATTCAAAGTCCAGTTCTGGAATATGTGTCTGTTCCTCCTCTCCATCTACTTTCCCCCAGGGAGCCCAGGAGGCCAGACAAACTGTTCCCACACCGGGCTCTCATCAGGGTAGCTTGACATCACTTTTCCTCTCCAGGAAAAGAACTAGAATTGAGCTTTCCTTTAAGCAGGTCCAATATAGATTTAGAATTAGGGAATAACATCTCTTTTGACAACAAGTTTTGTCACGGAAGTGTTTTCAATGGAACATGTGTCAAGTTACAAGTACTTCTAAGCTGCTTTCAGGAATACATGGCATAAAATAAGACTTGCTGTATGCAAGAGGCTTTGTTCAGTCAGAAGACACCACCAGCCTTGTCTGGTCCTTGCTCTTGTCCTGACCTTCTATCTCATTCTGTCTCCATCTTTTCCTGTTCTTCCCAAGTGTCTGAGGTATGGCTACAAAAGTAACCAAACCACTGGAATGTAATAAAGTAGGCATCCAATAAATAGTATTAAAATAACCTGACTTTAATTACACATCCAAATGAACACTATCCTCTAAAGTAGTCATACTTTAATGCATTGCAATGATGCTGCTAGTCTTAAAACCCCATTTTGAAATTTATCTCTTTGAATTGCTTTGAAATTACATCCAGATCCAGCTTATAAGCCAAAATTATAAACTCATAAAGAGGTCTTAACAATAATCTGGTGTGGCCCCTGATTTCATAAATGAAGAAACGGAGCCTGTTGAGTTTGTGCATTTGTTTTTATCTCTTACATTAAGACACTGTTACCTTATTCTTTTGTAGAATAAATCAAAATATGACAGCACTGTTCATCCATTAGCCATTTGATCAGTAGACTCAAATGTCTTAATAAAAGGCTGCAGACATTACAATAGAAGAAGTACTAATGAGTAAAGATTGACTATGCCACCATCTGTACCAGATGCTCCCTACAATACAAATGTACCCCAGCAATATTATAATGTAACTTGCTCAGAGCAACATAGTTAAGAGGTGGCATTGGTGGATAGTGAGCCCAAATCTCTCAGTTTCAAAGCCTGTGTGCTTTTCACAACTCTGTGGTGAGCTGAAGAAAGCCAAGAAGCTGTTTCCAGAATGTTAGAAATCATCAGACACTGTCATATGAAAACTTAAAGAACTTACAATTTTAAACAAAGCATTTCCTGCAAGCCACACCTACACCCACACATGCATGCAGTTTACAAGAGGTTATATAGGATGCTATATAGGAAATTGAAGAGAAATCCTTATTTTTTTAAGCAAAGAGACTGAGGTCAGAGAGATCTCAGACTTTGTCCCAAGCCCCGTCAACAGCAAGTGGTTGGGTGATGTGAGAGATGCATTTCATTTCAGACCTAGGGCTTTCTGGATATTGCCCTGTTTAATACTCTCAGCCACGCCTTCATGCTTCTGGGCAAAAGGCTGGAGGTGTTGAGACTTTAGGACACCACCTCAACCCAGACTCATTGTCCTTTTTGGATAAGTCATTCTCATGCAGTAGAAAAGTTTCTCCAAGACAACACCCAAATATTGCCTAATTTCTAAACTTGGTAGTTTCTACATCTAGATCTTCCCACTGATGTGTTTGGAGCACTCAGAGAACTTACTCTGAGTAACTGTCATTCTGGAAAACTCTTAACCACAAACATTGTTTTTTCTTTTAACCTTGCAAAACAAAACAGAAGGAGAGGAGCTGAAATGGTTCTGAAGTATCACCTTTCTTGCTACCTTCTTTTATGAATTAGGGCAGGTTGCCACTGGCCCAGGTCAAAGCAGTTAGTTAAGGGTAGATTCAGAGCCTGAAGATAACTCTTCCCAACTTCCAGCTCAGTACCTTGTGCAATGCTACTAAGTCACCTCTCCTGCTTTATGTATGTAAGTAGAAAGAGTCCTTACTGCCATGGCTCTAATTCCTCTTGGCCGCTAGTAAAAATGAAGTCCACTTTGCAAGAGCAAATACTTGCTGGCCACATCAGAGCTTCAGATGAGATTTTGCGTCTTCTGGGTGTGAGCAACAGGAGCTGGCTTAATGTGGCCAAGCAGATGAAAGCCATACTTTAAGGATGTGCATTGAGAATATTTTTAAGATAATCAGCTCCATTGTTAACTGTTGTGACTCAAATTGTATAAGGGAATCTTGGTGGATCAAAAAGATCAGATTTCACCCACCAAGGTTTGCTATGGAGTTTCTCTTCTGCCAGCTTGAATCAATAATCTACCAGTTGATACGCTATTTATTAAAACTTGGCTCTGTGTGTGGCCTGAGCAAGCCACCGTGAGAAAGTATGAAAAAGAGAATGGAGCTCGTGGCCTTCAGGAGGCATACAGTGACTTATTTATGTAGTGTGTGTTGTCTGCTCTTCCAGTGGACACCTAGGACCATGCCCCATGCCTGAGTCATCTGTGTGCCCATCACCTAACCAGAATGTGTGGATGGTTCCCAGTAAATAATCATTGAATAAGTAGATGAATTTCACCTGTGACCTAAAATGAGAGCAACATGGGGCAACTTCATGCCTTCACTCCAAATGGAATCCTAATAATAAGAGCTATTGGAGGTTGGAAGAAAGAAGTGAACAAAGATGCTTCTTGGAAGTTTAGGAGCTCAACTGGACCCACCAAGATGGTTCAGATTTGGTTAGTATTAGAAGCAAAAATGGCTGTTTTCCAGGCAGAGAAAAGTAGTGAAAGCAAATTAATATCAATGGAAATTTGTGTAAAGAAGGCTTAACATCTCCATCTGGCTGTCCTGGACAGTTTCCTTCAGATCAATGTGCTCAAGAATGAGTTCTTCATGCTTCTTCACAGAATACTCCCTGCCCCAACTGGTAGATCTACAGTCTAAGCCAGAAACCTAGAGATCAGTTCTCTTTCCATCCCAACTAACCAGTCATCAGGTTGAGCTGTTTCTGCCTTACAAATATCTCTCATTCTATTTCTTTCCCTGCATCTGAGCATTTGTGGCCTTAGGTCAAGCTGGCATTGCCTGTCACCTTGCCATACTTCTCTACTTGGTCTCCCTGTCCCCAGACAGACCTGCCTACTTATCTGTACAACAGTTGCTTATTGAGACCTTTTCTCATTACACAAATGCTATAAATTTACTGTACCATAAGAGATAGAGCATTGTAGAAATATATGCATACATATGCATTACATATGGATATATGTATATATGTGCCTGTACATGTATGAATATGATACGTAATTTTAATTATACAGAGTTAAGGGAAAGAGAAAATAAGGGTAGAATAAGACAAGGATAGGTAGAATTTTAGGATGCAAATTTATGCTATAAAGTTTTACATGGTGGCTGGCTGGTATAGAAGCACTAATATATGTTAAATGAGGTATTTTTCTGCATTTGTATGTTTTATGATTAATAAGGGAACTGAGGATAATGTGCATTGAAAATATTTTTAAGATAATCAGTTGACTCAAATTTTATTTTTTGGTCTTTTGCTGTCTAACTTGTGATTTTGAAAGATTAAACTTATACTGTTGGTACTAAGTTGTGTGTGGACCAATATTGCCTGTAATAAAGACTTTATATATAAAAAAAGGTACGTTGGTCTATACCCTACAGAATACCATATAACGTATACTAGTTATTATACTAGATGTAAGCTTTAGTCTCCTAGTTGCCAATAGAAAGAAAAGAATACATTGGGTTTCCTGTATTGCACTGTCAATGAGTTTTCTTAAAACTCATGCTCTCTGTGGAGGAGCAAAACATTTTTCAGCAATAGCTATGAAAAGAATGTTTCTCTTGAGGCCTCTTATAGGAGACATTGCCTGATGTAGTGGATAAGACCCCAGTCATATCCTTAAAGCAAACACAATGACAGCAAATTTCATATTAAAAATGCTATCTCTTTTACAAGCTGAGAGCATAACACCAGAAAACAATTTAAAACAAAAATTTGCAGTGGATTTAAGCAATCCAAACCAAGTTGCTGCTCTATGGGGCTAAGGGAAGAAGGGGAGATCTAGATTAGTTGGAGGACTGTATGAATGGCAAGTGTTTTTCTTAATAAATATTAATTTGTATAACTGATTTCCTATTAACGGTTGGGCTTATGCTAAAAGAAAATGAAAAACAATTACTATGTTCCATATGGCATAAATTATTTAAAAATTTTCACAGAGAAAGACATGGAAAAAATACATCAATATGTTCACAGTGGGATTCTGGATAGTGCGTGTATATGTAACTTTTTTCTTATTGTTATTTATAGTTCTCTGTACATTTTGGCTTCTGTGTTGAGAATAGAATGGGCTGGAGGGAGATAGTGGGATAAGAAAGGTAGGAGGGAGACCAGTCAGGAAGCCTCTCATTGGCTCCATTTTCTGAGACTGGGAAGTAGATATGAAACAAGCAGAAAAACAATGACAACAAAGTACCACATACGTGTAATCTCAGCTACTTAAAAATATAAACAGAAAAAAGATTGGAAAACTGTGTTCCAAAAAGTTCTTAATGGTTACCTCTGCATGGGGAGTTTATTTGTAATTTTTTTTATTATTGATTATACTTTAGTGTACTTTCCAAAGTTTCTGCAATACACATGTATTAACTTTGTCTTTTAAAAGAGTGAGGAAAGAGTTTTCCTCAGAAAAGTTGTGGGACTGTTCTAACATAATAAGGGAGAATGATTTATCCAAAATTTATCATGTTACTCATGAAAAAAAAAATCCATTCCATGACCTTCCATTGCCAAAAGAATAAGACAGGTTCCTCAGCATGCGTTATGAGGCCATTTATGACCTGTGTCTACTCCGGCTCCTCACTTCTCACTTTCCCCATTGGCAACACCAGACTCCCCATAGCTCTTCAATACACCTTGCTCTTAGGCTTCAAGCCTTTATTCATGCTGTGCTCTTTTTGAAGAGCAACCTCCCCTGCTTTTCCTTCCTTTTCCTCTGAAAGCACCCCTCACTTAGCTAATGCCTCCACTTCCTAAAAAAAAGCCCTCTGGAAAGCCCTCTTGGACCCCTCAGGTTGGTTTCTAGGCATAACATGTTGGTAACCCCTATCATGTGGAATTTAAATTCTACCGACCTGTCTACCTTCCCCCAAGTGAACCATTGGTCACTTATCTCTGCTTATCCTGACATGGCACTGATGTCCTTTCTCTGTAAGCTTTCTCACCCAGTAGGATATGAGAGGATCAAACCATTCTCCCGGGTTCTTCCCAAGACAGCCCGTGCCACGTCTTGTGTAAAGACAATGTCTGACTAAAGATCAAAATCTTTTGATATGAAGATGTGGCAGTCATATGAGAGGGTCTCTTCCTGGTCCTACTACTGTCTTACCATGTCCTTAGATACTGTATGTCAACTTAAAAACTCCTGACGCTGGTCCAAGTCCTTCATTTGACTGAAGACACTTAGTGTCTGGAGGATTGCTTTACCCTGTGCCCAGAGTTTGTGTCCTTCCATTCCAGTGCACTTTCTGCCATATCAGGGCCACATATATTTTCTATCATCTCTTCTCTTTGTTTGATTTTTCTTTATTAACAAATATTTACAAACGCTTACTCATAAGCATTACAAAAATAGGCTGCAGGCCAGATTTGGCCCAGAGGTCATGGTTTGCCAGTTCCTTATAGTCTTGTGTTAGACCAATGGGTCTCAACCAGGGATGATCTTATCCCCATGGGACATGTGGCAATATCGATATTAATTGTTATGATTGGAAGGGGTCATACTGTCATCTAGTGACTAGAGGTCATCCCTAGTGACTAGGGATGTTGCTAAACATCCTACAGTGCATAGGACAACTCCCACCACAAAGAATGTTCTTGTCTAAAATGTCAATAGTGCATATGTTGAATACCCCTGAAGTAGAATGACTGCTTTCCTTTGTAGATGATAAGGATGATTCTAGGAGCCTCTAATGGAGATCTGCTGAGTACAGAGAGTACAGGCCCAGGGAAGCCCTATCTGGAATGACTCAGATCTTTGGTCAGCCAGCAGGAAACTCAGAGATGGGCACCATGTGAGGAAGGGATGGGCTCTGGGTTCCAGAAAGGTAGAATCCCCTGGGGGGAGAGTTAGGGGTGAAAGTCACCACAGTGTCTTCAAATCATCTGCCACAGAGAAGAGACCTATTTCTGGAGAAATGCATCTCTTGGCTCAAATTATGGAGACCGGAGGAGAAAAGGCTTGGTTGGAGGTGGTGACTGGATTTTGCCCTGTTATCTACTTCTTCTTCCTCTGTGAAGAATGATAAAGTTTTCCCCTGCTTTTCTCTTTGCAAGGTTGGACATGAATGTTTAATGAGCTACTACTTTTTGCAGGAACAGAGTTTTCAGCCTGGGTACCTGAGCTGTCTACTTCACTTCCTATATTCCACGGGGAGTCTTTTTTTTTTTTTTTTTAAGATAGGCACGCTCAAACGCAATCACAAAAGCTCCAAGGGAACTTGAACTTGGTTGGAAGTTCTTTTCTTGAATGCTGAACTTTAAAACTTTGGGTAGAGATAAGAGTGGCTTCATTCATCTCCAAGCAAGTTAATACAGGGAATGCAGAAATTCGAACAAACAAACAAAAGAATGCCTTGGTTTGGAAGACTGATAAATGAATCACAGTTACAAGTCAGGGTAGTGAGGGGACGTGGGGGTACCCTCAGTGTAGTATTGGAACCATAGGATGGGCACCTAACTCAGGTTGAGGGGCAGGGCATAGGAGAAGGAGTGTGGGGATTTCCCAGAGGAAATGAAGGCTCTGGACCCTTTGTTTTTCTTCTCTCTTTTTATTTATTTGTTTGTTTGTTTATTTGTTTATTTATTTGTCTGTTTGTTTATTTATCCTAGGCTTCTCAATATGGATTTCCTCTTCAAGCAAATTTATACATACTTATAATGTACCTCAAAAGAACTCCTTATTAAAAGAATGGAAGGAGGACACCTGGGTGGCTCAGTCTGTTAAGAGCCCAACTCTTGGTTTCAGCTCAGGTCATGATCTCACAGATTGTGAGTTCGAGCCCCACATTGGGCTCTGTGCTGACAGCATGGAGCCTGCTTGGGAATCTCTCTCTGCCCCTCCCTTGCTTGCTCTCTCTCTCAAAATAAATAAATAAACTTAAAAAAAGAATGGAAGGAATAAAGGGGAAAAGGAAGGAAGGAAGGATGGGAGGGAGGGAAAGAGGGAAGGAGAGGGGAAGCAAGCGAGGACATCTATGACAGACTCTGGCCTCTGTTTATGTATCCTTGGCTCCCACCATTTTCTTGCACACTAGCAAGCCTGTAAGCAACTGCAGGAGTGTGCTGAATGTGTACACAGAGCAAGGCTGAAAGTATTTGGGAGCTTAAAGTCCTTGGAATAACCCTTAGCCAATGGCAGAGAGGAATTGATAGACCAATATTCCAGCTGCCTTTCCCCTAGAAAGCTACAGCTTTGGATGCATCTTATACTGTCCCTCAGATGTCCCCAGCAGGGCTGAGCCCCAGCTACCCACAGTGGTAACTGCCCACACTCCGTTTGGGCCTCTCTCCCCACTCCACTGCTGGCTCTCCCCATGGTCACCTCCCAAATCAACTCCTTCCACTCAAATGCCAGTTTCAGGGTTGGCTTTCAGCTGAAGATAAGCTTGTGTGGAGTAACACTCACTTGCCTCACTCCTGGGATTCACCTGGGGCATGTTCCCTTGGTAAGATTGTTCCCTTATCGACATAAAATGTAGATTTTTGTTCCTCAGGAAAACCCACACGATTGCAAATGCCTTAATAGGCAGGGGATTATCCTGAAACACAGGTCAACTGACCTGCTCCCATGCAAGGAGGTTCTTCTGGGGACAAGGATGCTGGTGTGTGGGTCAAGGTGGCCTATTTCTCCTGCTCTGCTCACTTCACAGCTGGGGGCAGACTCGGACAGAAGCTGTCCTGGAGGTGTAGTGATGTCATGGGGTGTCCTGCTGGCCCTTCCTACTCCAGTATCACAGCGTATAATTCAGATGTGAATTATACAACATTAGGTCAAATCCACTCGTTCTACGGTCCCTACTGGCAGACCGAAAACAAGTGATGCCTAGCTTTGGAATCCATGATATATTTGTGAGTGTGTCCATGCATAATGTAGGGGTCTGTGTATGGTGGGAGGCATCTTTATGTATCTAATAATGCTTTAATTAAGCTGATATTCAAATTAGCTTGAGTTCTCAGAGCCCCCAGGAGACACAGTTTATGGAGTAGCAGATGATGGGGGGGAAAGATAGTCCACAATTAAAATGTCACATGGGATAAATGCCAAAGCAGAGGTCCCACCCTGGGAGAGTTATGAATTGACTGTACCCCTTCTCATCTCCACTCCCTCAATCATTGCTGATGGGCAGAGGGAAACCATTTTCTGCCATCTGGTTTTTGCAAAAGTCAGGCAGTAAGCTCCCTGGGACAGGGATCTTATCTTGTGTAGTTCAAGAATGAGCACATGGCTGTGTACACTCAACAAGCCCCATTAGTACTGAATGCAATCATAAAAATAGCCCAAACGTGGATATTTGATAATGTCCCTGCAGTCAGCCTTAGTCATCATGTCCGAAGGGCACTGGGTTCCCCAGGCTGGTGCCTTGTGTCTCTCAGACAAGCACCTTGCCTGATAAGACGGCGGCAGGCTATTGTGAAAATCACACAGTAGTTCCCAGGATCCTGGAAAAACAGCAGTTCAATCACAACGGTTTTTTTTCCTTGGTGTTTAACTTTGGCACTGACTTCTTTTCAAATGAGAACTATGCCAAACATCTTGTTCGAACCCTTCCACTCGGCAGATATGCAAACAACCTCTCTGCAGCCTGCCAGGGAAAGGGGGAGGCGGGATGAGGGGGGGTGGGCAGGGAGAGTTCCATAGAAAATACCCGCGGCTAGGAACCCTTTCTCTGCAGGCAGGAGCCAGCTTGGAGTGACATCTGGGAGCAGGACATGGACTGAGCAACTCAGTGGTGTCTGCCTCCAGGCTCTCCAGGCCAGGCCTTTCCATGATTTTCAGGGGTGGCAGTCAGTGGTGTTTCCTCCTCCAGGATAAGTGTACAGAAATGAGGGATTCTGGAGCTGAATTCTCCTCCAGGACAAGCTATGAAATCACCAGAGCCCAACAAGAGAAAGCTCCTAGGTTTGAGCCTATGTTTGCATATAACTACACAAATGTGCATTTGATCATGTGTATGTGTGCTCTCGGAGTATCGGGATGGTCTTGGGATGGATGTGGTGGTCTGTGTCTGGAGGGAGACCCTGCACACAAGATTTCCTCTGTCCCTTCAGAGACGACAGATGCTTTGCCCATAGCCCGAGAAATGGTGGGAGGCTGCCTGCCGCACAGCCTCCTTGGGACGCTGAGCAGGGCCGGGGATGCTGGCGCCAATCTCAGTGAGACAAGCGCCCCCCAACACAAGCCACCCCAGTACCCAGGCAGCTTCCGGGGCTCAGGCCCTCAGTCTCCAACTGCAGGAAAATTATCCTTCTTCATTCCCAAAGCAAACTGTTCCTAGGAAAGAGCAGAATCTTAGGAGGAAATCACATCATCCGAGAGGGGAGAGCCAGTTCCTTTGTACTATTTTTCAGAGCTGCCTTTGGAGCCAATAATCTGTCATTCCTTGAATAAACAAGCACCTTATCATATCACAAACATTTATTTAACCCTTTTCTCCTGCACTTTTACCAGCAGGGAGAAAGAAAGCGGTGAGCAGAGCAGCCGGAGCCCTGTGGCAGAAATGCCAAATTCCCTGAACATTACACCCAATCTGTAAAGTGTCAGTCGGCCCTTCTCTCTGCCTCCATGAAACGCCAGAGCGGTCACCCCAGACTCAGGCACTGCATTCCCGCCTCCCACTGCTGTTCCCAACCCCAGCCCATCTCCATTAATACCCCTCATCCTTTTGCAGACAGGCCCTTAATTCCATCCAAATGGAGTCTGGACTAATTTGTTAGATTCTTTAGGGGGCTGATGAGGGAAATGGAAGAGGGGGAGACAGGCAAGGGAGTATTTACATTTCTCCTTTTCATGACAGTCCACTTGATGGACAGAGCTGGTGAGTACCAGCATTTTTTAATGTGTGTGTGTGTGTGTGTGTGTGTGTGTGTGTGTGTGATTTTTTTAAAAGGCATATTCTTTGGCTCTGACATCACCAGAAAATGGAATGAGCAAACTATGTAAATTTCTCCGAGCTCCCACAATATCCATTTTCTCTCAGTGGATGGATTTTGTTTTTCTTTTCTGGTGTTGCTCCCACACAATGGGGCCAAATCTTGTTCAGGACAAAGAAACATATAAATAGAACATGCATGTGGTATGCAAGGGAACTTGCAGAGAGCAGAGAGAGACTGTTTGGAAAAGTGTCTAGGGCCTGCCAGGGGAAACAGGGGGCTCTCAGCCCAAAGGGTTCAACCGGCAGATGTCTGCTTGTCCCTAATGTTACAAGTCAGAAATTCCAAAACCATTCTCATTCTTGGGGAAACACTATGAAACACTGGAATGGATACAAATGTCAGAGGAGAAAGTGAAGTATCTGTGTGTAAGTATGAGCAAGGATATGTGAATGTCAGATGACCGCAAGCCTAATTCATAGGCCAACCTTGCTTTGCAGTAATGATGGAGGAGGTTTCCTTTCTTCTCTACCAGGCAGGCTGCTAAATCACATGCAGTATCTCATATTCTGGCTCATCTCAGTGGCTACCACGGATCAGCTGAAACTTCCATCAAACATGCTTTCCTGTAGTAAGCACTTGCAATTGTTTTATTGTCAATCATCCGCCAACCAAACCCTCCAGTCTCATAACTGCACACTACAGCTCCAGCCAAAAAGACTTTTATCAGCGCAAGTTTGAACAAACTAATGTGTGTAGGCCCTGAGCGGTTATTTTTGTTTCCAAGTCTGGACATAGAATCACTTGTTCAATTTCCTGCTGGGTTATATCAAGCAGTTTTAACATGTAAATCTCTGATAAGGAAAATGACTAATTTATGGAGGTTACCATCTGAGTAGCTGTCAGTATTGCCTTCATTTTTTTCCTGCTTCCTTTCTTCTTTATTCTTTCTCAATGTCGTCATCGCCATTACTAGTACTATCAAGCACACCCTTATTTGTTATATGTTTAGAATATGTTCTTATGCTAAAAATGCTTTAAACACAAAGAAACAAAAAATCCTGTGTCCTTAAAGTTTGTGTGGGATTTCTGTTGAGTTGGACATCTCTGCTTTACAACTTGAGTTAGAAATAAATATGCCTCTCAGACTCCTTCGAGTAACGTCCTCGACGATCAGAAGATTGTTTATTTTTTTAAATCAAAATCAGGAGCACCTGGGTGGCTTAGTTGGGTAAGCATCCAACTCTTGATTTTGGCTCAGGTAATGATCTTGGCTCAGGTCAGGATCTCACGGTTCATGGGATGGAGCCCTGCTCTGTGCCTGCAAGGGCAGAGCCTGCTTGGGATTCTCTCTCTCCCTCTCTCTCTCCCCCTCCTACTCTCTCTCTCTCAAAATAAGTAAATAAAAACATTTTTTAAGTTTAAAATCAAAATTAAAAACCAGTAATAATCTAAACTACTTCTGCATCATGGATATCCTTAACCAGTCTCAGCCGACTTCAGCTGATGGAGCTTCAGGACCTCTACATTGAAATTCTATAAGCTGTTGGAACACCCATTTCCAAAACCTGCTTTGGCTGTAAACCTGCAGGTAAATCAATCCCTGTGGTTTTTCTCATTCAATAGCTTGATCAAAGAAGCAGATATTTTCTTTCCTTTTTCTTTCTTTCTCTCCCTCTTTCTCTCTCTCTTTCCTTCCTTCCTTCCTTCCTTCCTTCCTTCCTTCCTTCCTTCCTTCCTTCCTTCCTTCTTCCTTTCTTCGTTTCTTCCTTTCTTCCTTTCTTCCTTTCTTTCCTTCTTCTTTCTTTCTTTCTTTCTTTCCTTCTTCCTTCCTTTCCTTCTTCTTGCTTTCTTGCTTTCGACCGAGGGCCCAAGTGAGCGAGGGGCAGAGAGAAGGGGCAGAGAAAGGGAGAGAGAGAAGAGTGGGGCTCACCCGAAGTGGGGTAGGTGCTCACCCAAAGTGAGGTTCGAGCTACCTGATGTGGGACTTGAACTCACAAACCATGAGATCGTGATCTGAGCTAAAGTCAGCTTAACGACTGATCCACCCAGGTGCCCCAGAGAAGCAGATATTTTCAAATAATGGTTAATTCTGTGCCTAAATATACAGACTGGGTGGATCGACTCAACATAAGCCTGTAATCAAATATCTGGTGTTGTTCTCACATGTAAGCCTGCCCTCACCAAAGTCCAGAGTGTCCCCCAGACTTGTGAGCTTGGCCACATTCTTTCAGGACTTGGAGTCAAAGCCTGCCACCCTGCTGGCTGGGAACAGAAATAGAATCCATCTTTTCTGGGACTTGGATAGCAAGCCAGGTAAGACTCTGCTCCCTCCTCCAAGGCTGTGGGGATGTGGATGGGGAGAATAGGGGGGAATACGACAGGGTGGGGGTGTGGGGCCAGAAGGCCCCCATAAGTGCCTGCACTTCTTGCATCTCCTCCACTCTATTTCTGAGCCCTGGACCTCTCCCTGCCGCTACTACAACTGCTCCTGACCTCTTAGAAGCCCTTCACTTTAGAGATTTTTTTAAGACAATAAGACAATGCAGGACTAAATGCAAATGGACTTTTAACATAAGTAGTTTTGTATTCACTAGTGATTTCTGAAAGGCCCTCTCCTCCCCTTGTCTCCCCTTCCCCTGAAGCGAACTTTAAATCCTTCCATCCATAGGGACTGAAAGCAACGTATCTGGATTTTCTTTCCTAGCTCCCCCACTTGCCAGTGTGGCTTTTCTCTTCTTTGTCTGAATGCTCTTCGTTATGGCTCCTTGCCAACATACAGATGTAAACTATTGTCTGATTATTAAAAGAAAAAAAACCCCAAATACACAAAAGCATGCATGCCATCAGTGGTAACGACTGTAGGACTGTCCACATATAGTCAAGTCCATGGTCTGGTGCAAACAAGCCACCAGCCTCTGCCACTCACTCCAAGAACTTCTGCTTTCTCCAAGGTTTGATTAAAAACAAATTTAGGCAAACATAGCATACTCAAGAAAGGTGCACCTTTGTGGCTTCGGGGCCGTGCTGGGCAGCCCTCAATGCCACCTCCTCCCTATCTAGGTTCACACCATCTTTGGACACCCTTAGGATGCTCTTACACAATATTCCCCAGTCTATGGCCTTTGCCACTCAGATGGCAAGTCTCCCTTGTCCTCAACCAGTGTAGCCATGTTGAGCCCTCTTCATGGCTTGGAGTGAGGGATGCACCGAGTGAGGAGTGCCACCTGGCTTCACTCCCACTTCTTCTTACCGACTGCACGATCCTGGCAAGTTTCTGCTCCCTGCCCAGTTTCCTTGTCTCCAAGCTAACAAGGCTGAGCTAGATACATTCCTTCCATTTTTCTTTAAGCAAATATTTACTTAGCTCCTACTCTGTGCTAGACACTGAGAATGGAACTGAAAGCAAGACACACACAAGGTCTCAGTCCCCATGGAGCATATGAAACATCAGGAGGAAAAGAAAAGAAAAAAAGTAAGAGAATACAAAGTCTGAACACCCCTGTCACCCCAACAACCTTTGAGTGTAGAGTTAATAATAGCCTACATGTTGGTCTTCTGAATTATCAGGGACCAGAGTCTCTAGTGCAGATGTGGGGTTCTAGTATGGAATGTCAGGCATCAGCTTCAGGGAGGCCGTTGTGACCCTGAAATCCCCACCTCTCCTGAAGGCTGGACCTAGCCAGGGCCATCTATAGGTTTGTCTCTCTCTGGGAAGGCCAGGTATCTGCAGCCACAGTTCCATTCTCCACTTGACTGAGGGAATTTTCAGAAACAGCAGGCAAATATGAGACAACACCAGCCCTTAGCTCCACCCTTCAGGGGAACTGTTATTTTTAGTTGTCTCCTCTCTTTCACAGTCATCTACATACCTCCCTTGGTGAGTCATTTCTGTCGATGGCACCATGCCCACATGACTCCTTGACCATGAGGCTGGCTTATTTTAACAAAGCAATTCATTTGACCCCATCTCTACCTGCAACTCTCCTTAGACTGCTGGGGGGAACACATGGGACCTCCAGGCCCCCAAAGATATGCCAAACAAATGACAAGTACCAGCACACAAGATGTGGGATGAAGCTGCCCATGAGCGTGTATGTCATCCAGTTATGGGATTGAGTATACGGTCTTTGCTCCATTGTTCCTATTCATGTGACTGACACTTGATCCCTGAGTTTCAGGCACAGGGAAATTTTCTTCCTCAGTCTGCAACCATTTCACCAGAGCACCAGGCAATGAGGTCAGGTCCTGAAAAATCACACCTTGCAAGGCTGTTATTCATTTGTACAAGATGCTGAGCTCTCAAAGTAATGCGTAATGAAATTGGAATATTTCTAGAAGGTGTTGAATATAAATCATCTATCAGAATTTTTGGTCTTTTTTTTTTGTCATAGAGAAAAATACTTCTGGATCCGTATTTCAGGCTATATGACAACAAGGGCAAAAGTACCATTGCGCAAATCCAGGTCAGCGGCCCCTTCATGTGGCCCCGAGAAGGTCATAAGGGAGCAGTGTGAAGTTTCCCCTTCATGTACTGGGAAATAACTCCGTCCGGCATAAATCCCAACAGTCACTTGCTGGGTATTGACAGCACCACCTCCCACCTCTTTCCCCTTGCTCACTATGCCTCAGACCCCTGGTGTGTTTGCAAGCTGGGTTGTTGGTTTTATTTGAAGTCTTCCATGATCTCAGTCTTTCTTAGCACAGGGCATCCTCTTAAGATATCCTCTCTGCCTGGACATCTCTCTTCCGCTACACTCACTGGCCCTTGTTTTTTGGTTTAAAGGTCTTTTCACCTTTACAACTGCCTCAATCCCCTCAGGTGCTTTAAAGCTGGCTTAATCCCCTCAGGTACAGTTGGATCTCCCTGATCCTTGCCCTCATGTTTTTCTGGTGTCATGCTTATTGGAACTATATTTAAATGATTACTTGTTAAATTAATTTGCTGAGTATCTGTCCTCCCTACCAGATTTTCATGCCAGCAAGGCTCATTCATTCATTGACTGCTCCTCTGACACCCAGCGCAGTGCCTTGCAAACAGGAGTAGTTTTCTCAATAAATGTGTTGATTTGGCAAGTCTCCTTGCTCTCAAAAATTCACAGTGTAATAAGGGGGCCAGCTGAAAAACAATGTGGTGCATTCATTGTCTTAAATATGGGTTCATGTAGGTTTGCAAAGAAAGCAACAAACAATTCTGCTGGAATCATGTGAGGGGAGACTCAACAGAAGCTGTAGCATTTGAGCTGGGCCTTGAGGTGGGAATAGGAGTTTAGGTAAAAAGAGAGAAAGAAATCTGAGCAGAAGATTTGGGACAAAGAGATGGGGAGGGATGAAAGTATTGAATGCGTTCTGGGGAAAGCACACAGTCAAATGTGCTTTGAACATGAACAGAACATGTCTGTAGGGGAATGCGGGAAATGGTAGATATCTTGTATTTTCTGCTATAGACTTACATGTTAAGCTAACAGGAATAGAACTATGAATAAATGAAAACTAATCAGTTTGTGCTTTAATTTTTTAATGTTTATTTATTATTTTGAGAGAGACAGAACATGAGCAGGGGAGAGGCAGAGAGAGAGGGAGACACAGAATCTGAAGCAGGCTCCAGTCTCTGAGCTGTTAACACAGAGCCTGACACAGGGCTCAAACTCATGGACTGCAAGATCATGACCTGAGCCAAAGTCGGATGCTTAACCGACTGAACCACCCAGGTGGTTTAGTGACAGAGTGGAAGACACATTGGAGTGCGGAGTGGATGAAAACCATCTAAGAGGCTTTTGCAGGGCTCCAGGCAAGGGACAACAAGGCCAGGTGGCTGGAACAGTGAGAGGGGAGAGATGGTCCAGGTGACAGAGGCTCGGTGTGATTCAATATGCAGACTGAGGGACAGGTGTTCACCAAATGTGACTGAGGATCCCAGCATGGGTGCTGGGTAACTGACAATGACCTTGCCACTTATGACTGAGACAAGAACATGCAAGGAGGGTGGGGACTGGGGAGCGAGGTGAGAAAGGAGGGCTCATATGGCTTTGGACAAACTGGGTTTGGCATGTCTCTTTCTCAGCCTGGAGGAAACATCAAGAGCAGTGTTTCTCAACCTTCTTCAAATTATTGCTCCTTAAGAAGGCTTTTGTTTATTTTGTTTTTTTTTAATGTTTTTATTTATTTATTTATTTCTGAGAGAGCGAGAGAGACAGCATGAGCAAGGGAGGGTCAGAGAGAGAGGGAGATACAGAATCTGAAACAGGCTCCAGGCTCTGAGCTAGCTGTCAGCATGGAGCCTGACGTGGGGCTCGAACCCATGAACTGTGAGATCATGACCTGAGCCGAAGTCAGACGCTTAACGGACTGAGCCATCCAGGCGCCCCAATTTTATTTTTATTTCTTAAAAAATGTTTGTTTGTTTGTTTGTTTGTTTAGAGAAAGAGAGAGAGCACACACATGAGGGAGGAAAGGGCAGAGGGGGAGAGGGAGAGAGAGAGAGAGAAAGAGAAAGAGAATCCCAAGCAGGCTCTGTGCTGTCAGTGCAAGCCCAACACGGGGCTTGATCTCACAAAACATGACCTCATGTCCTGAGCTGAAATCAAGAGTGGGATGCTCAATGGACTGAGCCACCCAGGTATCCCCTTAAAGATCCTTTTAAAATATTTTTTTCTTGGGGCGCCTGGGTGGCTTAGTCGGTTAAGCGTCTGACTTTTGCTTAGGTCATGATCTCGCGGTTTGTGGGTTCAGGCCCCGCGTCGGGCTCTGTGCTGACTGCCAGCTCAGAGCCTGGAGCCTGTTTCAGTCTGTGACTCCCTCTCTCTCTGACCCTCCCATGCTCACGCTGTCTCGCTCTCTCTCCTAGAAATAAATAAAACATTTAAAAAAAAACAAAAAAAAACCAAAGAAACAAATACCAACTCCTTTTAAAAAAAAATATTTTTTTCTTAATCTCCCTCTGTGAAATTTTAATACCCCAGCTATATTGTATATGTGTTTATATACTGTATATAGATCAATGCTCTAGACATAAAAAGAGTAGGATGTTTTGCCCCCCCCCCCAACCCATTTTGCCCCTTTGAGAATGCACAGGAGGAGAGGGAGGGAGGTGTGCTGACAGTACCCTGCTTGAGGGGTAAGGAAGTTTTTCACACAGAGGACATTTGCAGTGGGCTTTGAGGATTGAATGAAAAACAGGTTTTAAGTTTTTGTATTTATTGAGATATATTGACATATAACACTATGTAAGTTTAAGTGTGCAACGTCAAGATTTATTGCATTTGTATATTGTAGTATTACCATCAGAGTGTTACCTCACCCTTCCATCACCTCACAAAATTATCATTTCTTGTTTGTGGTGAGAATATTTATGATCCACTCTCCCAGCAACTTTCTAATATGTAATACAGTATTATTAACTATAAGTACCAGAAGATTCCCAGAATGTATTCAACTTACAACTGGAACTTTATACTCTTTGACCAACATCTCCCATTTTCCCCACTTCTTTCCCTGGCAACCACCTCTGTACCCTCTGGTTCTATGAGTTGGGCTTTTTTAGATTCTATATACACATGAGATCATACAGTACAATAAAACCTTGGCTTGCAAGTAACTTGTTCTGTGAGTGTTCTGCAAGACAAGCAAACATTTCTAATAAATTTTTACTTAATAAACAAGCGATGTCTTGCAATATGAGTAGTACGTGATGCTGAACATCACTTGATCACAACTAAGCCATCAGTTCTTGAAATTCTCTTTGATATACACGGGCTTTGGATCACAAGCACATTTCCAGAATGAATTTCCAGAGTTTCCAGAATTTCCAGAGTTCCTTCTAACCTTCAGGGCACCCTGAATGAGGACAGTTGGGCTCTGTCTCCCCGAAAAATATTCTTCTACGCGCAGCATGGAACTGCCAGAGAAAGCAGCTCCACAGTATTTTGGAGTCCAAATACAGTGTGAAGTTTAAAACGTTTCCATCATGGGACTCTTAAGTTCTACACACATTTATACTTCCATGTAAAACACTAAACACTTGTGACTCTGTAAATGTCAAATATCATGAAAAAAGGAATTAGAGTTTAGTTTTTTTTTAACATGACTTTAGATATAGCGATTCAGGCTTATCTCCAAAGTATAAAAAGCTGTAATTATTAGATCAGAACCAGTTGAAATTCAGAACATGGACACATAATTAAAATGTCATACAGTATCATTTCTCACCTGTGGTGGGTTTTTGGATTTTTTTTTTTTTTTAGTTTATTTATTTATTTTGAGAGCAAGCAGCAGAGAGATAGGGAGAGAGAGAATCCCAAGCCGGCTCCATGCTGTCAGCACAGAGCCCGATGTGGGACTGGATTCCACAAGCTGAACCATGAGATTATGACCTGAGCTGAAATCAAGAGCCAGATACTTAACTGACTGTGCCACCCAGGCTCCCTTCACTTTGTGTTTTTTAAAATGCAAACGCAAGTAATCAAAACAGGCCACTCTTTGTAAGCTATTAATGAAATAAACTTCTTAGCTTACCATTTTGAAAAGATAGTAATCTCGTCTTTTAAACAGTACCAAGTATGCCTCTTTTGTTCTATTCAAGTACGTCATACTTGTGTATGCAATTAGATTTTTGAAAAGGCTGAAAAGCTTTGCAATAAAAAAGAATGGTTAAACAACTTTCTTAATGCCAGTACATTTGAAAACTTAGATGAAGTGGATAAATTCCTAGGAAAAAAATCACCAAAATGCTCATTTGGAAACAGAAACCCTGAGTAGTCCTGTAATGATCAATGCAGTTTATTATAAACTTATATTAAAACCTTCCTATAGAAAAATCCAGCAGACCCAAATTTTTGAGAACAAATCTTCCAATAATGAACAAATTCTTTCAAAGTTTAGGACTAGAAGGCGTACTCACAACTGATACTAAGATGAATTGTCCTTACAAGCCAAGGTTTTACTGGATTTGTCTTTCTCTCTCTGACTTGATCTCACTTAGCATAAAGAAGATGTGGTATATATACACATAATGGAGTATTATTTGGCCAAGAAAAAGAAGGAAACCCTGCCATTGGAGACAACATGGATGGAACTGGAGGGCATTATGTTAAAACCCATTTTTAAAATTGTGGTAAAGTTCACAAGGAGTGGTTGGCTTGAATGGAAAGATGTAAGGGCATTACAAATGCCAAGTGAGCCCCCTGGAGTGGGTGGTGGTGCCAGAAGAGACAACCACAGGAGGAAGAAAGAGCAGTGTTTCTGATCTAGGAGTCCTCCACAGCGTTCTCCCATGTGTACGGGGTCTGAGGTAGGATAAGTGGACCAGGTAATGTAGACAGAAGTGGAGAGAGACAGAAAAGCAAACAGCTGGTAGGAGGCTAATAAGTTCCCCATAGATAAGACAAGGATTTAAGTTGTTACCAAGCTTTTGTTTTGTTTTGTTTTTAATTTTCTTTAACATTTTCATTTATTATTGAGAGAGAGAGCATGAGCATGGGAAGGGCAGAGAAAGGGAGACACAGAATCTGAAGCAGGCTCCAGGCTCTGATCTGTCAGCACAGAGCCCAATGTGGGGTTCGAACTCACAAACTGTGAGATCATGACCTGAGCCGAAGTTGGACGCTTAACCAACTGAGCCACCCAGGCACCCCATAAGCTTTTGTTTTTTATAGTGTTGTAATAAATATTCCAGAATACTCCATTTCATATATTTGTGAACATATCTGTTAGAGAAATGCTAAGAGATAAAGGGAGTGGGTCAGAGGGCATGTGAATTAAAATCTTGATGCATAAAACCAACCATACATTCTTGCCAACACAGAGTACTACCAAATGTTTTCATCTCTGCCAATCTGATAATGGAAGAATAGCATTAGTTTTTTTAATGTTTATTTATTTATTTTGGGAGAGAGAGAGAGCATGCATGTGGAAGTGGGGGAGGGGCAGAGAGAGAGAGAGAGAGGGAGAGAGAGACTCCCAAGCAGGCTCTGTGCTGACAGCAAACTTGGGGCTCAATCCCACAAACCATGATATTATGCATGACCTGTGATATTATGCATGACCTGAGCTGAAATCAAAGAGTCGGGTGCTTAACTGACTGAGCCACCCAGGTGCCCCAAGAGTTGTATTACTTTAGTTTAAATTTGATTTCTCTGTTTATGAATGAGGCTGAGTATCTTTTCAAATAGCATTAGAAGCAAGTTTTAGTTTGTTTTTTTTTTGTGAAATTTTTTAGAGCTTTTGTCCATTTTATTTTATTATTTGTACAGTGATTTGTGTAAATTCTTCACACTGTCTTTAATCAGTGACATAAGCTGCACATGCTTTTACCAGCTCATTATTTTTTATTCATTTATGATTATTATTACACAAGACACACTTCTAAAAATTCTTATACAGTAAAAATTACCAACACATTATGTTATTTTTTCACAGGTTTTTTTTTGTGATACTTAGAAAAGCCTCTACTACTTAGAGTTTTATTTTTAAGTATATCCTATTTTTTTCTTCCAGTAATTTTTTTGGGGTTTTTTTTCTTCTAAATTTTGGATCCTTGTAGAATTTAACTGTAATAATGTGGGAAGTTAGAATCCAAGTATGTATTTTTTCCCAGAGGCTTATATATTTCAGTATGTTATTAAATAAGCCATCTTTTCCCTATTGAGTTGCTAACTTTTATCATATATTGAATTCCCATATATCTCAGATTTATTTCTGGGCCTTTTATTGTTACGTGGATCTATCTACTTCCTCATGTACCAATGTCATGAAGTATTCATTGATAGCACATTACAATGTGCTATGAGATCTGGTAGAGCTAATCTTACTCAATAATTGTCACACTCCACTCCAACTCTGGCTGCTTTTTTAAGATCTTCTCTTTGTTTAGAACATTCCATAGTTTCTTTGTGATGTGTATTGATATGAATTTTTTCTTTTTTCTTTATGTATTCTTAAAATGTTCACCTATTTTTGAAAAAGAGAGACAGAACATGAGCGGGGGAGGGGCAGAGAGAGCGAGAGACACAGAATCTGAAGCAGGCTCCAAGCTGTGAGCACAGACCCACTAACTATGAGATGATGACCTGAGGTGAAGTCAGACGACTAACTCTTTACACTCTTGAGAGAGACTTTCTCTGAGAAGAGAGAACTTTTCTATCCTTGGTGTCTCTTATTCTCTTATATTTCCTTTTTTTTTTTTTTTTGCCTCTTTGCACTACAATTCTGGATAGTTTATTCTTACTATCTTCAATTTTCTAATCTAATTGTCTAATCTAATGCCATACCCAGCCTTTGATTTTTTTTTTTACTGCATTTTTCTGTTACTCTTTCATTTCTAGAAGTTCTATTTTATTTTCCAACCCACCCTGTCACATTTTGTTGTTTCCTATTCCTTGCAGATATTTAAAGCTGCTCTTCCATTTATTTAAATAAAATTGGCATAGCTGTTTATGCTCTGTGTTTAAATAGCCAAAGTTGTGTGAATTCCCTCTTCTGTCCCTTTATTTCTGCTGGCATTAACTAATGGTACCTGACTTTCCATTGTGTTTGGTAGTCTTCAAGTGCAATGCTTACTGCCTATGAAAAATCTTTTGTACAAAATCCTCGAGGCCTAGGATGAAAGCATCTACCTCCAGGGATGATTAGGGTTTGCTTCTGCCATGAGCTTGGAAGCACTATGATTTGGTATCACTTTAAACCAAATTCAAAGCTTGAAGTTTCTTGGCCCACTCCAGTGCTATGCTTTTGGACTATAAATAAGTGCAAATGCTGGCCAATGGTTTAATAGTGACATCTAACAAAGACATGTGGGGTTTTTTTTGTGTGTGCATTGTTGTTTTCTTTTCCCTGCTTTGCTTACTGGAAATGCACTCCCTAAGATTCCCTGAGGCAGGGGGTGGGAGGGGCAAGTTTATCTCTGGTTTACCTTTGGGAGTCCCAGCGAATGTGGAGCAAAAGTCTTCTTTGAGACCCTTCCTCTGACATTGGGTGCGTCCTGGCCTTGGAGTTCTGTCTTCTTCATCCAGAGGCTCCATTAAAAATCAGAACCAACTCGATTTAACCTAATCAACAAAGATATTCATGCCAGCTGCTGATTATTCAGTAGGTTCTTGTTATTTGTCTGTTTTTCAATGCTTGTTTAAAAAGTTTATTTATTTTGAGAGAGAAAGAGAGAGGAAGAGAGAGAGCAGGGGCAGGGGAGGAACAGAGAGAGAGGAAGAGAGAGAATCCCAAGCAGGCTTCTCACTGTCAGTGCACAGCCTGACATGGGGCTAAAACTCAAAAATCTTGAGATCATGACCTGAGCCAAACCAAGAGTCAGATGCTTAACCAACTGAGCCACCCAGGCACCCCAGTTTTTCAATTCTTTTAAGAACAATTTTATTTAATATTTTATTCAATTTTTCATTTTTTTCGGTGGAAGGGTTAATCTAAATAGCTGAGCCCACTATTACCAGAAATGGAATTATGCCTGTTGATTTTTCTTAAAAGCTTTAGAAACAGTTACTCTAGTTTTTAAAAATCCTATATCTTTATTTGCTACACATTTGTAGGTTTTTTTTTTTTTTTAGAGAGAGTTGAAGCTTTTGCTTAAAGTCTTCCTGTTCAAGAATATGGAATACCTAGCAATAGCACTGCTAGAAATTTACCCAAGGGATACAGAAATGCTGATGCATAGGAGCACATGTACCCCAATGTTCATAGCAGCACTCTCCACAATAGCTAAAACATGGAAAGAGCCTAAGTGTCCATCAACAGATGAATGGATCAAGAAGATGTGGTTTATCTATACAATGGAGTACTACATGGCAATGAGAAAGAATGAAATCTGGCCATGTGTAGCAACATGGATGGACCTTGAGGGTGTTATGCTGAGCGAAATAAGTCAGGCAGAAAAGGACAAATATCATATGTTTGCACGTATAGGAGGATTAGGAGGAACTTAACGGAGGACCATGGGGGAGAAGAAGGGGAGAAATGGTGGGGGAAAGGGAGAGAGGCAAACCATGAGAGACTCTTGAATGCTGAGAACAAACTGAGGACGCATGGGTGTTGAGGGGGAGGGTGAAGATGGGCATGGAGGAGGGCACTTGGGATGAGCACCGGGTGTTATATGGAAACCAATTTGACAATAAACTATTTGTAAAAATAAATAAATAAATAAATAAAATAAATAAAGTAGATGATTGACAAAAAAAAAAGAATATGGAATACCTTTCCATTTCTTCAAATCTTGTTTCTTTTTAAAAAATGCTTGTTTGTTTGTTTGTTCATTTTTTTGGAGAGCATGAGCAGGGGGGCGGGAGAGAGAGAAGGAGAGAGAGAATCCTAAGCAGTCTCCACACTCAGCAAGGAGCCTGACATGGGGTTCGATCTTAGGAACCATGTGATCATGACCTGAGCTGAAATCAAAAGTCGGATGTTTAACTGACTGAGCCACCCAGGTGCCCCAAGTCTTTTGCTTCTTAACATTTTAAAAATGTCACCTTCTACAGAGCTTATGTTTTTTGGTCAAATTTTCTGTTTAAATTTATACCTACATGCTTTCTTTCTCTTATAAAAATGTGATTAAACCTAGAAATTTCCTCAGAATTCTGCTCTGTTTCATAGGTTCTGATATGTGCTAACTTAATTATTTTTATTTCATTATTTAAATCCTTCCCTGATAGTAGTGTTGCAAAAAAAAAAAAAAAAGTATTTTAGCATTTCCAAGTGAAAGGATTTTTTTTCCTTCCTTAATTTTATTACTAATTTCCAAATTAATTGCTTTGTAATCAGAGAAGCTTTTCTATGCTCATTCTAGATTTTGGAGTCTTTGAAGTTTTCTTTGTGCCCTTGTCTATATAGTCAACCTTTTTACTATTCCAATAGTACTTGGGAAGGTACATTCTCATAGTATAGAGTTCTGTGTATATAAATTAAATTTACCTTATTAATGACAGTATCTTTTGTTGATTTGCACTAAAAGGTATATATAATAAAAGGGAACTCAAGTCTCATACATGAAACTTAACACTCAGTGTTTATATACTCAAAATATTTGTCTCCTGCTTTTTGACTTGAAAGTGGTTTGGTTGGGTATAAAATTCTTTGGTCATGTGTTGTAGACGTTGTTTACATCTCTTTAGCTCTTCTGAGTGTTGCTATGGTGAAACCTAAGCCCGGCCTGAATTTCTTCAAGTCTCTTTATAGGTGACTTGGTCTTGCAATCAGAAAGTTCAAAGGATTCCTATCTATCTTTACAATCCAAAAATGTTTCTAGGATATGACTTGATGTTGATTGTTTTGCATTAATTTTTCCTGCAATGGAGTAACCCCTTTCAGAATGAATAGTCCAGTCTTCTTTATATGAAAAGGGTTAACATTTTATGTATTAAAATATTCCTTCTGCACACTTTCTGTTCTCTTTTTCAGGTCTATTTTATCTACTATTTGCTATCCTACTATTCCTTTACAAACTTTTGTTCATTGCCATTTAGTTTCTTTCCTCCCTGCCATCCTGTGAATACCTGGCATTCATCCAGCAGAATCTACTTCCCTTCTGCTGCCACCACTGTCGTCTTTATTTCTCAGTCACCTTTTTCTGCCAGTTCTTGTCTCACCTCCTCTTCTTTTGCTCAATATTTCCTGAACTATTGTCTATCTGGGCTCCAGGGTTTTTTGGTTTTGTTTTCTTTTGAGCTTCTGTTTTTTGTTTTTTGTTTTTTTTTTTTTCAAGATGATTGCTTCATTAAGTTGTTTTTTTTTTTTTTCTAAATTAATGAGACTTTTGGGTGCCAGATTTCATCTGTTTTGTTATAATATTTTTCTAGTGAATCTTTTTCAAATCTTCATTTGTTTTTCTTGTTTGTTTCAGCCTTTCTCATGTATAGGTACTGTGCTGGTTTCTTTCTGGCTATTTACCTTTAAGTAAAGTAAGGCTTTCTGCATCAGCTATTTGGAAGAAATGCATGTGAGGCGGTATTCTGAGTTAGCAGGAATTCTCCTTAAACATGAGTCTGGGATGGTGAGAGACAACTTTTTGTTGTCAACTTGTAGCCTCTCCTCTTACAGTGATTGACAGCCGCCAGGCTGCACACAAGGAAATCTCCCTCCTTACCCCGGCTGGCCAATACACTAAATAATGAACTTTTTCATTATTAGAATATCTGAACCATCCAATTGCTTTGTTTTCTGGGACTGTGATCACATAACACTTACCCTTGGGATAGTGATGCTTCAACAAAGGGACTACATTTGATCTTCAGGTGCCACCACCATCATCCCTGTCTTTGTAGCTTCAGCCTCCTTCTTCAATCCACTTAAAAGATTAGGACATGGAACATGAGAAAGGTGAAGAAATTTCCAGAACAGTATAACTTCTGTGAAGGGCAGAGTCCTAATAGAATGGCCATCGAATACCTAAACATGTAAATTTTCTATTTGAGATAAGAAGTTACCTATTGTTCTTGAAAAAAGTCTCATCATATTTCCATTATATCCTCCAGGAAGATAGACCATCCTGGAAAATAAAGTCACCAGACTCTGCTAAAAAGCTGGGGCTTTGAGGAAAAAAAGTAGGAGCACAGGTCAAATGGGATTTCCAGTGCACTGTCTCAGCTAGACAGTTAGAAGGAATAAGCCAAAGATCATGATTGGGAGAACACTTAAGGTTTATCAAGCTTTATTATATCTATATATTGTATATTTAAGTATTTGCAATGTTATGTATTTATTTTTATAGATACATATGTATGCATTTCCTGTTTGTTTTAATCAGAGATATTCAGAGCTCAGCCCTCCAAATGAAAAAGTCTTTGCTTCTCTGAAACATCGAAGAAGCACCTGGAGAGATCATGGGAACATAGTTACTACTAGTCCCTGGGCTCCTACAATGTGTTAAGTATGTTATAGTTAGTTTATATATTGAAATTAATTTATATTTTATTTTTATCTGTGTAAATATTTTTTACTTTATTTTAAATTTTCTTTTATTGTGATAACACTTACCATGAGATCTACCCTCTTAACAAGTTTTTAAGTGTACCACACATTATTGGTAACTACAGGTACTAATCATCAGGGCAATGTAAATTGAAACCACAGTGTGATGTAACCTCACACCTGTCAGGATAGCTGTTTTCAAAGAAAACACAAGGCAACAGGTGTGGAGAAACTGGAAATGCTGGTATGCTGTTGGTGGGAATGCAAACTGGAAATCCAGTCCACTATGGAAAACAGTATGGAGGCTCCTCAAAAAATTAAGACAAGAACTACCATGTGACCCAGCACTCCCACTTCTGGGTATTATTTAGAAGAACTGAATTCAGGATCTCGAATAGATACTTGCACTCCTGTGTTCATTGCAGTACTATCCACAAGAGCCAAGGTATGGAAATACCTACATGTCCATCGACAGATGAATGGATAAAGAAGATGTGGTGTATACATACAGTGGAATACTATACAGCCTTTAAGAAAGAACGAAGTTCTGCAATGTACAGCAGCATGGGGGATCTTGAGGGCATTATGCTAAGTGAAATAAGCCTGTGTGATTCCTCTAACTCGTTCTTTATCGCAACTCTGCACAGCATTATGAATAGCCAACACTTTGTTGACGTAGTACTCAGAACTCAGGGTGGTTAAGAGATGTGCCAGAGCTATCCAGCAAGCGAGGATGGAAGCTAGGATTCAAATAGATTCCCAAAGCCTCTTCTATACTCTGCTCCCAAGGGGTTCAGGTGCCCTCGGTGCTCCAGGGGACAGAGGAGTGGGCAGAGCCTAGGATGCTGCAGGGGGACAGGCCTGGTCCTGAGAAGGGGTGGGGGATGGCAGGGGAAGACTTGCCCAGGGAACACAGGGTGCTGGGATCTCCGTACCCCCTCTTCTAGCCCCCAATTTTCCATCACCACCAGACAGCTGTTTGAAATACTACAGCTCCAATCCCCATGACTCTCTTGGAATTCTTCCACCATCCCCATGGCCTCACAGTCCCAGTATGGGAAAGTGTGCTTTAGAGAGATGTCGTGAATATTAAGGAACAGTGATTATAAATCTTTTGGCAAACAGACAGTCCTATAGAAATGTTAAATAACCGTATGTTCCCATTTAACTACATTTATAGCATTTGGATGGAACGGAGACATTTTGCCTCTTGTTTAGGGCTTACACTATTCGGTATTTGTAAAGAAATCATCAGTCACTTCTAACGTAAGACATAGGGAAGTTCTTTTCATCTTTATGCCCTCTGCTCTGGAGGAGGTTTTGCTTTTGTTTTTGTTTTCGTTTGGTTTGGTTTGGTTACTTTGTTTTTGTTTTTGTTTTTCGGTCTGCTCTGAATGCCCTGTCATTAGCTGTATCTGTTGCAAACAATCTCTTAATTTTGCGACTTACACCCATCAAAAGACTTCATCAATTCATTGTCTTTCTGAGGGCATTTATAGGTCATTAAAAATCTAAAGTTCTGTAGAGTTAGCCTTCATCTTGGGTGATAACATTTAACATGATTTCTTTCTACATGGTTCCATCCTGTTATGCAACAATACCCTCCCCCCATCCCCAAATTAGAGCACGTATCTCCAAAATCCAATTACCCACATAAACTTGGGACCCGTTATCTGGATAAATGATATCCATAAGTGTTCCAAGAAACTTGAACCTTAATAACTTCATAATAATTAATAGTTCCAAATTAATCTAGAGAGCCTTTCCCTAGAGTTGCCAAAAAGGAATACAATTTAACTACTTTGAGAGCCTTTCCTCTGTTCCCATCCCACGCTTCCATGGAAAGTTCCAAAGAGACGCAGAGGAAAGGTGGAGAGTCAGAGGAGACCAAAAAAAAAAAAAAGAGAGCTGGCGATTACAAATTGGACAATCGACCAGCCACTTCCTCGAGCTTGAGTCGCCCTTTATACTCTTCCTAAAACTGGAGGTACTTCTGTTTTTCTCTCCTCAGAGAAAAATCCATGAATACTTTCCCCTCTCCTGGAATGACATTAAATTGCAATCAGAGATGCCTCACCAGACTCTTCTGCATCTTTAATAAACTAAGTACCAATGTGTCTTAAAGCAATCTAGTCTTCATTTACACCCTTTAAGTATCGGTAGACAGTTATCTTGGCACTCGGTCCAGAAACACACTAACCCACTTCTGCCCTCTCCCAGGAAATGCACATGAATAGTGTTCATCTTATTTTGGAAGATCTTAGATGGCACCAAACAGATTCTGATTCCCTTGTCAATAGAAACAGAAAGTGAATTTGTCTCTACCCTGTGCACAGAAAAGCTTTTCTTCATTGGAATTTGCAGTGCCGCCTGTAAACAATGGGGAAATTGTCAAACAACAATCATATGGCATAAATAACATTTAATTTAAGCTGCCTTTTATGCTGCTAAAATGTCTTCTCTTCCTTTTGTTTGCAAACTGTTTTTCTCTCTATTTCTTTTGGTTTTATCTTCTGGTTAAATGAGTGAATCTACACTTTGTAGCAAACTTCATTACAGCAAATTCTGATTCCACTGCAAATTCTTCAAGGACAATGATTATAATAGTAATTCTTCTGTGTGTGTGTGTGTGTGTGTGTGTGTGTGAGAGAGAGAGAGAGAGAGAGAGAGAGAGAAACATGCCAAATGAGTGAGTGAATGAAGACGTAAGTGAATAAATGGATAGAATTGCAAAAGGGAATCATCAGGACACAGGAGATGGTAAAATTCAAAAAGAAGGAAGAAAATCTGGTCACGATTCCACCTTCACTGTTAATGTTATATTATGACTTAAACTGTCAGTCCTAAAAAGATGTGATGACACGTGGCAAGTTGCTGGCTTTGGAGACTAACAGGCTTAACCTTGAATCCTGGCCGCACAGTCTACTGGCCTCCTAAACCCCTCTGAGCCTCAGTTTTCTCTTCTGTGTGAGGCCATTCAAACAGCATAACATGCACATTGCAGGATTTAGGATTCACAATAGAATAACGTCCCAGGGGCTTGCTGCTCTGCCCACCACAGGGGGTGCTTAATAAATGGTATAATTCTCTCTGGGTGGCATCCTGTTGAAGGGAAGAAATTTTCTTATCTTGGCTAAAGTATGTATTTCACAGATCTATTCTCTCACCTTTTTTACCTCTCAACCTCTATTTTTTAAGCCTTTATGTTCATTTTACTGAAGTAATTTCAGTTCTCCGTTCAGAATTAGGATTCAGTGCTTCACAATCCCCAGAGGTGATAAAGGCCATGTTAACTGATGATTTTGTTACTTCTCGACCAGCTTTGGGTGGGAGGCAGCAGCACAGACCAGGGCAGTCCAGGAGCCCTGCCCCCGCTGTATTCTGAGTCCTCTTGTGTTCCCACTCTTCCTGGTTTTTGGCAATAAAACTGCACTAGATACATGGAATAAAGGACAGCGTTCCAACAATCAAAGGATCATCTCTCAACATAAATAAGAAGTACATAAATAATAGTAGCAGACAGGCCAGTGAACATTTTTCAAATTCTAAGGGATATCATTTGAATGGTCTCTCTTCCAGAATTCCTTATCTGAAGTTGAAAAAAGATTCTTGGAATCCTTTCTGCCAATAAAACTTGAAAGTTTTGCAACAACCCCAACAGGGCAAGCAACTTAGACGTGGGGCTGCTGGGTGGCCTGTAGATGTGGCCCCGGTCCCACCCTATTTGTCACGTCGAAGCAAATCTGCACAGCTCAGATGACCCTGCACACCGTCACAACTGACAAGAGGGTCAAGAACAGACAAAGGAGCCAGGAGTAAGTTTGCTTGTGGGAAAGCAGGAAGTGGTGGGGCACTTTAGCTGAGAGATTCGGAGACTGAGGGCTTAATACGATTAAGAAAATAATGAACCCCCAAATTAACAGCTGTTGGCCAGGGAGACCTCACAATAAAATGCTATTTTTATTTTAGGTTCGATTGTCTTAGCAGGGATTGGAGATGTATCTTCAAGACAGGCTACTTGGCATGGCTGGGAGCCCTGCTGTGAGCAGGGCACCGAGCCCATGGATGGAGAAATCGCTGTGCCAGTCCCTGTGGTCAGCTTTACAAGAACTATCTCATTTAAACCTCACAAAGCCCCAGGAGTAAAGTACTGTGGCTGTTGTCCCATTTCACAGAAGGGGAAACGAAATGTAGAGATATTATTAAGTGACCACCAAACTCATACAGGGTTAGGATTCACACTCCAGCATAGGGCCACCTTCCTAACCACTGCACCATCCTGCCTCCTGCCGGTGGACCTTAGCAACTGGGAAAGAGGACGCAGCGCTGTGTTGGAGGTGAACTTGGGTAATAGCTACACGTGCCTTGTCCCAGGCCTGAGCTACAGGGCTGTTTAAAGTGCATTTCCCGCTTGGGCATGGTGGGTGGAGATGTGGAGGTTACAGTATGTTCCTGGGGAAGAGGAGAGAGTCTTGGTGAGGGATGGAATGTGGGCCAGTAAGGTGTGTGCCTAGCACACAGACGTGTCCATACACACCCACGCAGCAGTTCACGAGAAGCCGCAGGCAAGTTGGTAGGGGTGGTTCGGACTCTTCACACACACCTCTTTTCTCCACACCAGTTTCACTTTGCCTGATTCCCTGCTTAACACATTTTTAATGTGTTACCTCTCTTTTGCTATCCTTCCCTCTCCCCCCCCCCCCCCCCCCCCCCACAGCACAGTTTGAGCAGATTCCTTCCAATTATCTGTATATCCAAATTTTCAGGCTGTTTATCCTATCCTCATTCTCAAAATCATGGCTGAATTTGATAAGACTGAAATTAAACCACAGCAGAAAAGGAAATTAATGCTGAATAGAAGTAGTACTTAAAAAAATTCATGAGCTTCAGTGTCTTTCTGACTTCTGGAAACTTCTTCCCATGAAACTCATATATCTTCTGAGCTTAACACTCTGGTCATTATGATCACTTTACATTTTTACCTCTTCCAACTGGGTTTTTGCAACTCGGAGATCGAGTTTGTTGCGTAACAACATTAACAGCTAATAAATTAGGCTCCCCCCTGCCATTTTCTTGAGCGGGGCTGGCGGAGTCAAGTCCTCACGGAATTTGGGAGGAACTTACTCTGAGGCTGATCCTTCACTTGGGCTATAAGGTCAGGATTCCACACTGAAGCTGTGCTGTTCTTAATGAGGGGGTGGGTCTGAGACTCACCAAGGTGTGAGTCCATATGCTCTTCTCCAAAACCCTTTTAACTGCTGTGATTCAGAATTGTTTAGATTTCGGGGAAGATATGTGCATTTACTCCATATTGCATAACATCTCCCACTGGGGTCTGCAGCAGCATCCCCTCATCAAACACATTAATGTTTCTGTAACTAAATACATAAATATATAAATAACTAAGAATATAACTAAATATTCACTTTAAGTGGAATAAATATAAAATATAAATGGTCTGGTATTATCACAATGTAAACAGTATAATATAATAAATAATATAGATATAAATATTTAAAATAATATAGATATAAATATTAAAATAATATAATAAATAATGTAAGTAGAACTTGTAAATAATCAGTTCGGGTTAGTTTGGACTATCAAAGTAACTTTAGATGAGATTCTTGTTGCCAAACCAGTTATCAAAACCCTTTTGGTTTTCAAGTTTTTAGACTTGGGGTTTTATGAAGAAGAGTCTGTGGGCCTACTAAGGCAAATAGCTGCCATTTCTGGAGCCGTCCCATGCTCTCCTGGGATCCCGATGTGCACTTGCACGGGAAGGAACTGTTCACAGCTCCATATCATAGATGAGGAAACTTTGAAGTGGATAGTCTAGGAACATCTCCTGAGGTCTCAGAACTAGAGAGAAGATTCAGACCTGGCGTATCTAAGCCCGTGCAAGGCCCATCCTCTCGCTACTATGATGTTCTCCCCACAAGAAAATAACCAGCTTGACAGATTTCTTCCTTAAGATGACAGCTTTCTTTACCTCACCTGTCTGACAAGCAGGCCCCTGGCTACTTGGCTTTCTCAGCTGTCCTCACTTAGCATTAAGTGGACTGTCAGGTTGATGCTGATCGCCTGCTCTTTATGCAGGGCCTCTTTAGATTTCTTACTAAAAATATTTTTAAATAGTTGAGTGCCCCAGACATTCTTGAAGCAGTCATTTCCTTCCCTTCTCCTTTATTAATGGGCTAATTTCCTTCGACTCCCCAGTGCTGCTCTGAGGCACTTGTGGAAGGCCTGTTTATTGCCTTTGGCTGACATTACCTTTCTCCTTCTCCACCCCCAACTTTATCTTCTCCCTGCCAGCAGAACCAACCTTTGTTCCTTTCCTCCTTCAGGCTTCCCTCTCCTGATCTGCATTTTCCTGGGGGGAGTCTTCCCCCCTACCAACCCCGGGGGATTCTGAGCACCGGTACCCCAGCCTGTTAAATTGTGAGTACTCCTGGCCTCCTCGTTCTGCGAAGTTTTGGGCCATGGCTGTGGTGAAGTCATACTCTGGGTTGAAAGTGTCCAAATGCTATGAAAAAGCTGATCATGTTAAATTTTCTTTTGCATTTCACCTTTTTGCAGGGCACATGCTGGGATGCACACCCTTAAACAGGCAGGGCCTGGGGCTTTTCTTTTTCAAGACCCAGTAAGGAGCTCCTCACTGCTTTGTGAGGATGCAAGTGTGGTCAGTCAACACCGAGGGGACCCACAGAAGATTTGGCTTCTGCTCTCTCCCAGTCCTCTCTGAAGAGCCCCCGGGGTTCTTAGGAAACACCAGCCAAGAGTGGAACAGATATGGTCCATCAGCTCATTGCTCTGATTGAGTGATCCACACCCCCGTTTCCCAACCACACGAGCTTTTCTTAACCATTTTTTCCCTTCATATTTTCATAGAAGATGGGAGTCATGAGAATACCACTCCAATTCTGACACCAAGTCCAATGTATGTGTGTGTGAGTTTCTTTTTTCACACAACCAAGCAATCCTCCAACACTAGCCCGGTGACCTACTATTCAACTCAACTCTGACACTGTCTACCTGGAGGTAGGGTCAGTTCCCTCATGTTAAGGGTTCAGCCCCACGAGACTGCCTCTCCCTTCTTCAGATGCCAATCTCAAATCCAGATGGTCACCCACCTGTGCTTCTGACCTGCGGGCTAGACATCAGAGCCTTCTGCACTCTGATGTGGAGCCTTCTGCACTCTGTCAGTTCTCTGTACACAGAGACCCCCGCCTTCTTTTGTGTACCAGTATGAAGTCCTAATACCACCAAAGTGTACAAATATTAGTGTTAAGATTGTCAGGTCCCACTATTTTCTCCACCATCATTATTACTGAACTATTGTCTTCTTCATTTTGTGGAATATTGAACACTATTCACTTCAGAACTGAAGTGTTACACATGAGTTACCATTTGATTTCTTCATTTAAAAAATTGTTTTTAACATTTATTCATTTTTGAGAGACAGAAAGAGAAAGAGTGTGAGTGGGGGAGGGGCAGAGAGAGAGAGAAGGAGACACAGAATCCTAAGCTGGCTCCAGGCTCTGAGCTGTTAGCACAGAGCCTGATGCAGGGCTTGAACTCACAAACTGTGAGATCATGACATGAGCCNCTTTGCCTGATTCCCTGCTTAACACATTTTTAATGTGTTACCTCTCTTTTGCTATCCTTCCCCCCCCCCCCCCCCCCCCAAGTCCTGACAGCACAGTTTGAGCAGATTCCTTCCAATTATCTGTATATCCAAATTTTCAGGCTGTTTATCCTATCCTCATTCTCAAAATCATGGCTGAATTTGATAAGACTGAAATTAAACCACAGCAGAAAAGGAAATTAATGCTGAATAGAAGTAGTACTTAAAAAAATTCATGAGCTTCAGTGTCTTTCTGACTTCTGGAAACTTCTTCCCATGAAACTCATATATCTTCTGAGCTTAACACTCTGGTCATTATGATCACTTTACATTTTTACCTCTTCCAACTGGGTTTTTGCAACTCGGAGATCGAGTTTGTTGCGTAACAACATTAACAGCTAATAAATTAGGCTCCCCCCTGCCATTTTCTTGAGCGGGGCTGGCGGAGTCAAGTCCTCACGGAATTTGGGAGGAACTTACTCTGAGGCTGATCCTTCACTTGGGCTATAAGGTCAGGATTCCACACTGAAGCTGTGCTGTTCTTAATGAGGGGGTGGGTCTGAGACTCACCAAGGTGTGAGTCCATATGCTCTTCTCCAAAACCCTTTTAACTGCTGTGATTCAGAATTGTTTAGATTTCGGGGAAGATATGTGCATTTACTCCATATTGCATAACATCTCCCACTGGGGTCTGCAGCAGCATCCCCTCATCAAACACATTAATGTTTCTGTAACTAAATACATAAATATATAAATAACTAAGAATATAACTAAATATTCACTTTAAGTGGAATAAATATAAAATATAAATGGTCTGGTATTATCACAATGTAAACAGTATAATATAATAAATAATATAGATATAAATATTTAAAATAATATAGATATAAATATTAAAATAATATAATAAATAATGTAAGTAGAACTTGTAAATAATCAGTTCGGGTTAGTTTGGACTATCAAAGTAACTTTAGATGAGATTCTTGTTGCCAAACCAGTTATCAAAACCCTTTTGGTTTTCAAGTTTTTAGACTTGGGGTTTTATGAAGAAGAGTCTGTGGGCCTACTAAGGCAAATAGCTGCCATTTCTGGAGCCGTCCCATGCTCTCCTGGGATCCCGATGTGCACTTGCACGGGAAGGAACTGTTCACAGCTCCATATCATAGATGAGGAAACTTTGAAGTGGATAGTCTAGGAACATCTCCTGAGGTCTCAGAACTAGAGAGAAGATTCAGACCTGGCGTATCTAAGCCCGTGCAAGGCCCATCCTCTCGCTACTATGATGTTCTCCCCACAAGAAAATAACCAGCTTGACAGATTTCTTCCTTAAGATGACAGCTTTCTTTACCTCACCTGTCTGACAAGCAGGCCCCTGGCTACTTGGCTTTCTCAGCTGTCCTCACTTAGCATTAAGTGGACTGTCAGGTTGATGCTGATCGCCTGCTCTTTATGCAGGGCCTCTTTAGATTTCTTACTAAAAATATTTTTAAATAGTTGAGTGCCCCAGACATTCTTGAAGCAGTCATTTCCTTCCCTTCTCCTTTATTAATGGGCTAATTTCCTTCGACTCCCCAGTGCTGCTCTGAGGCACTTGTGGAAGGCCTGTTTATTGCCTTTGGCTGACATTACCTTTCTCCTTCTCCACCCCCAACTTTATCTTCTCCCTGCCAGCAGAACCAACCTTTGTTCCTTTCCTCCTTCAGGCTTCCCTCTCCTGATCTGCATTTTCCTGGGGGGAGTCTTCCCCCCTACCAACCCCGGGGGATTCTGAGCACCGGTACCCCAGCCTGTTAAATTGTGAGTACTCCTGGCCTCCTCGTTCTGCGAAGTTTTGGGCCATGGCTGTGGTGAAGTCATACTCTGGGTTGAAAGTGTCCAAATGCTATGAAAAAGCTGATCATGTTAAATTTTCTTTTGCATTTCACCTTTTTGCAGGGCACATGCTGGGATGCACACCCTTAAACAGGCAGGGCCTGGGGCTTTTCTTTTTCAAGACCCAGTAAGGAGCTCCTCACTGCTTTGTGAGGATGCAAGTGTGGTCAGTCAACACCGAGGGGACCCACAGAAGATTTGGCTTCTGCTCTCTCCCAGTCCTCTCTGAAGAGCCCCCGGGGTTCTTAGGAAACACCAGCCAAGAGTGGAACAGATATGGTCCATCAGCTCATTGCTCTGATTGAGTGATCCACACCCCCGTTTCCCAACCACACGAGCTTTTCTTAACCATTTTTTCCCTTCATATTTTCATAGAAGATGGGAGTCATGAGAATACCACTCCAATTCTGACACCAAGTCCAATGTATGTGTGTGTGAGTTTCTTTTTTCACACAACCAAGCAATCCTCCAACACTAGCCCGGTGACCTACTATTCAACTCAACTCTGACACTGTCTACCTGGAGGTAGGGTCAGTTCCCTCATGTTAAGGGTTCAGCCCCACGAGACTGCCTCTCCCTTCTTCAGATGCCAATCTCAAATCCAGATGGTCACCCACCTGTGCTTCTGACCTGCGGGCTAGACATCAGAGCCTTCTGCACTCTGATGTGGAGCCTTCTGCACTCTGTCAGTTCTCTGTACACAGAGACCCCCGCCTTCTTTTGTGTACCAGTATGAAGTCCTAATACCACCAAAGTGTACAAATATTAGTGTTAAGATTGTCAGGTCCCACTATTTTCTCCACCATCATTATTACTGAACTATTGTCTTCTTCATTTTGTGGAATATTGAACACTATTCACTTCAGAACTGAAGTGTTACACATGAGTTACCATTTGATTTCTTCATTTAAAAAATTGTTTTTAACATTTATTCATTTTTGAGAGACAGAAAGAGAAAGAGTGTGAGTGGGGGAGGGGCAGAGAGAGAGAGAAGGAGACACAGAATCCTAAGCTGGCTCCAGGCTCTGAGCTGTTAGCACAGAGCCTGATGCAGGGCTTGAACTCACAAACTGTGAGATCATGACATGAGCCGAAGTCAGACACTTAACCGACTGAGCCACCCAGGCGCTCCTTGATTTCTTCATTTTGTAGGTAAGGAAAGAGGATTGCATATCTCACCCAGGGTGGAACTAACCTACAGAAAAGGCTGGGGCCAGAATCCGAGGGTAGAGACTCTCAGTACTCTGTACTAGGCAGTACAACTGCCCTGGTTTGCCAGGGACCTTTTCAGTTTTAGCACCAAAGTGCTGCTTCTCAGAAAGCCCTTCAGCCCAGCTGGTCACCTTAAGCCTCTGGTCTTCCTGAGCCTTGTTGCTTTATTGATCAAAACAGTATATTTGCTGTCTTCATAGCATTTTACAATGGAGAAAAAGCCTTCAGATGCCAATCTTTGTGTATAGGTAACATTTTAAGGCACAGAAACCTAAAATTTCACAAAATAAGCATTTTTCAGTTAACCAGTTGGGTTTTTTTTTAATACTTAC
This sequence comes from Hyaena hyaena, assembly GCF_003009895.1. Taxonomy (NCBI): domain Eukaryota; kingdom Metazoa; phylum Chordata; class Mammalia; order Carnivora; family Hyaenidae; genus Hyaena; species Hyaena hyaena. Next base: position 4,567,575 of record NW_024080646.1, read on the forward strand.
TTTCCATGTCCTATCTCATTAGATTATTTCATACCTAATGAGTAATCTGTTGCTGGCTGTTCAGAGGGAGGTGATGCATTTTCAAGCTGATAGAGAATGAATTTAGTGCTATTCAACAAAGAAATTTCATAAAGTTCTAACTAACTTTTGAGAAGTAGCTTACAATCTGCCAGACTTAATTCCTCAAGTTTGAGAAAGTTCAGCCTTCTGGAAAACATTATAAGGAGGCTTTGTTGCCCAGCACACTAATGGCAAGGAAGAGTACTATGCAAACTAAAACATGAAATGATGTTATTAATCCAAATATCTTACCACAATGATTGTTTCTTTTGGAAGAGAGTGGATAAATCCAGGATTTCACTTGGCCTAAAATACGCAGGTACTCAAGAAAAGTGATTATTGCTCCCACAGGTTCAATCTATAACAAATGTTTATTGCATGCTTAATATATTTTTGCCATAGTTGGCTACAGAAAAGACACAGAGAGCAAGATTTGTTTCTAATCATTGAGGTAGTTATTATATGGACGCTACAGAAGTGGGGAGAATAATTCCACAAAACTGTGCTTTTGACGGGCACCCGGCTGGCTCAGTCAGCGGAGCATCCGACTTCAGCTCTGGTTATGATCTCTCAGTTTGTGAGTTCGAGCTCCCCATCCAGCTCACTGCCCCCCCCTCCCCCGCTTGTGCCCTCCCAAAAATAAATATTTTTTTTAAAAACTGCGCATTTGAAATTAAAAAGTGAAATTGGTCTTTCAGCCATCATTCAATATGGCCATGCTGGGTCTGGAGAGACAGAATCTTGTTAAAATTCTCTGTAAACCTTTGGTATAGAGGTCACAGTGGGCAGCTTATTGTCACCAAAACATTCTTAATAAACTACTAGCTAAGAATCCTTTGTAAGTTTGGGGGCCAATTTGGCTTCGAACTATCAATATAAATGGCATGGTGCCCATGTAACATGCCCCTCAGTGAAAGGAGAGAATACCTGTTTGCAAGGCCGAATTTAATTTCCAAGATGAGACAGAACTGTGAACATGAAAAACTGCAAGAGAAATTTCCTAAGACTGACATTTGTGCAGCTGTTCTTAGTTATTTTCTTCATTCTAATTATCTCTCTCTTCCCCATACTTCTCACATTCAGAAAACTTTTCGAAGTTGCTGGCTTCTTTCTGGAGTACTGCAAATATAAAGTTGTCCTCTGAAATAATATGTTGAAAATGAACTTTTAAAGAACTTTGAAGAGCATTCACTCTTTCGTGAGTGACATTTATGCTTTGGGACTCTATTATGGCATCCAAACACTACCATAGAAGAAAATGATCTACTGGATAGAAAAGCCTGAAGATTCCCTGCTCTTGGAGAGCCATGATTGAGGATCGTGGCATCAGGTAACTCCTGTAGTAGAATCCACACAACTTGGGGGTTGTCTGGTCCACCCACTGCCTTTTGGGTTCAAAACTATTTCTTAAAGAGAATGAGATTTTTCATGTTTTAGTTAAAAACTCTACAAAAACGAAGCCCCTGGAAAGCTGCATATTTTGATGGGTTTGTTTTTTATTTTTATTTTTCACTATATGTTGATGTTTTTGTTTGTTTTTGTTTGTTCTTGGCGAACCTCTGAAAAGTAGTAAGTCATTTCAAGAAAATAACAACATTGAAAACTGCCTGTGTATCTTTCTGGTCTCTTCCACCACCCAAATATCTAGGTTTGCTATAGATAGTACCTACCACCTCTCAGAGGAGCCTGGCATGATTTGCCTTTGCTCTGTAGTTTCATCTGCCTGGAGGCAGTCCCAACCTCTATCTCCAATCTCCTGACTTTTCTATCTCCCAGGTCCTGACTGACTTGCCATTTTCTCCACGTCCTCATTTTCACAGTTGTGAAGAATTTATCTGTTGCTCTTACTTGTATTTTTCTAACAGCTAGTAGAATGGAACATTTTCATCACCACAGGTAATCTTTCTCCTATGATGTGTTCATGTCCCTTGCCCAATATACTATTGGAAACTTGTCTACCGTAATAATCATAAAATTTCTTTTTTATGAAAGTTATTGATCCTTATCCTACTACAAAAGTTATGGTTATCGTTGACAGTTTTTTGGTTGACCTTTCATTTTTTTGTTTACAGTGGTTTTAAAACGCATTCATTTTTATATTGTCATTTTTAAAATGTGTAGCTTCTGGGGCGCCTGGGTGGCTTAGTCGGTTAAGCATCCGACTTTCACTTAGGTCATGATCTCGCGGTTCGTGGGTTCAAGCCCCGCGTCGGGCTCTGTGCTGACTGCCAGCTCAGAGCCTGGAGCCTGTTTCAGTCTGTGACTCCCTCTCTCTCTGACCCTCCCCTGCTCACGCTGTCTCTCTCTCTCCTAGAAATAAATAAAACATTTAAAAAAACAATAAAAAAAACAATAAAAAAAAATAAAATGTGTAGCTTCTGCCTTTTGTGTACTTTCCAGTCATTTATATTGTCTTCTAGAATTTTTATGGTTTACTATTTTACATTTAAGTGCTAACTCATCTGGTACTTATTTTGATGTATGGTTTGAAGGACATTTCCTAACAAATGGATAGCCAAATATCCCAACACAATTTATTGAATAAACTATTCTTTCCTCAGTGATTTATGATACCAACTTTATTACGCAATGATCTGCCTTCAGTGAACTCTATGAAAAGTAAAATTGTCCCTGTTTGCAGATGACATGATATATATAGAAAGCTCTAAAGATGACACATACATGCACATATGCATGTGCGCACACACACACACACACACACACACACACCCCTGCTAGGACCAAAAAAAAAAAATGAATTCAGTAAAGTTGCAAGATAAAAAATCAACATAAAATATCATTTATGTTTCTATACACCAATAAAAAACACTCTGAAAAGGAATTAGGAAAACAGTCCCATTTAAAGTAATATCAAAAAAATAAAATAAAATGGTTAGGAATAAACTTAACAAGGAAGTGAGAGTCTTGTACACTGAAAACTACAAAATATCACTAAAAGAAATTAAAGACATCAGCAAATGGAAAGACATTCCATGGTCATTCATTGGAAGACTTAATATTATTAAAATGTCTGTTCTACCTAAAGCAATCTACAAATTTAATGCAGTCCCTGTCAAAATCCCTATGACAATTTTGCAGGAATAGAAGAAGTTCTACAATTCATATGGAACTGCAAATAGCCAAATCTGTCCTGACAAGAACAAGGCTAGCGGCATCACACTTCCTGACTTCAAAGCATATTACAAAGGGACAGTAATCAAAACAGTATGGTCATGACATAAAGATAGACATATAGACCAATGGAACAGAATAGAAAGCCCAGAAATAAATCCATAAATCCATCAACAAGAGTGCCAAAAACACACAGTGGGGGAAAGGAGAGTCTCTTCAACAAATGGTGCTGGGAAAACTGAATATCCACAGGCCAAAGAATGAAGTTGGACCCTTATCTTACACTATAAACAAAAACTAACTTAAAGTGGATTAAAGACTTAAACATAAAACCTGAAACTATAAAGGCCCTGGAAGAAAACACAGGGGAAAAAGAAAAATCTTCATAACATTGATCTTGACAACTTCTTGGATATGACACCAAAACCAAGAATAAACAAATGGGACTATATTAAGCTTAAAAAGTTTCTATACAATGAAGGGAAAACTAATAGGGTATAAAGGCAACCAGAGAATGGAAGAGAATATTTTCAAACCATACATCTTAGAAGGAGTTAACTCCCAAAGTAAAGAACTCCTACAACTCAATAGTGAAAACACCACCCCAACTGAAAAACGGGCTAAGGACTTGAATAGACATTTCTCCAAAGACACACAAATGGTCAACAGGTATATGAAAAGATGCTCAACGTCACTCATTGTCAGGAAAATGCAAATCAAAACCACAGTAAGATATCACCTCACACCTGTCAGGATGGTTATTATTAAAATAACAAAACACAACAAGTGTTGGCAGGGATGTGGAGAAATTGGAACCCTTGTACACTGTTGATGGGAAGGCAAAATGGTCTAGCTGCTATGGAAAATAGTATGGTGGTTTCTCAAAAAATTAAAAATAGAACAATCATATGCTCCAGCAATCTCACTTCTGGGCATTTATCCAGGAGAATTGAAATCAGGATCTTTAAGAGATAATAGCACTCCTATATTCACTGCAGCACTATTCACAATAACCAAGATGTAGCAACAGCGTAAGTGTCCATGGAGAGATGAATGGATTTTTAAAATGTGGTATATACACACCCTGGAATGTTATCAGACTTCTATGTGACAACATGAATGAACTTTGAGGACATTATGCTAAGGGAAATAAGTCAGTCACAGAAAGACAAATACTGCAGGCTTCCACGTGTTATATGAGGTGTCTCAAGTAGTCAAACTCATAGAAGCAAGAATAGAATGGTCGCTGCCAGGGGCTGTGGGGAGAAGGAAATGAGAAATTGCTGTTCAATGAGCATAAAGTTTCAGTTATGCAAAATGAATACATTCTAGAGACTTGTATAACATTGTGCCTATAGATAACAATGCTGTATCATACACTTTAAAACCTTTTAAATGGGTAAATCCCACAATAATTGTTCCTACCAAAATCAAATTAAAGTATAAAAACTCTGGATATTTGCAAACACTAGAAAGTTGCAGGGGAGGGCATCAAATGGCTAAATAAATAAATGAATAATCTTTAATCTTTATATTTGTTACAAAAGCCTCATTTACTATCCTATTGTTGCCTAATCATGATTGATCATGTTATAAACATTTATGTGTATTATTTATTTAAGTGTTATTGTTTATTAAATACATCTTTAAAAATTTTCCTTTGTTTTGTTTTTTACTGAAGACCATATAGAGCAGTAGTGGTGTCTGGCTGGACAATAACTTTCTCTGCTCCTCTGCTTCCTCATCTGTGGCCAATAACAGTGTCACCATGGGTCTACACTTAATTTAAAGCATTCAATTAAATTCTAATTATAAGAGATTTAGCCCAATATTTGATACTTAACAATGAATAAGTATTAGCTATTATTCTTTTTATACAGTGAAGTTCAGCACAAGTCAGAGAAGGAAGCCTGTTATATAAAAGAAAATCAGTCTTAGGGGTTTCAAACTATCTTAATCGAACAGGCCCAAAGTCAGAATACTTCAAAGACAAGCTTATCTAATCTCATCCTGTAGTTTCTAGAAACAGAGATGAAAATTCTCCAAGAAGAAACAATACCCAATGTGAACAAATAAATATCAGGCAGTAAAGGCCAATAAAAGTTATTTATCCTTAGGATTTCTATCCTCTGTAAATAAAGATGTGTTTCATGCTCAGTGCATGTTGCGGGACAGAACATTCTCCATTACACCCTACTAAGCCTCCAGGGGCTTTGGAAGACAATGTTGCTGTTAGTGATCTTCTTCTCTGTACTACTTGTGGTACCTGTGAAAAATGAGATTTTTGCCTAATGCTGCAATGAAAAAATACAGATATAGAAGTAATGCAGTATTTTTTAAAGTTTATTTATTTATTTTGAGAGAGACAGAGCTAGTGTGAGTGAAGGAAGGGCAGAGAATGAGAGGGAGAGAGAGAATCCCAAGCAGGCTCGAACTCATGAAACTGTGAGATCATGACCTGAGCTGAAACCAAGAGTCAGACAGTTAACCAACTGAGCTACCCAGGTGCCTCAGCAATGCTGTATTTTATGTGAGGATGCAATTCAGCAGCAGTAGTCTTTGTAGTAATTGGATGTGAGCTGAACGGACACAAAAACAATGTTTTCCTATTTGAATCACTTGTGTCTTATCGAATAGCACAAAATGTAAAATTAAAAAAAGTCTCAATTTATTTTGATATATTTTGTGCTTATTAACAACTAAAAATTATTTCCCCTTGTTGCTGAGTTCAGTTCTGTTTTAATGTTTTAAAATGTATGTAAGTCAACTTTTTAACAATTTCTTATAAAATGTATGTATTTGTAAATGCATCAATATGGGCATGTGTATGTACTGAATTTTCAAAATGAGCTAGCATGCATAGGGAATTAAGAAAAGGCAACCTTATTCTTTCTCGCCACAGGCCTTTCAGAGCTGTTCTTTGGATTGTTTTTCCCCACTCCTTGCTTAAATCATAACCTTGTCCATAGCTTATCTGGTCTTTTTGAGATAATGAAAGTTCAGGTCAGTATAGTAATTGCCTATCTCCAATTTGTCACTTCAGAAAAATGTCTCCCCTTTTTCTGTAGTTTGGAAGCTTGCTGTGGGAGCAGGGAGTAGAAGCTTTGGCTGACTTCTTTTCCCATATCAGGCTCTACCACCTCATCTGCTTTAAACCCTTCCCAGGTTGGGTGTGGGCTGGGCGATTGGAGAGAGATAGAACAAGGAAGGACAACTAAGCGAGGGAAAGGTCTTGCTGGCTGGTGCAGTTAGAACCTGGAGTAGATGCCCTCTCCAAGTGGTAGACTCCTTATGATGACACATTGATTCTTGATGTCCTTCTGTGAGTTCTTCAGGTTCCCTCCCCTGGAGCCCACCATGACTATTGTTAGGATCTCTCATCAACAGCTCCCTTCCTCCAACTGCTAATGACCAGTACCATGATTTCCTTTGGAATCACATTGGCCAGAATCCCTTTCAAGATGATACAATCCAGCTCCATTCCACTTGACCCATGGGAATTCACACATTCTTTGCCTTGCTCAGCTCAGGAAGTTAGACTATTTCCAATACAACAGCTTCCCTTGGCTTCGCTCTCTTGGAGCTCTTGACTAGTCACAGCCTCTTCCCTTTAAACTGTTCAGGCATCAATCAGATACCAGCTCTAGTCTCTCTAACCATGGGACCCATGTCAGACTTTTCAAATGATTCTCTTGAAGCCCATCTTCTTGACTTGAGGGCCCTCTTCCCTTCCTCCACAGGAGAAATAGATAGCCTACTAAAGTTTCCAAAAAAAATAGTCAACACAGGCATCTTCAATTACAATGACTCATTTGTCTTCTCTTTTATAGCCTCGAGGTGAATGACAGGGTAATGCTGGCAGATGCTTTCACAATTTCTTAGCCCTTGCTTACATAGACAGTCAAGCATCTTCCAAGGGATTCAGGATATGGAGATATTAAACAACAATTGTATTTGTTCTCAAATTTTGAGACCTCAACTGAAACTCTGAGTCAACAGGAAAAGTCCCATTTTAACATAGTGTTGTATATATGTCATGGGCTCCTACTGGTAGTGCTTCAATATATTATGGTTTAAATCATGTTCCTTGACAAAATAAATTTGGAAAGCACTGCTCCATTGTTTTGCTTTTAAGTATGATGTAAGCTACTTGGCTTGAGATAACTTTTTAATAATGTTGAGGGAGTATTCTTCTTTTTTTTTGAGAGAGAGAGAGCACACACTCCGGTAGGGGAAAGGAGTAGAGGTAGAGACAGAGAGAGCCAGACAGACAAACAGAGGGAGAGAAAGAATCCCAGGCAGGCTCTATGTTCAGTGTGGAGCCTGACACAGGGCTCCATCTCATGATCCTGGGATCATGACCTCAGCCAAAATCCAGAGTTGGAACCTCAATCGACTGAGCCACTCAGGAGCCCTTGAGGGAGTATTCTATATGCAATTTATTTAACTTTTAACCACAAATGAATATCAAATATTGTTAAATGCCTTTGACACTTGTCAAGATGAACTTAAAACTTCATTGTTGTAACCAACGATATTTTTAGATTTTCTAATATTAAATCATTTAGTTTCCTAGAGCATTATTCCTTTAATATGATACTAGATTTGATTTGCCAGTACTTTAATTAGATGTTTTTTATCTATCCACAAGTGAGCTTGGTAAAAAAAAAAAAAAAAAAAAAAAATTGGGGGGCGCCTGGGTGGCTTAGTCGGTTAGGCGTCCGACTTTCGCTTAGGTCATGATCTCGCGGTTCGTGGGTTCGAGCCCCGCGTCGGGCTCTGTGCTGACCGCCAGCTCGGAGCCTGGAGCCTGTTTCAGTCTGTGACTCCCTCTCTCTCTGACCCTTCCCTGCTCACGCTGTCTCTCTCTCTCTCCTAGAAATAAATAAAACATTTAAAAAAAAAATTTGTGTGTGTGGTCTTTGTCAGGTTTCAGCATATGCTAGTTTTTTATAGAAAATGCAAAGTATTCCATATTTCATTCAAGTTACAGTCCTCTTTTTTAGAAAAAAACAAACCTATTGAAGTATATGTATAGAAAAGCACATATATCAATTAATTTTCAAAAGCAACCATACTTGAGTAACCAGCACCCAGGTTGAGAAACACCAACATAAGTATCCCAAAGTCTCCCCCTCACTTTTCTTTCCACTACCTTAGCCTTTGAGAGTCAGAGTAACTCTCCCTTCCATCTAAGGGTAACCACTATCCTAACTTTCAATAGCATAGACTAATTTTATTTGTGTTTATGCCGTATTTAAATGGATTCATACAAATGTACTCTTTTGTGTTAGTCTTCTGTAAGTCACTATTATGTCTGTGCAATCTAGTCATATTATTGTGTGTGGTCATATACAGTTCATTCTCATTGAAATGTAACATTTCATCATATATATATATACCAAAGATTGCTTATCCATTCTGCTGTTGATGGGTATTTGGGTTATTTTCAGTTTGAAATTTGCAAATAGTGCTTCTACAAACAATCTAGTGCTCATTGTTTTTTTAATATACACACTTATCTCTGTTGGGTATATACTTAGGAGTGCAGTTGCTGGGTCATGGGAAATCCTAGGGGTTGTTTTCCATTTTCTTATTATTTTGTAGGAGTTCTTTATATATTCAAAATGCAAACTAAAAGAATGGAAAAAGATATATCATGCAAACAGCAATTATAAGAAAGGTTGGAGTGGCTATTCTAATACTAGGCAAAATAGGGTTTAAAACAAAAATTGTTACTAGAGATGAGGAATATTTTATAACAGAAAAGTCAATACATCAGGAAAATATAACAATTATAAGTACATATGCACATAACAACAGGGCCCCAAAATACATGAAACAAAAGCTGACAGAATTAAAAGGAGAAGTAGATGATTCAAAAGTAATCATTGAAAATGCCTATACCCAATATTCAATAATAGAATAAGTAGAAAGAAGGTCAACAAGGGCTTTCACATAGATGTAAACTTTCATGACCTGAGGTTAGGCAGAGCCTTCTTATACATAACCCCAAAGACACAAGTGACAAAGGGAAAACTAGGTAAATTTGATTTTTTCAAAATTTAAAATTTTGTGCCGCAGTGAAATCCATTGAGAAAGTAAAAAGACAACCCACAAAACAGGAAAAAGTATTTGCAAATCATATGTGTGATAAGGGACTTGTATCTAGAATACAAAAAGGACCCTTACAACTCAATAATAAGAAGAAAAATGACCCAGTTAAAAAAAATGTTAACATTTATTCATTTTTAAGAGACCAAGAGAGACAGAGCATGAGTAAGGGAGGGCAGGGAGAGAGGGAGACACAGAACCTAAAGGAGGCTCCATGCTCTGAGCTTTTAGCACACAGCCCGACACGGGGCTCGAACCCATGAACTGTGATATCATGACCTGAGCTGAAGTTGGTTAACCAACTGAGCCACCAAGGCACACCAATGACCCAATTTTTAAATGGGCATAATGGGTATGAATTGACATTTCTTCAAAGAAGATATATAATGGCCAATAAGCACATGAATAGATGATCAGCATTATTAGTCATTAGGGAGATACAAATCAAAACCACAATGAGATAACACTTCATTCCCATACGGATGGCTCAAATCAAAAAGACAGATAACAACAAACGTTGACAAGGATGGAGAAATTGAAACCCTTATGTACTGCTGAGGGTGATGAAAAATGGTGCAGTCACTTTGGAAAACATTCTATAAATTCCTCAAAATAGTAAACATAGAATTACCATATGACCCAGGAATTCCACTTTTAGCAATATACCCACGACAAATGAAACTATATGTGAGTACAAAAACTTGTACACAATTATTCATAGCAATAAAGCATGGAAGGTATACAAAAATCTACCAATTGACGAATAGGTAAGTAGAGTGTGGTATATTCACATAATGGAATATTATTTCCACTGTAAAAATGAATAAAAAGGGAATAAAACAAAAAGGAATGAAGTACTGCTACATGCTACATCATGGATGAACCTTGAAAACATTATGCCCAGCAAAAAAAAAAAAAAAGGTCACAAAGGACACATATTATATGATTCTACTTGTATGAAATGTCCAGATCAGATAAAGCCACAGTAAAAATCAGAAAGTAGATTCGTTGTTGTGTGGGTTGGGAGATTTGGGAGGAGTGGGATAGGGAGTGATTGCTCACCAGTACGCGGTCTATCATTATGGGTATTTTGAAGTTGGCTGTGATGATGGTTACATAACTCCCAATACACTAAAAAACCATTGAATTGTACATTTTAAATGGATGAATTGGATGATATGTGACTTATATCACAATCAAGCTATTAAAAAAACAATTTCAATCTTGAACAATTCATGCTTACATTCTTTAAAGCATTATTGTTCTTTAATATCTCCCACAGTGCTCGGGATACACTGTGAAGTGGTCAATAAATGCAAATCAACAGAATAAAGACTTTAGTCAAACTAGACTGACTGAATGCTTTCAGATTTCTTCCAGTAGACACAGACTTAGACCATCCCACAGGATTTTGATCTGATGAAGAACAGAACCCTTTTCTGGGTTAGATGAGAAAGGGAAGCACCCCAAACAATAAGACAACCAAGCTACAAGCTGGCTCACTCCTATCTGTATGGCTGATAAGGACCATCTGATGCAATGAGGCCTTCCTCACCACAAAGTCACAATATTTATCTTAACACCAGTGAATATTGAGTGTGTGTATATCTCTATATACTGATAAAACATTGCTCTAATATGTACACAGGGTCTGAACAAGATCAATTCATCAGGGTAATCATGCAAGCCTATGTCTGAGAGAGGTTGTTTATATAGTGGGTTGATAGAGTACTATGATATAAGCCATAGAGAAGCCCCGTCCAATGCTCATAATGCATGATATATATTTCACAATATGGGCATTGTATAAATAATTAACAACATGGGCTTGAGAAAGCATTGACATGAATAAGAGAGATTGCATGCAAGAAGATCTGCTCAAATGCTCTGCTCTTAATGGGTAGTCTAGAAATGCACTGCTTGGCCAAGCATATCACACATTTTAGGGACAATCTTCACCAATCAATGTCTCCTGTGATAGCTGATTTCCCTCCTCAATGACTGCTATTCCTGCAGATACAGTTTTGAAGTATGTTATTTGTTTGTAAGTTAAAAAAAAAAATGTGTCTGCTGTCTATTTGTGTGAAAGCCCACGTGGAAGGAAATTGCCCTGTAAAATAACATAACAAAATGCAACTGTTTGAACTGCTGGATGCCAGGATTTTTCTCAGAAATGTCCTATTTAGGAATAGAGTAATTGGCAAGATACTGACTAATCTATACGTAATTTATCTTTCAACCATTACTCAGTGCTTCCCCAAGCACCCTTGATGTCTACCTAGTGAAGAGCACTGGGCTGATACTTAGCTCATGTCCCCAAGGAATTCTCCTTTCCCTAATACATATGTATTAATTCCCATTAACCTCATTTAGAGGAAGGAGCAATGTGGGTATGAAAAGGCCAGATGGCAGTGAGTGTCTGTTACGGTATATGAGTAACTCTTCCCATTATCATTCAGCCTTTATTTACTCAGTGAATTCATATTGTGAGTAACTCAGTTTTGAGGGCTGGTTCTTTCTCCTGCAGGGGTACTGGCAAAGACTTGAAGTCCCTCACACTCTTTTCAAGAGCTAGAAGTTAACAATCGCTGTAAAAGATACTGTAAAAAAGTAACTCTGCATATGAATGCAGACATTTGGAGACAAAAAGCGCACTGGATAAGCGTTTGTGAAAGTGTGGTTGCTATTGGGTTTCCCTCACAGAGAGGCCACACCTATGAATCATGTCTGTTCTCTGTCGGTCGACATCCCAGACACTGGGCATTCCCCTGTCCCACCCACACCTACTTAGACCTTGGTGGAAACCACACACGTATTTATAAATCTCTCTCTGAGGCCCTGTGATTCACTGGTGGAATGAACCCACCTGTCTCCTCAAGCCTCAACCTCTGAGGAATGATGAAGAGGAGTCAGCTGATGGTCAACGCTGAGGCTGACCCACAGGGTTACAGGGTCTGCTGACTTCACCCCCTGAATTTCTTTAGGTCCTCAATTACCACAGTTTGAAGACACTAGAATTTATAGTGGCAATATAGGTCTTCTATTTGAGACAGTGTCACAAGGGCTCTGTCCAAAATTTGAAAGAGCGTCCGCTCCCTGAGTGGTTTGTTCATCAGTAAAATCACTGTGTTCTGCCTCTGTGAAAGGTGTTATCTTAGCCTTTTGAAAAGGGGAAAAAGCCGCTAGTTTTCATTGAAAGAGTGAGGCAAAAAACTTTAAAGTATATTTTTAAACGTTGGTAAAAAGTCAAGAAGAGAGTGGTCATTGGGTCAATGGAGCTGGCAACTGGAAAGGCTGAGGGTGGAAATGCATGAAAGTTGTGTGAGTGATTTCTCCAGCCCATTAGATGAGAGAATGAGGGTGAAGCGCTGAACAGTGGCTTGATGGGTCTGTCTCAGGTTTGGGGGTTTTCTAAGCCAGGACAATGGAGAAAGAGAAGGAAAAGAGATTTGAAGGTGAGCATGTTCACAGAATACACAAGTTAATAAGGTGATTTGTAAAGTCCACACTTTGCATCAAGCTTCTCTTTTATCTTTCAACATTATGTGCCTTCAATCATTTCTAACAATGACTTTTAAGACCCCCCCCCCCACAAACTATAAATGCATATATACATTTTGGGTTTATAACTACATGCTCAAAGTCTTACAATATATTCCATTTTATTTTTATTTTTTAATTTTTTTAACATTTATTCATTTTTGAGAGAGAGAGAGAGAAAGAGAGAGAGAGAGAGAGAGCAAGTGGGGTAGGGGCAGAGAGAGAGAGGGAGACACAGAATCTGAAGCAGGCTCCAGGCTCTGAGCTCTCAGCACAGAGCCTGATGCCTGATGCGGGGCCCAAACCCACGAGCAGTGAGATCATGACCTGAGCTGAAGTCGGACGCTTAACCGGCTGAGCCACCCAGGTGCCCCTATATTCCATTTTAAAAACTAAACAAGAAGACACTTGAAGAAGTCAAGCCAGAATCACTGTATTTGCTTGATGAATTATCGTAAATTATTCAACATCTTTTATCTATATGTTTGTTCTCCAGTAAACAAGCGTGTAGTGTCAGCTATTTAACCAATCTTAGACAATTTCAATGACAATATAATGTTACTTTTCCATTGTTTTGGATAGTTAAAGTAAGGTTTGAAGTGACTTAAACAATTTTTTTTAGTTACATACTTTGTAGTCTTGGTAGTTCCTCCAGGGCCAAATGTTACAAAGAGAATCCTGGTGTAATGCATAGGCTTATAGAATCTCACTCTTAGAACCAACTCGGAAATGCAGTTAGTTTCCCTCCTGGTGCAGGAACAGTCCATGCAGGATCCCTGACCCACAGTCCCCAGGTCCTTCTAGCCAGTTCTAGAAACTACTGTAGAGGCCCTACTCCATCTTTTAGTTGCTCTGATGACAGTGCCCAGGGAGGAGACAAGTCTCCAGGACGAAGAATATTCGTCTCCCTAAACCTAAGTGTCTCTATGACGGGTCACTTCAGGAAGCAACTACATCTAAATTATTAACTAAAGTTGTCACATTATTTTCTCTACTCTCAGCTGCCCTCTAAAAATTTCCTTCATTTGAAGCTCATTCCAGAAAGAAAGAGAATGCAGGAGGAGCTTTCTTGCTGACTCTATCAGACCATGGATAGGATGTGTGCTCTGGGGGCTGATGTCGACAGGGACACCAGATTCTCCCCCGTTTGTTCTTTATCTTTATTTACTGCACGTTTTGCTGCCGTGGACTTTTTTATTATTCTAAATTGTGGGTGAGATAATAGTTGGTTTCTCAAAGTGCAAAGGCTAAACCTACTGATAAACTTCAGCTGCTACCAGGGGACAAACGCCACCCAAACTGCCAAAACAATCATGACCTCACTTCCTGCATGGCGCACTGAAGGCTTCACCAGAAATTCAGAAAACCCAGCAGGCGAGGCTCTGGCATGAGCCAAAGGCGGAGATCAATGAGTCATCTAAGCAGGGCTTTGGCCAGGCCGGTACTTTTAAAGAAAGCAATACATGGAAAGAGTTCTTTTGTTCCATTGCCCCTATCACCACTTCTACTAGGGAGACTGTTATCATCAAGTCTTTGCTCATACCAGCAAAATTCACTTGTGGGCTTTTTAAAAGACCAGGACCAAACACTGAACAACCGAGATAATCATTTCTTCCCCCAGCTAACAGGTTTTTCAAGTGTGATGTGAAAATCTCCATTTGTAGTGTAGCTTGGCCAGAAAAGCATACATTTAATTTGTAATATGGATTAGAATTATCCAAGGTTGAATGTTGAAGGCTTTCTGAAAGCACAGGCTTGGGAGCTTTTGAAGGTCTTGAAAGGAACAGTAACATTTGTGTAATTCTTGTAGTTCAAGTGTCCCTGAAAAGATCAAACAGAGCTTCAGTGCCCAGCGGGGACTTTGCATGGCTTTGGGGAAGGGAAACAGATATGGTTTGAATGGCTACCATGTACTAAGCCCAACGTGGTCTTAAAGATACACATAAATATGATCTTGGCCTCTATATCTATTCATTCCGAAGGGTGCAGAAAGGACTAAGTCTGAGGAATGCACAGGAGCTAGGGAAGCCCAGAAGAGGGCACCGAGTCAAGCCTGTATCTGGAAAAGGCAGTGAGAAAGGGCTTCTCATGTCAGGTACCGTAAGGGAGGCTTAGAGGACAAGTAGGGATTAATGAATCAGGCTATGATAAGGCCGAATGAAAGGAAAGTAGGAATTGAAGTTAGAAAGCCTATATTTGAGACTTGATTCTCCTTTTTACCTACGTAACGTTAAGAGAGAAAAAAATTCAAGTTTCTAAAACTTAGTTACATACTCATATAAAATGGAGATGATAAACCCATGTTATAGTATTGTTAAAAGGATAGACCAGATCATTTATCTTTTTTATTTCTATTTTTATTTCAGGCAGAGGGAGCAGTCTGTGAAGAGTCATGGGGACCAAAGAGACTGTTAGAATCTTTAGAACTGAAAGTGTCATAATGCCTCCATCCTAAAACAGTTCTGTTTTCCTTCTTGTTTTTCCCAGAATAAGGAGACGGAGAGACAAGGCCATGGCAAAAGCAGAGGCTGCTGAAGTAAGTAGGAATCATGATCCATGAGGTTTCACTGGTTTGAAAAAGGGGTAAGAGAGGACAGACTTTACACATGCAGAGGAGAAAGAGAAGCTGAAGTCTTGGTGGTCTCACTGAGGCAGAAGAATGTGTGGCATGATTAGCGACAGTGAGGATGCTGGCAGGACACAGGATGGGTAAATTCCCTTTACAAACATGAGATCTCTTATACGGGAAGTTCTGAGGAATACAAGGAACAAGCATAGCCAAGAAGGCACATGGCGGAAATGGAGTCCAACCAACCGTCACTGGACAAAGAGGTCAAGAACATGATTGGCCGAAGTGTTAGGTCAGTCTGTCAGTTGGACTTCGAAATTCTTTAAGAAGATGATGGGTTTTACAGTGGAGAAGGTAGATGCCAAAGTCTCTGTGAACCTCTTTCTGAAGTTGTAATATGGATGAAAGGTATCACTATCTACTGGGTTATCCAAGCTGGGAACCTGGGCTTTAACTTCAAATTCTCTCTCTCCTTCACCTCTCCATGCAACCCAGGAGCCCACTCACAGAGGCTATTTGTACAACAGCTGCAGACCTCTAGTGGAAGGAGAAGTCTTGCAGAGTGCTGGGTATAAGGTTGTTCCATGCAACCAGGAAGAACTGGTGAAGCCTTGGCCCTTCCTTTTCTAGCTGTATCATTGTGGGCAAGTGACCTACACATCATGCTTCATTTTCCTTGTTTGTAAGAGATGATAGTAATAGAATTTGCCTCAGAGAATTCTAGTGAATTATGGGGTCATCTACACATAATGCAGTGTCTGGTACACCAGAAGTGCTCAATAAATGCTAGTTGTTGGTGTGGTGATGTTAGTGATGCTTTAGTGGTGGAAAAGCCCAGAATTATTCTTTTTTTTTTTTTTTATCAAAGAGAAAGAATGCCTATGTTGTGTAAAAATAGAAATGTATTAGGAATACAGTAAAGGATGCAATATAGAGAATGGTGGGAATTGAAGACTGAATAGACAGAGAGAACCTTAGAGAATTCACTGACGGTAGAGACTGATGCTGGTCAAGACAAGAAACCAGATAGGTGAGAAACAGGAAGTGGCCAGCAATGACAGCAGGATTGAATTCTTGTGCCTTCTGGAGAAGGATTTAGGAACAGAGAGCACTAGCAGACCACCACTACTGTCCAGCTTGAGCAAGCAGAGGGGCCGGAGGGGATGTGGCCCCAAGATGGTTTTCCAGGCAGCCTCCAAGACCAGCTAAATTTGAGGAATTCTGGAAAATCTGGAACACTGAGCATTGATGCTGGCACCCAGGAAGCACCGTGGTTACCTGTGCAATGTAGGGGCTCTGCAGACTGAGGTCCCCAGGAAGCACTGCAAGCACTCTATTGCTATTTGAGGTCCCAAATTTCAGCTCTAAATTGTAAATCTCCCTACATACTAACATTTCTGAGACTGGAACATATCTCGTTATGATTGTTTTCACCCAAAGGGCTGTATTAAATCTCTAGAGCCACCACCAATGGCACCTCAGTGCCAAGCAAACCCAAAATATGTCATAATAGTATGAATTAAGTGAAATGTGTTAAACTTCTTCTATAACTCTATGGTATTTGATCTTTAAGTCACATACTCTGAGGGATGCTAGGAAAAATAAATATTCTGACCAATCATACCCAATACTGTTAATTACCTAGGGAATTCATGTTCAAATCAATTGATTGGGGGATTATGCACAGTCAGGAAATTAACTCAATGGAGGTGATAATAATAGCTGAGAACCCCCACTGCCTAGCCAGCTAGAGTGGATGTCTTCCTACTCCCAGCCCAGGGCTGCCTTTCCAGTAAGCCCTTCTAGATATCTGCAAGTTTAATGCAAAAAAGCTTTCCCCATTCATCCTGAAGCCTTGACAAATGTGCCTTTCTTACTGGGGCTTCCAAAAGAAAAGGTTAAACGAAATCTGAATGGAATACAAATAGTTCTTCCTTTCAGGGATTTTATTATCTGAGAGCTCATGCCAGAAAACAAACTTCCTTCATGATCACCAGGGAGCCCCCATTGGTGTTTGGTGTTCTAATGGCTGGAGACATCCCCCAGGTTCCCTCTATCAATTCATATGATGGTATATATATATTTGATCAGTTTCCACATTGTTCCTGGAAAGACATTTAGCTGGCTGCCAACAGACTTCTCCTCCTGCTCCTGTAATATCCATGAAGTCAGTTGGGCAAGCCCTTGATTCAGCTACAGGGGCTCAGTCATCCTCTTTCTGAATTCTCTCCTGGGCAAGCCAAACTTCCCATCATGCATGAGCTCATTGTTCTGCCTCTCAAAACTTACCTATGTGAAATCACCTTTCTCACGTATAGGCCAACTAAGTGAAATAGACATATATTTTTTAATTCACAGAAGCTGGCATCATCACCAGTAAAAAGAAGGCCCTGGGTAGAAATGAAATAAAATACAATGAATCATGGCTGGCTCTGTAAATGGCATTGTGGTGTAGCAGAGAGAAGCAGCCCTACAGAGAAGGAAAATCAATTTTCATTAATGATTTTGAGTGTGCTATTGGCCCTGGGTTAATTATTTATTTGCATGAAGGTTTAGATTTATCTCACGGATATGCCAGATTATTTGAAAGGGTTTTAGTGCCTTTGACCTATGCTCAACGAATCTTCTTGACCCATATTTCATTTCACATGCGAAAGCAGTAGGCAGTATATTGGTCATTTTTTTCCTAGTTTATTCATTAATCCCATCAACTAATAATTAAAGAGGTTTACTATGTATTACATGCTATTCAAGGCTCTAGGAATAAAACTATGAACAGAGTAGTCTATACTTTTATGGAGGTTAACATTCTAACAGTGGGAGAGACAGCTAATAAAAATGAATGTGAACCCTTGACGTGATGTAATGAAATGGCACCTTCCCTCTGGGCCATCTCTCCCAGAAACTCACAGGCCCAGTCTAATCATGAGAAAAACATCAGACAAATTCCAGTTGAGGGGCACCCTACAGATACTTGACCAGTTCTTCTCAAAACTGCCAAAATCATCAAAAATAAAGTCTGAGAAACTGTTACAGCCAAGAGAAGCCTAAGGGCACATGATAGCTAAATGTAATGTGAAATCCTGGACGGGGTCCTAGAAGATAAAGGACATGAGGCAAAATCTAAGGAAGTTTGCCTTTTTTTTTTTTTTTTAAGTAATCTCTACACCCAACATTGGGCTCAAAATCATAACCTCAACTTCAAGAGTCACATGCACTACCAACCAAACCAGCCACTCCAAAAACTAAGGAAATTTATATCAACTATGGACTTTATATTACCAAAAAAAAATGAATGTAATCATTGTAATTTCATATAGTAGTCAGTGTGATGAGGAAAATCAAAAGGAGGAATGCCAAAGAGCAGTAAGGTCAGGGAGGCCTCCCTGAGGAGGGGATAGTACAAGTGTGACCTGAGTGATGAGAAGGCACCCATACACAAAGTGGTTTCAAAAGTCCATCTGAGGAATGGGAGCAGGTGAAAAAAGGCCTTGAAGTAGGAATCAGCTCGTGTGTTCAAGAAATACATACAGGGCTTGCATGGCCAGAACCTAGCAAACAAATGGTACAAAATGACATTGGAGAGGTAGACAGGCCACAAAAGGTCTTCTAGGTCAAGCTAAGGATCTGTTGCTCGGAGTTATTGGGAGAGTTTTAAGCAGGGAGGTGGCATGATCTGATTTATCTTTGAAAAATATCACTCTGGCTGCTGTGCTAAGAATAGAACATATTAGTGCCTGCCAGGGGCTGGGCAGAGAAGGAAAGGGGGAGTGACTATTAAAGAGGCATGGGAGGGGCGCCTGGGTGGCTTAGTCGGTTAAGCGTCCGACTTTCGCTTAGGTCATGATCTCGCGGTTCATGGGTTCGAGCCCCGCGTCAGGCTCTGTGCTGACTGCCAGCTCAGAGCCTGGAGCCTGTTTCAGTCTGTGACTCCCTCTCTCTCTGACCCTCCCCTGCTCATGCTGTCTCTCTCTCTCTCTCTCCTAGAAATAAATAAAACATTAAAAAAAAAAAAGAGACATGGGATTTTTTGAGGTGGGTGATATTAATGTTCTAGTAGTAGATAGTCATGATTGGTTGCACTACATTGGTAATATACTAAAACCCACTGAATTGTACACCTTAAAATGGTTAAAATAATAAATTTTATGTTATGGGAATTTTAATTCAATGTTTAAAATAATAGATTATAGGAATGGGGGCAAGCATGGAAGCAGGTGGCTCAGATACAAGGCTATTACTGTAGTACAGGAGAGGGATGACCGTGTCCTGGACTAGAATGACAGCAGGGGAGCTGAGGAAGAGTCTGGATTCAGACATGTTTTTGAAGGAGAGTCGTGAGGATTACTTTAAATTTTTTTTTTTAATTTTAGAGAGAGAGAGAGAGAGAGAGCATGTGCATGAGGGAGAGGGGCAGAGGAAGTGAGAGAAAGAATCCCAAGCAGACTTCATGTTCAGTGTGGAGCCCCATGTAGGGCTCGATCGCATGACCCTGGGATTACGACCTGAACTGAAACCAAGAGCCAGACATTCAACTGAGATTCAGCATGGGAAATGGAATTATCACGGTTAGCTTTAACTACCCAGGATCCATCCCCTATAGCTGAGGATAAGGTTAAATTTCCCCTGGGGTAAATGGCAATGGGAAGATGCCCAGGGGCTCCATTAACAAGGGTGGAGAGGGAATGTTGGGTAGACAAATAATAGCATCTGCACCATGGTAGGTAAAAGGAAAAATTGGGGTGTTCAAAATGTATTCATTATAAATGGGGAGAAGTACAGAGAGCACAAAGTATATTATTGTATCACCAGAACTATGTGTGTTGAGCTTCTCTATCCCTACGTATTTCTTAGAACTAGAGAAAATACATTTTGAATAGCCCTGAACATTTGACAAGAACTTTAAGCTCCTAGAAAGACTAAATAGAACAAGGGCAAAACAGGAAATCAAAGAATGATTTAGTAATCAAGGTTTAATAATAATGCTTTAATAATCAAGTAATGGTTTAATAACAATGGCTATATCCATGGAGTATCCCCTATGTATGCAACACTGTTCTACATACTTAACATATATCATATCATTTAATTCCCAAGACACCT
Organism: Hyaena hyaena; assembly: GCF_003009895.1. Taxonomy (NCBI): domain Eukaryota; kingdom Metazoa; phylum Chordata; class Mammalia; order Carnivora; family Hyaenidae; genus Hyaena; species Hyaena hyaena. Next base: position 4,588,093 of record NW_024080646.1, read on the forward strand.
TATTACTACATCTTCACTTTCAAGTGAGGAAATGTAGGTTTTGAAAGTTTAAGGCAACTTATCTCAGATGGTAGAACCAGGATTTGAACACAGACAGTCTGGCTCCAAAGCCTGCATGCCTAATCTCTGAGCTTCCTACACATCAAGTGTCAATCTAGACTTAGAACATTTAAACTTTACAGCAATATTTCTAAGCCAACACCCACTTTTGGAAAAAACAAAATGTCCTGCTATCCTCAAAGAGACTGATTTTGATTACTCATCTCCTGTGTAAAATCAATAGGCATTTTCTTTCCTTTTTCATACATGAAATTAACTTGCATTTTCAAACTTTCCCCCTTCCCTGAATTTCTGATATGCTTCCTGGGGGGTGGATGGAATCCTCTTCTGGGGTGTGAATCACTGTTCGAGAGCATTTGGGGAGAGATTTATGAATTAAGATTCCAAAGAAATTCTGGTGCTGTGGGAATTCTGGTCCCAGTGACCTACACTGGCTGTCTATATACTTACTCAAGTGAGCCTACATCATTGCTCAACCTTCCACTTTAGCTGAATGCTTTGGTCTCAAGGTCAAAGACTTCCTAGAGCTGACTTTTGATTGTGTAAGAGAAGACAAGGCACTAATTCTCTCATTTGTTAAGTGGAGAAAACATGTGGTATTTAACATCTCCAAAGGATAAATGGGGCTAATCATGGGTCAGCTACTATTTGGAAAAAAGAGATTTTGTTTCTCAGAAGATCCCCCTGAGAGGGGAGAGAAGATATATTCCTATTTCCTCCAAGAAGACAGGTAGGACTGAAAGAGCATGTTTGCTTGCTCCTTCTCTCGCTTTTTGCATAATTATTTCTTCAGGGCAAGGACTGTACTGCTAATAGTTAGCACTTGTATGAAATTAAACCATGAACACAATAGATAAGAAGCACAGTGCGAGACTGGCCGGTTTCCCACCCTGAGTAGTGGAAATTTCACACGTACCCACAGGACTAAGGCATATCAGTGATTTTATCTGTGTCTCGGGGAAAGATCATCCAGAATCGCAATTCAGGCTGTGAACACTGAATGCGGCAACAGATACTCACATCATGGCTGCCCCTGCGCCTGCACAGATGGACACTTAGCACAACCCCTCTTGGCATAGGTGGGTCATGTCATTGCGGTCACACATCAGAGTCCCAGGGTCATCATTTCTTCCCCATAGGTGTCTGGGTGGCTGACAGCTGTATAGGGTTTTGAGCGGAGCCTGTGTGCTAATATGAGAATTTGGCCAACTTTTTAAAATTATGCCAATAATTGGATATCAAGTTCTTGCTTCTGACAATACTACTATGTGTGATGTTATTGTGTCATGTGCCCCTATTAATATTGCTTGGAACACTGCCTGGCACATGTGTACATATAAGTACTATGTAAGTACTAGCTCTTGTCATTTCTTTTGTTGCCACTGTCCTTGTTAGGCCAAGGACCTGGAAAACAATGTAAAGCTGTTAATCATCAAACATCTCAAGGGGCACCTGAGGGGCTCAGTTAGTTAAGCATCTGACTCCTGATTTGGACTCAGGGCATGATCCCACAGTTTGTGAGTTCAAGCCCCATATCGGGCTCTGCACTCACAACACAAACCTACTTCAGGTTCTCTGTCTCCCTCTCTCTGGCCCCTCTCAAAAATAAATAAATGTAAAAAAAAATTTTTAATAAAAAGAATCTCCTCTGGGGGTGTTTGTCAATGGAGGCTATTCCATGTTCTTTCATGGATATTTCATTGACTGTTGTCAGAAGGCATCTACTACTTCCTTCAGCTCTCTCCTGAGGAAAGCGGTGGCGAAATGGGTGCTTAAGAAGAATGATTTTTTTAACAAGGTTTGGCCACTCAAGGAACAGGTTTGTTGTGACATTCCTTTTTTCTCATCTGAGAAAAGGCAATGTGTCTGTTTCCCTCCTTGGTCCATCTAATTGGCAGGGAATCATGGGAATTTGCACAGTTGGCTTTGAGGAAGTGTTCCAGCTTTAATGTTGTCGAACTCTCTACAGGGGACCAAGATTGCGAAACTCATGTAAAGCCCTAGTGTGAGCTTGAATTTGGATGGAAGTCCAGGCTCTTTGCTCTGGCCAAATTTACGACCTTGTGCAAATTGCTTAAGCTCTTCTAGCTTCAGTATCACCTTCAGTTTATCCATAAGAAAATGGAAAGAAGAGCAATTTATAGAATTGTGGTGACATTTAGAAATAATGTGTATAATACACACAGGACACTAACTTTGCAAATAAGAAGTGCTCAATAGATAGTTAAGTATTGTTTTCATTTCTTTGCAATATTCATACCATGGAATTAGGCTTTTGTTAAGTTTCTACAAATGCTGCATTCAAAATCACCCCCCCCCCCCTTTCACAACTAGTGAAAATATGTCCAGGAAAACAGTCAAAAGGAAAAATACAACATATCTATAATCTCTGTTTTGGGTGAACTGCTTCTATAACTCAAAACTAACATAAACATAAAAATAACTCTCGGGTCATATTACTTTCAAGTACCCAAGTGATGCCTGATGAATATATTTTCCTTATGTCTCCCTCTTCTTAACAAATGTGAGCACAGTTAGGATTTTGTGTGAAGTATTTTATATCTTTGGCTTTAATATCTTTAATATATATAAATTTACCTAAAGAAAATATAGTGTATTGTTTTATGTATTTGCTTTAAAAATGGTGTTATCCCATATGTGCCATTCTGTAACTGGCTTTTTAAATAAATGTTTATTTATTATTGAGAGACAGAGCATGAGCAGGGGAGGGGCAGAGAGGGGGAGACACAGAATCCAAAGCAGGCTTCAGGCTCTGAGTTGTCAGCACAGAGCCCGATGTGGGGCTCAAACTCGTGAGCTGCAAGATCATGACCTGAGCCAAAGTCAGATGCTTAACCGACTGAACCACCCAGGCACCTTGTAACTGGCTTTTTTTTAAAGCAGCATTGTATTTTTTCATGCTGCTACCTACAAACATAATTAATTCCTTTGAACTACTATGTTTAATTATATCAATATGCCATAATTTTCTTAATAGTCCAATTTTGATAGACATTTAGGCTGTCCTAATTTTTCACCCTTATAAGCAAGGCTGTGGGGAATCCTTGTGTGTCCCTCTCCTTTGTACATGGGTATTTCTTTAGATGAAACACCTGAGATTTGTTGGAAGAGTTTCTACAATAGAAACTATCAACCACCCTGCAGAATGACTGCACCTGTTCTCTGGCGCTTCGCCAACAGTTACTTTTATCAAATTTTAAAGTGTTTTCCAACCTAAAGGGTTAAAAATCATACTCCGTTGGGGGTTTTGTCCCTTTCAAAATAATTGCAGATTTACAGCAAGTTGCAAAGATAGTACAGAGAGGCCTGTGTACCTTTCAGTCAGTTTCTCCCAATGGCTGTGGCTTATGTAAGCAGAGTACCATATGAACATCAGAAATTAACATTGATATAAAGTGTGTATAAAGTGTGTCCATGTCATTTTACAGCACACAGAGATTCATGCACCATGCCACAATCAAGATGCAGAACTAGTCCATCAGCACAAAGATCTCCCTCCTAAGCCTCTTGCAGTCACACCTGCGATACCCACCATCCCTAACCCCTGACCACTACTACTCTGTTCTCCATTCTATAATTATGTGTCATTTTGAAAATGTTATATAAATATAATCATGCAGTAGATGACCTTTGGAGATGGCCTTTTTTTACTCGGCAGAATACCCCTGAGATCCAACCAAGTTGCTGCTTTTAGCAATCATTTGTTCCTTTTATTGCTGAGTAGTAGTATCCTATGGTATAGATTACTGAAGTGTGTTTAATAATTTATTTGCCATAAGGGGGCGCCTGGGTGGCTCAGTCAGTGAAGCATCTGACTTTGGCTCAGGTCATGATCTCACAGTTCGTGGGTCCCAGCCCCGCATCAGGCTCTGTGCTGATGGCAGGGGTGTGAGACCTGGGATCCAATCTGTGGGTTCCTGCCTGGCTAGAGCTTTCTAGGCTTCTGAGAAAGCACTGGATGAGCCAGACCTGCCACCATGCACCTGTGCCTTCTCTACTCACGCTCCAGAGAGGCTCTGGGCTGGAAGAGGGGATGCGGGTGTCTTCCTCTAAGGCCTGGGAAGGCCACCCTGACTCCACACCCCAGAATTTCATTCATACTAGATCATAGCTGCATTACTGCCAACCGACCTTATAATAACCCTGTGCACCTTTGAAAAGAAAAAAAAAAAAAAAAAAGCCTGGACCCTGCTTCAGATTCTGTATCTTGCTCTCTCTTTGTCTCTCAAAAATAAAGAAAAATGTTTTAAAAAATTAAAAATTAATTTATTTGCCATAGGATCTTTGGTTGTTTCCAGTCTGGGGCTATTATAAATAAAGCTGCTATAAACATGTACTGGTTTTTGTGCGGACACGACTTTTCACTTCTCTGGCATAAATGCCAAGAGTGCAGTTGACGGCTCATAGGGTAAGGGTTTAATTTTTTGAGAAACTGCCACATTCTTTTCCAGAATGGTTGTACCATTTTATGTCCCCTCCACCAATGTATGACAGATCAAGTTCTCTATATTCTTGCCACCATTTAGCGTTGTTGTCATGTTTTATTTTAGCTTTTCTAGTTGGTGTGCAGTGATATTGCTTTGTGGTCTTAATTTTCATCTCTCTGAAGCCTAGGGATGTTAAATGTGTGTTGGTCTGCCATCTGTATATGCAGTGTATTTTCATGTCATTTGCCCATTGTCTAGGTGACTTCTTAGGTTTTTTTTATAGTTGAGGTCTGAGCGTTCTTTATAGATTCTAGATATGAATCCTTCTATGAGGTTGAAGTGGGTTCAGGCTCCTTACTGTCCCCAAGATGGGGTGGAGGGTGGCTCATGACCACCAGGTGGAGAGGAAAGTCTCAGCTCCTCACCTGGACTGCTGTGACACCACCCCTGTGGTGGGGAGGGGACATGAGGTACAGGGGGTGCTCACTGGAGCTCATCAAGAGTGGAAGTTTGAGTTCCCTACTCAGGCTTTGCAGGCAATGTGGGGTGGGACCCCAGCTTTTTCCATGAGTCTGGCTGGGGGAGAGCATTATTGTCTAAAAGTGCTCTATCATAACAGGCTGCCCTTCCCTGGTCTGACTGGAGAAAGAAGACTCTTCTAAGGCTTTGTCTGTGCCTATGGACATTTCCTGGCTCCCCCTCCTCTGCCACCCAGTCTGGGATGTGTGGGGCAAAAAGAAAACCCAAAACCTCACTGCCCTGTTGTTCCTTCAGTTCTAACGTCTTTAGCTCTCCTGCCTTCTCGCCACCTTTCAGTCTTTTAACGTTGTTTTCTATGTAATGTCCAGGGTTCTTATCTGTTCTTAGCAGGAGGAATAGGGAAAGTACTTTTACAGCATCTTTCCAAAAGCAGAATGCATACCAGTTGTTCTCATTTACATTTTTTTATTATTAGTGAGATTGTTTACCATTTCATATATGCACTGTCCAGCATGGTTTTCTTCTTATAGAATTTCCTGCTTCTCCACACATACCCTCTGCCTATTGTCCTATTTCATGGATTATTTTTTCTTCATGATTTGTCAGGGTTCTTTATATATTCTGAATAATATTCTTCTGTTGGTTTATGTATGTTGCATATATTTTCCAAGTCTGTTACTTAATCTTTTTGTCTGTTACTTGTTTTAATCTATGTATGTGTGTGTGTGTACACACACATGCATGCAAGTGTGCACGTACACTGGATGTATTTATGTATTTATTTTATTTAAATTTTAGTCAACATACAGTGCAATATTGGTTTCAGGAGTATAAGTCAGTGACTCATCACCTAGATATAACACCCAGTGCTCATCAAGTGCCCTCCTCAGTGCCCATCGCCCATCTAGCCCATCTCCCACCCACTTTCCTCTCTCAGTCCATAGTTTGCTCTCTATCATTAAGAGTCTCTTGGGGCACCTGAGTGGCTCAGTTGGTTGAGCTCTGGACTCTTGGTTTTGGTTCAGGTCATGATCTCATGGTTCCTGGGTTTGAGCTTCACTTCAGGCTCTGCTGCTGATGGCGTGAAACCTGCTTGGGATTCTCTCTCTCTCTCTGGCCCCGCCCAACTCCTGCACACTCACACACACTCTCTCTCTCAAAAATAAATAAACTAATAAAAAAAAACTAATAAAAAAAAGAGTCTCTTATTTGTTTCCCTCTCTCCTCTTCCCCCGCTTCTCCTACATTCATCTGTTTTGTTTCTTAAATTCCACATGAGTGAAATGATATTTGTCTTTCTCTGACTAATTTCACTTAGCATAATACATTCTAACTGCATCCACATCATTGCAAATGGCAAGATTTCATTCTTTTTGATGGCTGAGTAATATTCCATTGTACATATGCACTGCATCTTCTTTATCCATTCATTAGTGTGTGCATATTTGGGCTCCCTCCATAGTTTGGCTATTGTTGATTAATGCTGCTATAAACACTGGATTGCTTGTACCCCCTTTGAATGTGTACGTTTATATCCTAAAGGATATATTAGGTAAATACCTAATCGTGCAATTACTGGATTGTAGGGTAGTTCTATTTTTAGTTTCTACTTTTTTAATCTTTGTAGCTCTTTTGTCATACAGAGGCCTTAAGATTTTAGTGCAGTCATTAAATAACAAAAAATATAGGAACTCCATCAGTATGTATCAATGGGATGATGAGATACTATGTAACTATTAAAAACTGTTTCATTTTAAACCAAGAAAGTTTCACATCTAGCTTGGAACTTTTGTTTTATAGATTTCCTATTCTCTTTTGGTCGTTTGAGGGTGTAGAGGATTGGTAACAGAAAGTATTCCTGTTTTATTGTCTTCCTGAAGAGTGATTTCTTCATTTGTCTTTCAAAACTTCTTCCCTTTTTTGCTGTAATATCACTGCATAATTGCAGTCTCATTTCTTTTTCTTTTATTCTTATTTGATGGGAACAGCTCTGTCCAGTTATTTTAACTGCCCAAGTATTATATATTTTTCTCTGACTTCTTCCCCCTCTCTTACCTTTGTCTGTGTTCTTTTGTTTTATTTTGTTTTGTTTTTAGAGAGCACGTGCTTGTGCAAGTGGTGAGGGAGGTAGGAAGGGTAGAGGGGAAGAGGGAATGAGAGAGAGCTCAACTCGGGTCTTGATTCCACGACCCTGGGATCATGATCAGAGCTGAAATCAAGAGTCAGATGCTCAACCAGCTGAGCCACCCAGGTGCCTGTCTCTGTCTGTTGTTCTAATAGCTTGCATTCTACTTTCTCTTTTTCTCTTGTTGGAGCAAGAGGAATTATATCTGGGATTGTACTTAATTACAGTTGGTGAATTTAATCTCTGGTTCAGTCCTGTTCCCTGGAATTCTGTTAAAAGTTCTAGTGTGTCATGTTTTCCTGAGAAATACCCTCAAATTTTGAAGTATTACCCCAATTCAAGCTTAACCACTAAGTCATTGCTTCTGTTGGAGACAATCTGCCCTAGTCTAAAAAACTTCTTCTGGCAGGCTCCTGGGTGGCTCAGTAAGTTAAGCGTCTGACTGTTGATTTTGGCTCAGGTCATGATCTCACAGTTTGTGAGTTCGATCCCCGCATTGGACTCTGTGCTGACAGTGGGGAACCTGCTTGGGATTCTGTTTCTCTCTCTCTCTCTCTCTCTCTCTCTCTCAAAATAAATAAATAAGCATTTAAAAAAAAATCTCCTGGTTTACATGCCTCTCCCCAGCTGTGATGCCTCTTCACTCTCAGTATGAATAAAATAATAAAAGTAAAGGATTTGGATATGATGTACCCTCATTCCATCTTTGGGTCTTCCCTTCCAGTCAGAGAAAATGAAATGGGGAGGCATACTGGTTTCTTCCGTCACACCTGAGTATTACTTATCTAGGATGTCAAGGAAGAATTTCTCTCTGGAAAGGCATGCTTCATTGTCACCCCTGGGTGGCATATCCCATTTCCAAAATGGTAGTAGAATGGGAGAGGGCACAATTAATGAGACTTTATTCTGGGCTTCATCTCCACAGTATTTTTTCTGGAAGGATTTTATATTGAGGCAGGCATCAATTTCCAGGGTCTTCTGTTTCTAGACACTTTCCAAAGTTAAAACAATGCTCCTGTATCATTTGTTGGGTTTATTTATTTATTGGCCACCCCATTTCATTAAGTTCCCGATGAGAGAGGTATTATAATCCTGTCTATTTTGCCAGCTTTCCCCAGAAGTCTCCTGAATGAACTTTAAAATGCCCTTGCAGTTCCTTGGGTTTGACATTGCTTGTCTGTAACAAAGAGAAAGAATGCTTGCTTTTGTTGAATGACTACAACTGTTTTTTTTCTATGAATTATGCTCTTATAAACTGAGAAAATAGTTGAAATAATGAATAATGAACCAATACGAAATCCATTTTAAGGATCAACTTTTATTTTCTTCTTTCAGAAGTTTTTTCTCAAATTCTCTTACCGCATTGATTATTCACATTACATATGAACTGTGTTGCTAATCCTGTATTTTCTTTCCTTATTTTCTTTCTTTTTCCCTCCTCTCTTTATAATCACTTAAATTTCCTATTAGCTTCCAAGGGAAATCTGCACCTCTCTGGTATGCTCCTCTAAACCTGCTTCCTGTGGGAAGTATGTCTTTTTCCAGACATTTCTAGAAATGTTAAATTAGAGGTATGAACTTATTTCTTCACACAATTTTAACACTAATTGTCTTTTATACTCCTTATTTCCAGAGAGCATAGAGAGAATCCCCATGTTCTCATCTGTTATATTTCTTTTTTTCATGTTTTATTTACTTTTGA
>NW_024080646.1:4596922-4859331 GCF_003009895.1 Hyaena hyaena
AGAGAGAGAGGGAGACACAGAATCCGAAGCAGGCTCCAGGCTCGGATCTGCCAGCACAGAGCCCAACACAGGGCTCAAACTTACGAACTGTGTGTGAGATCACGACCTGAGCTGAAGTTGGATGCTTAAAGAACTGAGTCACCCAGATGCCCCTCATCAGTTGTATTTCAGAAATCACTTGCTTGGACCATCTCCTTTAGAAGGAGACCTCATTTCTAAAGGCAGGAAGGTTGTTTTTAACAGGATTCACTTGGCTTAAACCAACTGAACAGCCTTTACTAATGTTGCATTTTCATTGCCTTCTCTGCAGTTTTAAAATGGATGCCCATGGGCCCAATATGCCACTACCAAAGTCCCATTCCTTTCCCTGTTGACTTCTAACCGGTCCTTAAGCTATCAGGTATGGTTTGACATGGTTTTCTCTGGGAAGCCTTTCCTACTCCCCAAGCCTGGATTAGATGCTCCTCCTGGAGTCCACTCCCACAAAAGGCTGTGTTTCCCCTTATTTGTGTCAATTACTCTACAGAGTGTCTTATCTCCCATCGGATAGTAAGTCCGGTAAGAAAGAGACTAAACACCCAGCTCAGTGCTTTGCACATAATTGCCCCTCAGTGAATATGTATTTCATGACTAATTTTTAAAAACCTTAGTAACATTTCGAAAGTTTTTAAAGTGCCTTGAAGTTCGATGACAGTGTAGAGTTGCCAGGTTGGTTCTCATCATCCCATCCTTTGTGGTTTGTCAGAAGAGATGCATGCATGCATTCAGTTGACAAAACTATGATTGAGTAGACCATAATTTTCATGGAGCTTGGGAAAACACTAGAGCTAGTTTACATTTTGGACCAGCTGAGAAGCCACAGGTTTCATCACAGTATTATTAATGTTGTTGGAGTTGTTTTTACCAATCACCATTAGGCCTTTTGCAGACTTCATCAAAGGCACAGTTTCTGCCCTGAGACTTCGGATTTTATCATTCTGCTGCCTGAAGTCATCCATCTGTAAAGGAAGGGCAATATACACCTACCTCATAAAGGTGTTGAAAATTAATTAGGCAATGGTCAGCTGTCTTCAATATGAAAACAGGGTGTAAGTGCATATGTGCCATGTCTCTTTTAATTACACCTCCTGTGTGAGCAAGGTAGCTAAGACCCCAGAGCATTTGGATTTGCAAGGTCTTTGAATGCAGTACAAAGCTTGTTGCTTCAATATAAAGTATCAATAGGAGGCATTAAAATGTCAGCACCTTTTCAGGGATTTTATTCATTAAAATGCCTGCAAAGGAGTACGATGAATGAGTGACCATGGACCAAGTCATAGCTAAGCATTAGAGCAAACAGGAGCCTCCAGAGAGCTCCTGGAGCACAAGGAATAAGCATTTTAAATGGTGGGTGAAGTGGTGAGGGGGACTTGGGGAGAAATCTGAATTTGCCAGGCACTGCTGCCCCACAAAGCCACAGTAGATCAACTTGACACTTCCCGGCTCTAATTTACTTGCTCCTCGTTTTGATTTCACGGCATTCCCAATTACGCAGCTGCCAGGAAAGGAAGCAATGGAATAGCAATACAGAAAGACCAGGCCACTTCTTTTTGGACTAGACATTTTCTGCATAAAGAGCCAACGGGTCACATCTTCTGCCGGTTTGGAGATACTTCCAGGACAACCAAGCGCGGTCGTGAGACAGCTCAGCCTTGTCGGTTTCCCTCTTTCCTCAATGGCCAGGCGGTTTCTCAGCTGCCTGGGGGATCATCTATAACAGGCCATTTTATTTGGTAAATGTTTTCCTACTTACTGAAGAGCGTTCATTATTAATGACCAGAAAGGAACCCCCTGCCTCCAGTGGCAGAAGTTGATACATTTGCTTTGTATAATTGCCGTGTATAGTTAGCCATGTGGTCGTTCGGCGAAAATAAATTGCCTTCTTCCCATAAGAGTCTCCCCGAGTGTCACGGGAGAGCTAGAGGGAAGTTGGCCGCTGAGACTAATCTCTTAGCTAACGCAATAGACGAGTCCAGAAACAGAAGGCAGATGGCAAGTTCAAGATGAATAGCATTTTTTAATGGCTTCAAAATAGCTCTGTCTGTAAAGGGCTTTGCTGAATGACAACATGTAGTGCGATTTATTTTATCCATTGCTGTGTTGTCAGACCTTCTGAGAACTGTTTTTGGGTTCATCTATTAAGACACAGACTGATCTTACTTCAAACAGGGGGAGGGATGCAGAATGATAGGAAGGTAAGAGGCCAGTAGAGTAGAGGGTAAGAAGAAAACCCTACAATTATTTACAAATACATGGCAGATACCCTTCCAGGCCAACAGTCACTTGTAGTTTGGCGTTTGAAGAAAGTAACTCCGTGTTGAGATTTAAGAGCAGAAGCTGAACTCTGAACCCTGAAGTGAAATAGGCCCAAGGTCTAGGAGAAAAGGTCACGATAAAGATAGTACATGCTGGTCTGTCTCCAATTAGTAAGAATTCACATTGTACCGAGGAGATTAACCCTTGGCCATCCAAGCCATTGATTTGAGAAATGGTACAGATGAGAGTAAGAGGTGTCTCTACATTTTCAGGGAACTGGTGCTAAAATTGAGTGAGGAAATAAGCTCATGCCTCTAATTTTAAGTTTCTAGAAATGTCTAGAAAAAGGCCTACTTCCCATAAGAAGTGGGTTGAGAAGACCATACTTGAGTGTTGACAGAAAATACTAGCATTTTTTAAAACAAATTAGTAAATATACTCACCCTGATATTAAAGAATAATTAAACAGAGGAGAAATTGGACAAGAACAAGAATTTTATGGTTAGAACAGATTGCCGCAGACCAGTCACAGAGGAATTAGACCATGGTCAGATGTTTCCCCCCCTCTTCTGAGGTTGGAAGTGAAATGATGTAGAAAGCTGTTCTTTCTTACTCTGTATTGCATCAGTCTTGCAAAGCATACACAGGTGCTAGTAATCAGTGACCACTTCAAATTTATGCTTGTTGTTTTAATAAAGCATTATATTTGGATTGGGATCATTTACTCTCTCTTTTTATCTCTCTCACTCAAATCTGAAATAAGCCTGGCTTGTTTGCCCAAATTATTCAATTCAGTTTTATAGATATTCATTGATTTCCTGCAATGCGCCAGGCATGTGTATATACTGACCACAGTTTACAAGCCACAAATTGGGTCAAAACTACTTATTTGTATGGTGAGATAAAATATTTGAAATTGAGGCTGTCTTCCAAAATTCCAAATTATAAGCTTGATGCCAGGAGCTGAAAGGAGAAATAAGAAACTTCCTCAAGACCTTGCATGCAAAGTAATTAAGTAACTATGAAAATAAATATAGAAGCCAGAGTAAGAAGGACGCTTGGGTGGCTCAGTCCATTGAACATCTGACCTCAGCTTAGGTCATGATCTCAAGGTTGGTGAGTTCAAACCCCACATTGGGACCCTCTGTCCTTTCTCTCTCTATTCCCCACTCATGTTCTCCTTCTTTCTCAAAAATAAATAAAACATTGGGGAAAAAAAAGAAGAAGAAGAAGGCAGAGTAAGAGAGGTGCCTCAAGAAGGCACAAATAATGCTGTGTGGCTGTGTTGTGTTCAGAGTGCAGGTCTGCCACTTACTAATTGTGCAACACTAGGCAGTTTGCTGGGCCTCAGCAAGGCCTGGTCTCCATTCCAAAGTGGAGATGATAATATCCAGTCAATAGGTGTGAGGATGTAACATCCTGGAATAGTGTCTTTCACATAATAAAATGTTTGAAATGCATCATGCATTCAAAGGAAGAAGTGACATTAGAACAGGGAAAGGTAGACAAGGAAAGATTTTGTTCAGGGTGGTGTTTGAGATGTTCTATGGATAAGAAGGAAGATGTATTGGAGAGAAAGGAGCTGTGTTTGCACAGAAAACAGTCTCTAATGTTTCCAATGTTCCAACACCATTTAGGGTATTCTAGAACAAATACCTACTCAGTTGAGGAGAGCAATTGGAAGGAGAAAGAGAAAGAAGAGAGAGCCAAGGACCCAATCTTGGGCAATGCTAATGTGTAAGAGGAGGAAGCATACACAGTGAAAACAGAGAGAAAGTCAAGAGTTTAGAGAAAAAACAGACGAGAACAGTGTCACATAAACCAAGAGAGGAAAGAGTATCAAATGGGAGCAGTTGGGTCCAATGCCTCAGTGAGAAGAGAAGAGAAGAAGAGAAGAGAAGAGAAGAGAAGAGAAGAGAAGAGAAGAGAAGAGAAGAGAAGAGAAGAGAAGAGAAGAGAAGAGAAGGGAAGGGAAGGGAAGGGAAGGGAAGGGAAGGGAAGGGAAGGAAAACCAAGAGGAGGCCAGTGAATTTAATAATTAAGGGGTCAATGATAGTCTTAAATGGTGATTCTGTAATAAAATTATACTTGCCTGGCTATACCTGTGCCTCCTATAAAGGTTGCATTTATTATGTTGTACTGGAAGGGTTGGCCTATTCAGGCTACGGGCCAAGGCCTGACCCATGTACACGAGCAGGGTGAACATTTAGGTGTCAGGAAGGTTGGTAATTCAGCAAGGACAATGAAACTCAGAAAGCAAGCAGGAGAGAGGATCGTTAACTATCTCTGGGTCTCACTTTCTTGAGTCTAGACTTCAAGAGGACTTTGAGAAGGACTTGAAGAAGCTCCTACATACAGGAAAGATGCTCTGTGTCCCAGGGAACTAGCACGGAGGCATCCTCAGGCTGACAGTCTTTGAGGAAGCCTACTTTGTGGGACAGATAATTTGGTTTTGGGTTATTCCCTTATTCACCTCAAATCCTGTCTTGTTTAAAGTTTTCTGGTTGATCTTAGCTGTGCTTCAGGGAATTACTAAAGGTGTTTTCTGACCTCATCCAGACCAGGGTGTTGGAGAGGACACAGCACCTTCTGAGGCCTGTGTAAGGATGCCCCTCAAGGAGGGCAACCCCAGCTGGGAGCCAGAGTTCAGGAGACTGAAAGATGAGGAAACAAGGGCTGTGAGTATAGAAATAAAGAAAAAGTGAGGGACTGGCATCTTCATGGCCTCCTCCCTTATTTGGTACTTATGCACAGACATTGATTTGGGGATGAGGAGGTGGATGGGGAGTGACTTAGTGATGAAGGACTCATCACTGAGGAAGACACTTACTATGTTTTCAAGGAGCCTAAGAAAATAACATGGTTTAGGTAACATCCCTTAGATGCATGTTTGTGAGCAGAGCAGAGATGTTTGCAGACGAGGGAGATTGAACATGCAAGATACAGAGGGGATGCATAAAGCCTGGGAAAAGTGAGCTCCAGGGCTCAGGTGAGTGATCACCCTAACAGTGCTGGCAGGAATGTAAAATGGTTCACCTTCTATGGAAACCAGTATTGAAGTTCCTCAAAAAATTAAAAATAGAAGTACCATCTGATCCAACAATCCCACTTCTGGGCATTTATCCAAAGAATTGAAAAATCAAGATATCAAAGAGATATTAGTCCTTCCATGTTCAGCACAACACTATTCACAGTAGCCAAGATGTGGAAACAATGGAAATGTCTGATAGAATGGATAAAGAATAAGTAATACATATATCTGTATTATTATACCATTTAGCCTCTAAAAATAAGGAATTCCTATAATGTATGACAACAATGGATGAACTTTGAGAACATTGTGCTAAATAAGTAAGTCACAGAGGGAGAAAATAGTACATGAGCCCATTTATATGAAGTACCTAAAATAGCCCAACTTATAGAAACAAAGAAATAGGTTGCCAGAGACTCCCAAGGGAAATGGGGAATTGCTAATCAATGGCTGTAAAATCTCAGGTATTCAAGATGACTAAGTTCTGGAGATCTGTTCTACAAACTTGCGCCTGGAGATAACAAGCCTGTATTCCATATTTATAAATCTAAGAAGATAGATCTCATGGTAAGTGTTCTTACCACAATAAAATGAAAGAAAGAAAGAAAGAAATAGAGAGAGAGAGAGAGAGAAGGAAGGAAGGAAGGAAGGAAGGAAGGAAGGAAGGAAGGAAGGAAGGAAGGAAGGAAAAGAAAGAGAAAGACATACCCCTAACACATGAAGAGAAACCTGAGTGGAAAACTAAGTATAAAGAATTATTTTCTTTTTCGTCAAGCTTTGGGGAAATGTCATATGCCTTGTGAGTGCTGTTAATGAAATAACTTAGCTGATGAGTCTGAAGAAGTTACCACTACTTTTTCAGATGACACTTAACTTACTGGTTTCTGTGACATCAATGAAACCCTCCTCTAAACATCCACATAACAAATGAAGAATGATCCATGAGTAAGGATGGCAGCTGTTACCAGAAATACTGATATTTCGTAGATGAGTCGACATTAGGAAGTGATAAACGCCCTCTCACATACACCTGCAAGCCCCTGAAGTGACAGCAAACAGTGCACTGTAAGAGCGTGTGACAGTTCTTGAAGAGGCAAGCCAAAACTCTTACAAGATGCTTTTGATGGTGTTCCATGTCATAGAAATGGAGGGAATTGATGGTCGTTGTACTGTTCTCGCGAGATTACCCAGTATACTCTGGATTTTTTTTTTTTTTGTAGACAACTAATAACAAAAAAGATGTGACGAAGTTGGAGGGAAACCAGAGGTCAACACAAACAACAAAGGTAGGTGGAGTTGCTGAAAATGCTTTGTGTGACTGAATAATCACAAAGGGGAAAGGTGGACAAGAAAATAGTTTAGATATTTAAAATCCCAGGAATGTATACATATATGTTATATATATTTATATATATAATCTATCATCTCTTTATCTATCTATCCATCCCCTACCTACCTATGTATCTATCTACATTTTGTTGTAGTCCATTCACTCTCATTGCAGGTACTGTTCCTCTACATGAATATAGAACAGTGTGCCTGCTTATCCACTCTACATGTATGGATATTTCAGTTGTTTTCAGTTAGAGGCTATTATAAATACTGCTTCTGTGAACATTCTTGTACATGTCTCATGGTGAGCACATATAGCCCTTTCTGCTGGGTATATACCTAAGAGTGAAATTACTGGGTCATAGGGTATATACATATTTATCCAGTTTGAGTAAATCCTAGCCCAATTTTTCACGCATCTCTTTATTCATGCCAATGTATGTCCCTCCCATGCTAACGCTGAGCTTGGTCATGTGACTTGCTTTGGCCAATGGGACAGTAGAAAATTGATATAAGTAAAGCTCATAGAAGCACTTGTGTGTTTTTGCTTTCTCCTTGCTTCTCTGTGGTCACAAGTCCAGGGTAGCTTGCTAAAAGATGTGGGAGCCATGAGGAGAAGAGCAGCGTAGTCCCGGATAAGGCCATGCTACTAGGTAGCCCCCAGCTGTCCAGCCAGCTGACCACAGGTACATGAACCAACCCAGGTGAGATTAACCGAACCTAACCCAGACCAGCAGAGCTACCCACCTGGCTGACAGAACTTGTATAAATTAATACATGGGTTTTTTTTTAAGTTGCTAAGCTTTAGTGTACTCGGTTACAGAGTGATAGCTATCTGCCATACTGTCGAACAGATTTGCAAAGGATTGTACCAACTCCCACTTTACCAATAGTGTCTGAAGCTCTGGGTTTCCCACATCCTCCTCAATACTTGGTATAGATTAAACTATATGCAGGTGTTGATATTTGCTTATTTCCGACCTATAAAATATTGCAATTTCTTATGGTCCAACTTAATATTCTGGGTGTTTTTTTTTTTTTTTCACTTTAATCATTCTTGGGAGTGTGTAACAGTATCAAGCTGTAGATTGAATTTAAACTTTCCTAATAACTAAGTATGTTGAGCACCCTTTCATATGTTAACTAGCTGGTAGTATATCCTCTTTCGTGAAATACCTGTTCAGATTTTTCCATTTTTCTATTGGATTAACCGCCTTTTTGCCATTATTTGTAGAAATGAGTGCACACACATTCACACACCAATATGAGGTCTTTGCTAGATATATGTGTATTTCAGATATCTTGTCTTTTTTTTTATGTTTATTTATTTACTTATTTAGTTTTGAGAGACAGAGCATGTATGCAAGAGGGGGATGGGGACAGAGGGAGAGAGAATCCCAAGCAGGCTGTCAGTGCAGAGCCTGACGTGGAGCTCGATCTCACAAACCATGAGAACATGACCTGAGTCAAAATTGAGAGTCAGATGCCTCACCAACTGAGCTACCCAGGCACCCCGCAGATATCTTGGTCTTATTTTGTGATTTTCCTTTTTGCATTTTTAATGGCACCCTTTGATGAAAAGAAATTCTTAGTTTTAATGTAATTCAATGTACTCATTTTTAACCTTCATGTTTGTCAGCACTTCTTTCCCCACCCTGAGGTCATGAAGATATTCTCCTATTTTTTCTTTTAAAATCTTTGTTGTTTATCTCCCATGTTTAGATCACTGATCCACCTGGAATTGATTTTGTTGTTGTTGTTGTTAAACATGACATGAAAGAGGGGTCAAGACTCACCTTTGTCCCAATTGAATATCCACTGCCCCAGACATTTGTTGCAAAGACGGTGAGTTATACAATCTGGCTTTCACAGCTTTCATGAGGAGGCAGCCCATGTCACCTAGAGCTAGTTAGTCCCAGCTCTGCCCCCAACTCACTGGCTCTGTGACTTTGGGCAGGTCTCAAGGGCTGCCTCCATTTGCCTATATGTAAAACGATGTTAGATTAGATAATCTCCTTCATTCCTCCCAGCAGTGTGGAATCCAGCAGAAGTGACATAACACTCTAACTATGGGCGTCATTATTAGTTCTGGAAACTCCAGGAACATATTTAACATATCTGAGTCCCAACTTCCTTACCTATAAGATGGGAACAATCATACCCATATGCAGGGCTCTTGTGAGAATAAGAATATCAATTTATGAGAAGTTCTGTACTCGGCACATTATATTGTTCAACAAAAGGTACCACCTGTTGCTGCTGCTCATAAACATGCTGGAGACATCATAGAATTTGCCTTTATTCAATTTTAGTGAAAATAAAGTTGATGCCTCTAAATTTAACTAATAATAGAAGTTTGCATACAAGTTTGTTTGGCAATACAGCTGACCAGCTCTGTAATGAGAATCATAATTTTGCCTCATTCTCTTCATTCCTAAGAGATGTTATATAGTAAAGAAAGCTAGAAAGAGAAAATTCACACAGATATAAAAAAGCAGCTTTCTTGAAATTGCTTTCCATTATCCTTGAACTCACAAGTTTATCTTAAACATTTGTGGAGTCCAGGACAGGCTGACATGATACTTGTCCATGATGAATTAAGTGTTAAGTCATCAAGTTTCTACAAAGAGACTGACGCAGGACATTTCTGCTTCCCTGGTTGCACCCCATCTAAACAAGCACCCCTCCATCATTCTTATCTTGATACCATTACCTGATGTATTTCCCTGCCTTTTGGTATCATCCATCTCCCTCAATGAGAACGTGAACTCCATGGGAGCAAGAGCTTTATTTAATGTATTGTGTATTTTCAGCACCTAGAAGAATGCCTGGCACATAGCACACATTCAGTAAATATTGTTGACTAAATGAATGAAGGCAAAATAAAAGTCATATCAAAATAAATATCAAAAGTTGTAACAACATGGATGCCATATTTAATGTGACATGGAAATCAATAATATGTTCTGGCTACAATACCTCTGTCAATCCCAAACTCCAGTTATTATAGATGTTCAGTAATAACATTACCACAAAAATATTAGTCCTGTTAATAATCAACACATTTTTCTCAAGTGCACCTTTGGGAACTATGAAAAGGAAATTGATATTTCCCACACACATATGCTGTAATTGTTGGGTTCTTTTTTTTTTTTTAAAGAATCATTTAATAAATACGGGTTACTGCAAATTGTTCAAAAATGTTTTTCCTTTCTTTAAATAAAAGCAGACATGGGAGTCATGTTTTTACTATACACAAATATTAAGTTTTACATGTTGACTATTAGAAAGTTGTTCAATTTTTCCTTTACCAAAATAAATTGTTAATTAAGATAGACAAAAGCCAGGAAACATTGAAGTTAGTCATTTAATTTCCTTACTAATTTAGAGCCGCCTGGAGTCATTTCCTGCAGGAATTTCACGTCTTCCCATTGAAGTGTTCCTGCAGCTGGTAACCAAATCATCAACTCAGGCCATGGGTGATTCTCCAGGCTCCAGTTACAAATCGGGTCCTTTTTTTTTCTTTTAATATTCATGATGGAGCCAGATCAATTTCAGAAATAAATCTAAATACCTCCTTGAACGCTGTTTTTGCATTGCTGTGAAGAAGCAGTTTGGTCTAGTGGGAGAAACCAAAGACAAAGAAACCTGACTTCAGGATTTGGCTCAGCCACTAATTAGTTCTATGACCTTAGATTTCACCTCCTGTGCCCTAATAGCCTTGCCTACGTGAGCACAGTAATTCAAATTTTACCTAACCAAATTGTTTTTAAGATGGAAGGAATGGTAGCCAAATTCTGAATGTAGCTATGTGCATGACCCCAAATATAACGATAAGCTTGTAAGGTCCTTAAGCTTAGAGAATTTGTCTTGTACTTCATTGGGTCTTACCTTGGCCAATGCAAGGTGCTGTGTGTGCAACAGGTGACTGAAAAATTAGAGAAATCAACATCTTTTGCAGTATTATGAGGAAATTGATCATTGTCCCTTGCAGGTCTAAGATGTACTAGCTTTTTCCTCATTCCTAAGTCACCTATTTACTTGGGAAGTGAATAAGTTAATCACACTTTTATTATTTTTTAAAAGAATGGCAAGAGATTTGACCAAACATGTACAATACTGTGTTGCTGAATCTGGGCTGGGGTTAGAGGGAGAGTGCAAAGAAGGGTACATCCTTTTCTTGTCCAAATGTTTTCCTGACCAAAGCAGTCAATTGAACGAGGAAGGACTCTGGTAATAAGTCATATTTTAAGAGTTTATTTTGTTTATTTTGGCAATCAGAAGGAATAAAGCAGTCTGCATATTTCCCACGTTGGGTGAGGACACACTGACTTCTGGAGAGCTTGAATCAATAAGCTGAAAGAAAAGTTCAAACTCCAATTTCGGAAGAACTTGGCTTCTGCATGTTAAACTGTGGATTCATAGATTCTTCTGCCTTGAGGTCCTCTACTCTCTGCTGTCATTGATGGCTTGCACCAAGCTGACCACTGGAGACATCAGTGGACTTCTGAATGAAGACACTGTCTGACAAGGATAATAGAAGAGCATGAAACACATATTGCTCTACTCTTTTGAATGTATTACATTCATTGAGAACTACAATGAAGTAAATACTACTGTATTTTTATCAGTAAAGCACTTCACTGAGTGTGGACATGAAGCTGAGTTCTTTCATGTTTTGGCTAGCTATAAGGACACGTGCACCTAGTGGTTCTGAACAAATCTACAGGCATGATTACTGAGCACATGATGAATTATGGGTGTATAGAAATATCGAAAATTGGAGCTCGTTATTCTGTACAATATTGGCTCAAATTTTGTGTTCATTTTAATGATAAATGAAACAAATTAATATAAGTATTGTGTTCAGGTTCTGGGGTCAGACCTCATGGGCTTAAATTCTATATACATAGCATGGATTTGAAAATGCGATTGAAGTTCTCTGAGCCCCAGTTTGCCCACCTATAAAACTGTGATAACAATAGCATCTTTCTGAAGCAGTAAATATGGGCATTCAGTGGGATAGTCTAGTAGAGAAAGGTGCTTGACACATAGTAAGTCATCTGTAAATATTAGCTATTAATATTATTATTATCATTGTCATTTGGATGACCACCGTACAACAAAGTATCTCCACATGATTTCATAGTATCTATATTTAAGGCCACGTTGATGTCAAGAAGTACATTCATTGTCACAAGTAGGTAGGTTAGAGAGAAGAGGGTTTGGAATTAAAACATAAATGATGTATTTGTGCCAAGTAAAGTGCAAATGACATGGCGTTTGATTGTACAAATGGTTGTTTCATAGTGGTTTGGGGTGGGAAAATGGAGTGGGCACACAGCGAACCTCAGTACGGGCATGCTGAATTGTAAAGAGCCTGCATTAGAGCAGTCAGCACCATATTTACATCCTGGACAGCAATTTGGCTTCAGCTAAACAGCATCATCTGTCATATTAATGTTCATTTGAATGTACTGGGTTTATTTGCATTTAGTTGTAAACTGTTTTAGTTTCATGGTTGTATTAGAGATAAAAACATAAGGAGTTTATACTTTGTTTTATACTTAAGTACATTTAATACTTAAAAGTTTTAAGCCAACACTAGAGGTGTGCACATTTCTTTTTCTTTAAGAGATCTCTACAGGATTCAATCTTGAGAATCACTGATGTTTTTTAGAGTGGAGTGTAAATAATGCTGAGGTAATGCCTGATTGTATGATTCTAATATATTTGCAACTGACCACTGTGTACAGGGCATTTGCTGGGCACAAACAGTAATCAAATATAAACTAAGTCTAGTTAGGGAAGATGGGAGGAGTGTATGGGGTGTGTGTGTGTGTGTGTGTGTGTGTGAGAGAGAGAGAGAGAGAGAAGCACCACCAATATAGGGTGGCACTGAGCATGGAGTGAGCAGTACAGAACGTATCACAAGAAATCCAGAGAGGGCCTGATGGCACATGGCTGAGGTATGGTTTTGTGGGGACAAGAGACTCAAGGTAAGCCTTAAGCAAAGATGGTAAAGGGCATTTCAGTTTTAAGAAATGGGTGTCTGAGAGTAAGAAATAGTCTAAGCAAAGGAGGCAGCTTTTTTCATTATATTCAGTTGTTTGTTGCTTAATTTAGAGCAAAATATTAAAGTAAATAAAACTTGCCTAAAACAAGCAACATATTGTGTATCGGTCAGACGTTCACCTTTTGCTTCCACAGTGGCTACGACATAGCTTCTATGTGCTCTTCCTCCTTTGGAAACTTCCAGGTAGCCTGGAATCATGGGACCCCCCTCATTTTGATTAGCGGACATTGCCCCAAATGGACTCTTCAGTGACTTAATTGACCTTTTAAGTGGATTCTCAAATGCCAGTGTTTTATCAATTAGGCAGAGGCATTTTGCCCTTGGAAGGGGATCATGGATTCTGTCAGATTAATGTAAAAATGGATAAAATTTTATCCATGTTTAATGTTTCTCTTTACATGTTTTTCTGATACCTATGGTGCCTACTATTGCTTATCTGCTAGCAAATTCCAGAGGATAACAAGTTAATAATTAATTAGCAAACAAATATTCGTGGAAACTCATAAAGAGCAAATTACATTGAACTGATATGTGTGTCTGCATGTCCATGTTAAAATTTCGTAATATGGCCATATTTCTTGCAATCGTTTTTTTCTACTTAACGTTTGGAATTCAATGTATCAGAATTCCAGGGTATTCTGCCATAAGTGTGGTTCTCTCTATAAAGAGCTCCAGGATTTCCAGAAGCTCCTTCGACTAAATTTTGAGAACTAGAGTCTAAGAGATAACCTACCTCAACTTTAAATGGAATGGTAAACATATGAGTTGAAACTTAGTGTGACAGATGTGTTTACCAAGTGGGAACATAATGCAGCAGAAAGCCGGCCCTATAGCAGGTCGTGGAGAAGGAGTTGGCAAGCAGATTACAGTAGGAGAGCAACTTTGTCCAAACAAGGAGAAAGTCACCTAATGGAGACAGTTGTCTGATTTACAGCAACAAGCATTTTATTTTATTTATTTATTTATTTTTAATTTTTAATATTTATTTATTTATTAGAGAAGGAGACAGAGTGCGAGCAATGGAGGGGCAGAGAAGAGAGGGAGACAATCCGAAACCGGCTCCAGGCTCTGAGCTGTCAGAACAGAGTCCCATGCGGGGCTCGAACTGAAACCGTGAGATCATGACCTGAGCTGAAGTCAAACACTTAACCAACTGAGCCACCCAGGTGCCCCAACAACAACTAAAAGTTTAAACACAAAGGCTATACATACTCAAAACCTAACTGGAGATTTAATCTATATAGTTGCGGGAGACACTATTGGAGCCCGTCCTATGCTATTTAAAGTGTATTTCACACAGTCCTGTAGGAGATCTACACGACGGAGACCAGTTGCCTATAGAGGTACATTTATGGCTTTCTTCTCTTTCTAGGCTCACCTCCCCACCGTACTTTCTGAGATCACCTTCTGAATAAACATCTTGCACACAAATCCTTGTCTCAGGCTCTGCTTTTGAAGAACTCAAGGTATTAGTGTACCTAACAAACACCTCATTGATCCCTGGAATCATTATAGGGAAAACAGTAGTAATAAATATGAACCTGTTAAAATACTATAGGTATCATTACTGAGAGCTTACTATATGCCAGCCATTGTACAGAAAGCTCTCCTTATGGTATCTTATTTAATCCTCACAAGAATCTTGTGAACTACATATTATTCATATTATTTTCAAGGTAATAAACTAAAGCTTAAGAGGGTTAGATCACTTATTAAAGGTTACTAGTAAATGACAAGTCAGGGATTCAAACCCAAGTCCTTTGTTGAGACACCTGGGTGGCTCAGTTGTTTAAGCATCTGACTCAAGCTCAGGTCACAATCTCACAGTTTGTGAGTTTGAGCCCCATGCTGGGCTCTGCGCTGCCAGCTCAGAGCCTGGGGCCTGCTTCGGAGTCTGTGTCTCCCTCTCTCTCTGCCCCGCCCTCACTGTGTTCTCTCTCTCTCTCAAAAATAAACAAAAAAGCAATTAAAAAAATTCTTGTGGGTTAATATCCAGAATCTATAAGGAACTCACCAAACTACACGCCCGAAAAACAAACAACCCAGTGAAGAAATGGGCAGAAGATATGAACAGACACTTCTCCAAAGAGGACATCCAGATGGCCAACAGACACATGAAACGATGCTCAGCATCCCTCCTCATCAGGGAAATACAAATCAAAACCACACTGAGATACCACCTCACGCCAGTCAGAGTGGCTAAAATGAGCAAATCAGAGAACTCTAGATGCTGGCGAGGATGTGGAGAAACGGGCACCCTCCTACACTGTTGGTGGGAATGTAAACTGGTACAGCCCCTCTGGAAAACAGTGTGGAGGTTCCTCAGGAAACTAACAATAGAACTCCCTTATGACCCAGCAATAGCACTGCTAGGAATTTACCCAAGGGATACAGAAATGCTGAGGCATAGGAGCACATGTACCCCAATGTTCATAGCAGCACTCTCCACAATAGCTAAAACATGGAAAGAGCCTAAGTGTCCATCAACAGATGAATGGATCAAGAAGATGTGGTTTATCTATACCATGGAATACTCCATGGCAATGAGAAACAATGAAATCTGGCCATGTGTAGCAACATGGATGGACCTTGAGGGTGTTATGCTGAGCGAAATAAGTCAGGCAGAGAAGGACAAATATCATATGTGTGCACGTATAGGAGGATTAGGAGGAACTTAACGGAGGACCAAAGGGGAGAAGAAGGGCGGAAATGGTGGGGGAAAGGGAGAGAGGCAAACCATGAGAGACTCTTGAATGCTGACAAAAACTGAGGACTGATGGATGTGGGGGGGAGGAGGGATGGGCATGGAGGAGGGCACTTGTGGGGATGAGCACTGGGTGTTATGTGGAAACTAATTTGACAATAAACTATTTGTAAAAAAAAATAATAATAATAAAAAAATAATAAAAAAAAGAAAACCTGGAAAAATAAATAAATAAATAAATAAATAAACATTAAAAAAAATTCTTTGTGTTTTTTCCCTATAAACTCATGTAAAAAGTGTGGTTTAGTCATTCATATATTGATTTCAATCATAATTTTGACAAAACTACAAACCCAAAGAAACATGTTGGTAACAAGTATATGTATGTGTAACAAGAGAAAGAAAGAACTCGGTAGGACTGTGTCCATCCTCTAGATGAGCAGTTCTCAACGTGTGTGGTTTTGTTTGTTTGTTTTGTTTCTGGGTTTTCTTGTTTTCTTTTGTTTTTTTTTGTTTAGTCTCCGAGGAAGAAGAAGTGCAGCAGTTATGCAATATTTTTTTAAACATCGAAATTAAGCTGGTACTTATTTTACTTTTACCCCAGGCATCTTGATTCTTTGTTTTGGATCATAAAGATTTGTCATTAAAGAATCTGGTCTCTTAAGTATGCAAGTTCTCAAATAAGTAGTTCTCAAATAATCCAGCATCGGGGGAATATAGATATATCCCATGGAATAGAACACAGCACTCAGAAGCAATGAGCTAGATAGACATAAAGCAATGTATCCAGAACTCAAAATCTTTAAATGAAAAATAGGAACCCTTCTTTCGTTCAGCCCTTG
This sequence comes from Hyaena hyaena, assembly GCF_003009895.1. Classification (NCBI taxonomy): domain Eukaryota; kingdom Metazoa; phylum Chordata; class Mammalia; order Carnivora; family Hyaenidae; genus Hyaena; species Hyaena hyaena. The sequence continues at coordinate 4,613,203 of NW_024080646.1, forward strand.
GGCTCCTGGCACCCTTTGTGGTTCTCCTGACCAATCTCACCAGCTGACCCAGGACTGGATTGAAGAATCAAGAGACATATAAGCCCCGGCCCCTCTGCCTGCCCTCCTCATTGGGAGCAGGATCCCTGAACCTTCTTGGTGCCCCTGCTGCCTTACTTTCCCCAACCAGAAATGAGTGGGGTTCCTGTGATCTCTAGTCTTGCTTAAATTTCTCTAGAAAAACCCTAAAGTTTTTCTTCCATTTCCTGATTTCACAAATGAGATAGGAACATGTCTTTTGTTGGAAGCAATCCATGAGTGTGGCAAGGCGCCCACACCATTCACTCCAGAACAACCGTGGTTTCTGCTGTCACTGGTTTAGCCTGGATCATTCCAGTCCTTTTCCCAGCAAGAAACTTTTGTGTCTTGGTGGCATGATACCAAGGAGCCCTCGGGACAGACCGGGTTCCAGAGTGTGGAATTATCTTCCGTGTGTTTGGGGGAAATGGAGCCTGTGGCAAAAGAGAAAGTGAGTTACTAATTGGATTTATGGCCATTACTCCCTGAGTAGCCCTCTGCCCTCGGTAATCTCCATAGCAGTTCAGATAGGATCTCTCTCTCTCTGTAAAAGATCCAGAAGACTCTGTAAGGAGAAAGCTGGCACATCTCCTGCTCACCCAATAAAAAGTCAGATTGTTATTAAACAGTCCCTGAGGCTACTGTGATTTACATTCATTTTAATGGCTCTCTTTGTGGAGCAGTCCCTTTCATGGGGGATGCCCTCTGGTTCCTATTGGTTGCATTTAAAATAAATATTATACCATCTCCAGCTGTCCGGCTCTCCTTTCATGCTTCGACCTGCCACAGAAAGGACAGAGACTTGATACTTGCCCCTGGGAAGCTCTCGCACGTTTAAGGATGCTCTACACCATTACGTGTGTAGCAGAGAGGTAGAGGTGGAGGTCTCTGGGTACCTAGCATCGGGGGAGTGTAGATATATCCCATGGAATAGAACACAGCACTCAGAAGCAATGAGCTAGATAGACATAAATCAACATATGGAGAACTCAAAATCTTTAAATGAAAAATAGGAAATAGAATAAAACATATAATGCAATGCTATGTATACAGTCTAACACACATTTCTATATAAAATAATGCTACATATATATTTTCGAGGACACGTACCAAACAGAGAAGTGTGGTGCCTCTAAGGGAGAAAGAAATAGAGATGGGAGATGAAGAAGAGAAACCAAAAATGAAAACAGACACAGCTCTTACAAGGAATGGCGAATTAGCATGATGCTAAAACCTAATGCTTTGCTCCAGAGAGGTGGTAAACAAATAATGAAAGAAACCACAAAAGCACTTGTCTTTTACTTTTCTTTAAATTAAATTTCACCACCGGCAAGCATTTACAGACCTCCTTCTAAGCCTGTGACATGATTCAAGTTCTGCTCTGTGACCATGGGACAAGTCACCAGCCTCTCTGAACCTCAGTTTCTTCAATGGAAAATATAAACAAAAAAGAAAGGGAAAAGAAGTGCTGGTGCTACATAGGTTACAATGTTGTGAGTTCTGTAAGACAGCAGGGCTTGCAAGACTGAAACAAAGTAACATCTGAGACCAAGAACACAGAGGGCACTGGGTGAATTTCAGTCATTTTCCACTGGGGAGAAAGGGAGCACAGTGGGATCCAAACAGGGAATAGTGCAAAGCTCTTACAGCTGTTGTCCACTCACTTCCAGGGCTACAAGAGGCAGAGCAAGTGTTCATATGATGTTCAACTGTTGTCTGCTTTTGTAGGGAGAGACAGACCTAGTCACAACATGTCACCCCATTGGTTACCAGAATTAATTTGGCATAACCAGCACAGGTGCCCCTGCCCTCTCCCTCCTCCTCTGCAAAGCTGCCGGTTTAGTCAAAGCTGACTTGCCCATTAGGGGTGCTTGGGTGGCTCAGTCCTTTAAGCACCTGCCTTTGGCTCAGATCATGATCTTACAGTGTGTGGGTTTGAGCCCCCCCCCCCCCCCATTGGGCTCTGTGCTGACAGCTCAGAGTCTGAAACCTGCTTCAGGTTCTGTGTCTCAGTCTCTCTGCCCCTTCCTCACTTGCTCTCTCTCTCTCTCTCAAAAATAAACATAAAAAAAAAAAAAGCTGACCTGCCCACACTGAGGCAGGGACCTTCTTCAGACTGTAAGGTATACCCTCCTAAGACCCGAGGTCAACTTCTAAACAGAGGGCAGCAAAGTCACCCCTGTGGCTGCCCCCAGCCTCCTGAGCTCTCTGGACCTGCCCCTAACCCAAAAGGAATCCCTCAAGCCTTGTTCCCTATGCTAGAGAAGAAAGCATTGCACTGCGCCTGCCCTTTTTCCGCAGAAGAAACAGGCCAGAAGAGCCTGAGAGAATATTCTCTCCCACAGGCTGAGCAATCAAGGTTTCCTTTGCAAACAAACACCAGGCAAACCCGCAAAGCAGGAAGCTGGATTGGGCCCAGGCTCCTGGTCACTCTGGGCAGAGACGGTCCAGCTGCGTCTGGGTCTGGTCTCTTCATCTAAGGTGGAACGAGGAATGTTTGGAAGCACTCGGGGGAGCAGAACCTGAGGACGGGTGGGAATTCCCGTGCCCAGGACGTGTGAGTTCCGTCCTAGAGATCCCCCGGAGGGCTTTTCGCTGCATCTGGACGAAAGGTGTCCTTGGCAGAAGCCTGAGAAGCGCGTAAACTGTCTCCAGCCTCAGGCTTATTTCAGGAAATTCTCTTCAGATCAACTCTAAGCCCCCCAAACTGCTGTGAAAACATGAGAAAAGACAGCAGAGAGAGAGAGAGCGAGCTCAGTCACACGATTTTGTTTTTTTTCCTCCTTTAAATGGGACTTTCCCGGAGTTTCAACTGACCACGAAGGGGAAATGGGCATCCACACGGGCCGGTGCGTTATTTTCCACCAATGCGTCCCCGCAGCTGTCCGCGATCAGAGGGCCTTCCGTGACTAATTTGACCAGTTAATCCTATGGTGCGAGAGAAAACTTTTGGTTCTTCATTTGACATATGTAGGGTGCCCAGGAGCTGTAGGAGGAAAGCTGCCCATGACATTTTAGAGTGAACCCCAGGGAGAGCGACTTCAAAAGAATAATGTGCTGTTCCCGGCGTCCTCACCCGTGGGCATCAACTTGCACCTCCTTCTTCTGGATGACCTCCAGAGACCTCCAACTTCAAAGTCAAACCAAAGGGTCCCGTTTCTTCACTCTTTAACAAAATAAGGCCGAGTACACTGGCCTCAAGGAGGGCATTTCAGGGCGTCTGTCTCCACCTGGGAGTGGAAGCTGCAGCAGTTGGGAACCATGTTTTCCTTTTAACTTCTCATGTCCTTCCAGCAGCCATTTGGGTTTTCTTTATAAGTGTTAGTGGACTACACACCAGGCGGTGTTTTTCATCCCCTGCGGCTGGGAGAGGGGAGATGAATAGCGGGTATGGAAATGGAAGAAGTCAACATTGGCCGAGTGCCTATTGTGTGCCAGGTCGGGAAGGAAAGTATCTTGGAGCTGGGTGAGCCTCAGGTACTCCGGGACCTTGCCCTCCAGCAAAGACAGAGGAAAAATACAGCCATGGAATTGCCGAATGGAAATTCTGTGTACCATGAAGTGATTCATGAAATGTTTTTCGAGAATCTCCTGTGTCCCGATCACTGTACAAGAGTACAAAAGATATTTAAGAGACAGCTCCTGCCCTAAATGAGCTCAGACTCCAATGGGGAAGCCAACATTTAAAAAATAAAATGCAAGAATTTTTTTAAAGTTTATTTTTTTATTTTTATTTTGAAAGAGAGAGAGAGGGAACACTAGTGGGGTAAGAGGCAGAGAGAAAGAGAGAACCCCAAGCAGCCTCCACACTGTCAACACAGAGTCCAATGTGGGGCTAGAACTCATAAACAATGAGATCATGACCTGAGCCGAGATCAAGAGTCAGACGCTTAACCGACTGAGCCACCCAGGTGCCCCTATCTGTAGAAGAGTGAAAATAAAATGCAAGTTAATTGCAGTAATAGAGGTGTGTATAGTCAGAGCAGCAAAGTTAGGGGCTCTTTCTTGGATTGGAGGTTTTCTAAATACGGCTCCACTTTCCTCACAATTTAGAAATCTTACATCCTGGTTCTGGTATTATACTGTTTGTTACCTTAATTTTTATATTGTTGGGAGTTTGGACATCTTCCTGTATTTTTGCAGGTGTCTAGAATTTGAAAATGAAAAAATTCTAAAGATCTTCAGAACGAATAAGCTTGCTGGAAAGCCACTTGATGTTGGAAAAGCAAGGTCAAGGGCCTCACTCATTAGACAGGAAAGCTTCTATAAAGTTAATTAAAATATGTGGTAGTGATTGGGCAAAGAACAGACAATTCAGTGAAATGTTTCATCCAAAAACCTTCTCAAATATATTTAGTAGCTTAGTATATGGAAAAATTTGCAACTCACATCAGTGACGAAAGGCGCGGTCATTCAATAAATGGTGCTGAATGCCATTTGCAAAGATGTCTATTCTGTAAATGGATTTGCATTTGCAAAAATTTGACACATCTCTCTCACCCCATGTCAAATTAATTCCAGATGGACTAGTAATTGAAATATTTGTAAAAGAAATTCTCAAACTTCTAGAATAAAATACAGATACAACCTGAGCAAAGGGTTTCCTGAGAAGGATTGCAGGCAAAGAAGGCTGAAGGACAATGCTGATAGATTAGACTCCATATAAAGAAGGGATGTGCAGTGTCACTGCCTTCCATTGCCTGGAGGCCAAGGGCAAGACAGTCAGTGAGACACTAGGCAGACACTCTGACATTGGAAGGGGGAGGATGCATAAGCATGCACATGTTTGGTGTTTTAGTTTTTCAATGATGATTATGTATTATTGTATAATAAAAATTAGAAACATGGTATTTTACAGCAAATGTCTGGGAACTCAACCTTCAAAGTATTTTCCACTTAACTAGTCCCCCAAAACAAACAATAACTAAAAGCAATATGTCTTCCAGTTAATGATGCTTTATCACATCCATTATGACAGTATTTTTTTTTTCAAAATAACTCAATGAAGTAAATGCTTTCATTTTTATCTCTACATTTGGTACTCAGAGTGATATATTGTCTTGTCCAACATCGTGCAGCAGACAGGAAGCAGAACTGTGAACCATCCCCGGATACCCAGGTACCGCATGATCTGTAATTTCTGTGACCCCACAGCTGAGGCGAATGCACCATTAAGTTTGTGGAGATGCCTCTTCAGCCCTGGACCCAGAAGACGTGATGTGGTTGTGGCTTTGCCAGCCTCACCAGGCTGCCATTTTCAATTTTCAGAGTCTGTCGACTGTAATCTTGCTGCTTAAATGCACCTGTGCTTATATCTGATCCTTGGCACCCAGTCCCCTGGACAGAAATAAAACTGAAATATTGGGTATATTTTGGAAATGCGCCAGAATTGGTGAACGGAAGAGAGGGCCCTTATGTTGCAGTGTGCCATATAGTGATGGCCTTCAGCCTCCTCTTCATACAGTAGCTTGGAAAAACATCAGAATTTAATTACCATCAAATTTCAGGGTGAGAAAAAGGACTTATCTGCAGAAAATAATGCAATGAATGGTTAACCTTTTTTTTTTTTTAAGTTATTTATTATCGAGAGAGAGAGAGAGAGAGAGAGCAAGCAGGGAGGAGCAGGAGAGAGAGGAAGAGAGAATCCCAAGCGGTCTCCATGCCGTCAGCTGAGAGCTCATTGCAGGGCTCCAGCTCACAAACCATGAGATCATGACCTGAACTGAAATTAAGAGTCAGACACTTAACTGACTGAGCCACCCAGGGCACCCCGATGTTTAACCTTTTGTTCCAGAACATAGAACGAGATAAATAAATAGGATGTAATCATTTAATACTCAGGGACTTTAATATGTCTGTAACAATCAACCTCAGTACTGTCACTACTATATGACATTCCACAAATGTTATTCTGTTGTGTCAGATACAAGTTTTTAGTGAGCCATCTCTAAGGCACATAATAGAAAAAAAATGGGTAAATTACTCAAGTTCCTTTCACTGTATTTGTAAATGATAAATCTTTATAGAAGGGGGGGAGTTTGTGGAGACAGCTTTTTAAAAAAAAACCTCAATATTTTGAGGACTCAGTTCTTATTTTCATAGTATTCTCCCTCTACACCTCAGCCCACATGTACTGTGCCTACCCGGCTAGCCCTCAACTTTTCCTAGATGATATGCAATAAGAACATACAACCTTTAAAGAAATAATAATCTATCTTTTTTTGTTATGCTTTATTTTGCTTTTTGTGGCAAGAGTACTTAACAAAAATCTACTCTGTTATCAAAATTTTAAGTATATAGTACAGCACTGTTTAATCTCAGGCCTTACAGTGAAGTCATAGTTCTCCAGAATTTATTCATCCTGTGGATTAAAAAGATGTGGCACATACATATAATGGAATACTACTCTGTGATGAAAAAGAATGAAATCTCGCCTTTGCAACAACATGATGGAACTGGAGGGTATTATGCTAAGAGAAATAAGCCAGTCAGAGAAAGACAGATATAGTTCACTCATATGTGGAACTTGAGAAACTTAACAAGGTGATCATAAGGAAAGGGAAGGTAAAATTTCATACAAACAGAGAGGGATGCAAATCATAAAAGACACTTAAATTTACAGAGAACAAACTGAGGGTTGCTGGGGATGGGGAAAATGTGTGATGGGCATTAAGGAGGGCACTTGTTGGGATGAACACTGGGTATTGTATGTAAGTGATGAATCACTGGATTCTATGCCAAGACTACACTGTGTTATCTAACGTGAGGATAAAATAATTAATAATAATAATAACAATAATAAAGAACTTATTCATTCTGTATGACCAAATGCTTTCCCTTTCCCCCTGCCACCATTTCACTTTCTCCTTCCACTAGTCTGACTATTTTATATTCCACAGAAAAATGAGATTATACTGTATTTGTCTTTCTCTGACATATTTCATTTAGCATAAGGTCCTCCAGGTCCATCCATGTCTTGCAAATTGTGGGGTTTCCTTCTTCTGCAAGGCTGAATAATTTTCTATTATATATAACAGTCTCACATTTTTTTTATCCATTCATCTGTTGATGGGAATTTAGGTTGTTTCTATATCTTGACTATTGTAAATAATGTTGCAATGAACATGGGGGTACAGATATCTCATCAAGATCAAGATTTCAATTCCTTTGGAAATGTACCCAGAAGTGGGATTGCTTGATCGAATAGTAATGCTATTTTTAATTTTTTACGGAACCTCCATAGTGACTACACCATTTTGCATTCCCACCAACAGGGTAAAAGGATTTCCTTTCCTCTACATTCTTGCCAATACTTGTTATATGTAGAAGGGAATCCTTTTACAAATACATATATATACATATCCCATCCTAACAGGTGTATGGTGATAATTCATTGAGTTTTGTTTTCTAGAGGTGGGAAGAAACTTTTGGGGGTGATGCACTAGTTTATGGCACTGATTATAATGATGGTTTCATAGGTGTGTACTTATCTCCAAACACATCAAGTTGTGTCTCTATGTGTCAATTATGCTTCAATTAAGTGGTTTTAAAAACAAAAGAATAATTTGAAGGAATAGGTAATTTAAATTCATACATGGAAAATTGTGGATTTCCCTAAGAAGTTACAAAGTCTGGAGCCATAAGTTTTTATGATAAAATATGCATGTTTACTTTATATTTCTAATCAAAATACTTCATCTCTCAGTCCAGTACGTAGGCTGTCATCTTTTCTCCAAGAATCAAAGGGTGGGAATTAGTTTCACATTTACGTCACTAAAGCGCCATTGGTTAGTTTTAACAAATCAAAAGAACACAAGCTCTTATGAACTGCAAAGAGGACCTGGATTTTGTCAGTTCTAAAATACTATCTCCAGCATGGTAGGCACTCAAAAAATATAAATGAGTGGGTGAATGAATGAAGATCTGGCTCAAAGAGAGGCAAGCCTCCCACTCTTAGGAAGCAGAAAAATGCTTGTAACTTTTATTTGGCACTGTTTGCAGAAAGGGACCCTCTTTTTATTACAGCGGCTGAAAACGTAAAATTACCTAAATGTTAAGTCACAGGAAGTTAATTAAATATACTACAGTCTAGACATGCTTTACAGACAATTAAATTAACATTGCAGAAGTCAACTTCATGATATATCACTTACAATGTTTTCAGTTTCAAGTAACATAAAACACTGACTGAAACTGACTTTAAAATAAGCACTTCTATTATGGCACCTATCAGAAAGTCCAGAGGTAGGACAAGTTTCAGGTTGGTTGATCCCTGACCTCAACAATGTTATCAAGAACCATGTTCTGCTATCCTTAGTGAGTCAGATTTGCTTTAGGAAGTTCTCCTTCACTATTTCAAGATGGCTACCAGGTTCCAGGCACCATATCCAAATACAGCAATGTCCAGAAACCCAAAGGACTATCTCTTCAGGTCCCATATCTAGAATCAGGGAAACTTTACTTAGGAGCCCCCAGCAGACCCCCCATTATGCCTCAGAAGAGAGTCATAAGCTTACCTCTAAACTAACCCCTGGAAAAAGAATAGGATGGCAATTATTCAGATAGACCAAAGAAGATTAACCCTCTTGATCTTGGATATAGTCACCTTTATCTGATGGTGAGAAGTAAGCCTCTAAACAGAAGTGATGAATGGGTATCAGATGTACCAATCAGAATACACTAGGTCATACTGCAGAAATAAACATCACCAAAGTCCCAATGATCTATAATAACAGAAGACAGGGTGCCTGGGTGGCTCAGTTGGTTAAGCATCCGACTTTGGCTCAGGTCATGATCTCATGGTCTGTGGGTTTGAGTCCCACGTTGGGTTCTGTGCTGACAGCTCAGATCCTGGAGCCTGGTTCAGATTCTCTGCTACCTCTCTCTCTTTCCCTCCCCACCACTCGTGCTCTGTCTGTCTGTTTCAAAAATGAATAAACATTAAAAAATTTTAAATAATGGAAGTTTCTTTCTTTCTCATGCTACATGTACCTCACATCAATGAAGTCTTCTTTTCATCATCGTCCCTCAGATATCCAGGCTGATGGAAAAACTCTGACCTCAAACATTGCTAGTCAAGTTATCATAAGAAATAAAGATCTCTGAAAGTTACCAAATAAGCAAATAAATACTCTGGTCTGGAAACTGTGTCAATTCCATTCTCAACTCATTTAACAAAACTAGGCAAAGGTGCCAGGAGGTGTGATCCTATGATGTCCTTAAAGAAGGGAGAACAGGGAACATTAGGCAAACAGCATCCTTTTAGGTGAGCAATGGGAAAATATTCATGATACTCTATTAAGTGAAAAAAGCATGTGACAAAAACACATCCACCATAGTATCCCAAGTATACAACTCTCTGAGTGTATAACAAGTTGAAAATGATTGTTATCTTAACAAATGGGAATAAAATTCCTCTTAGAGAGTGTACTGTATTTGCTTAGGAAGATACCTTAAATGTGATGACAACCAAAAACATCTCTAGTCGTTGTCAAATATTCCCTGGGAGGAAATTCACTTTTTAATTGAGAACCAGTGTATTAGAGGACTATCTAATATTCTGTTTTATTTGTGTTGCTCTAATGTAAACTTTTCCCCACTTCCCATATGCTGAAGATCTTTAATAGATTCTACCAGACACACAAAGATTTTGCATGAGTTGTTTCTTTATTTTGTCTAGTTTTGATATCAGGGTAATGCTGGTCTTATAACATGAGCTTTCCCGTGTATTTTCTGGAACACAGTGCATATAAATGCTGTTGTTTCTTTCTTAAATGTTAAGTTAAAGGAATCAATTCCTTGAAACACACAAACTTTAAAGCTCTCTCATCTAAGACTTTTAATTTATTGCCATAAACTTGTTCATAATATTTTCTTATAATTTTTTAAGTATCTATAGGGTCAGTAGTGATGTCCCCTCTTTCATTCCTGATTTTGGAAATTTGTATCTTCTTTCTGTTTTTCTGGTCAGTCTAACTAAAAGTTTGTCTTTGTCTTTTTAAAATTTTTCTCTTTTCAGAGAAAAGAGATCTTATTTAAAAATCATTGATTTTCTTTATTATTTTTAAGCCTGGCTTCCTATGTTTGCATAGTATAATGGTCATCCAACGACCAAAGAGAGATCATACTCAACTACATCAAGCCAGTAAGCCTTCTTTCTGTCCTATATCAATGGATCTGTGTGTGAGTAGAGCAGAAAATTCAAATATCAAGTCATTTTCGAGTCTTCCCGGTCATTACTTTCCACTGGGCCCTTTGCGCCTCCGCTGTGTATGTGCATTGGCTCAGGGTTGGTTAGGACTCTGGCTGACTTGAGGTCCTTCCTGTCTTGCCATGTATTTAGGCAGTTTCAGACAGTAATATGTTTGTCCCAGCCACTACTGCCACTTCGGACTGAAGCCATTGGCATGATCACTCACCTGCCTCTGAGATTGTTAGTTCCAAGCACATCAACGCCACCAAATCAAGTGATCTCCTTTTGACTGTGGTAGAGAAACTGCCAGTACTCACCTGGCAACACCTGGCATTGGTAGAACCCCTGCGTGGACTGAGTTTGTTGGCACTGGAGTGAGGGAGAAGTAGGAGCATCTGTAGGCCAGACTGCCACAGATTACGACATTTCTTAACCAATGTTTAGCAGTATTTCAAGCACAAATGCTTCTCAGGTTATTATAACCTTTAGTTGATTTCTAGAGTACTGAATGGATTCTTGTTTGTTTCTTTTTTCACTTTGTCCATGCTCATAATTGTTTTTCAGGGACAAAATTTGCCACCCTGCTCACTCAGCCATAGCCAGAGTGAGCGAGTAACTTAGTTTTGAAAAATACAGAAAGAATCTACTAAACATTAAGTGATTAATTATATCTCTCTACATTCCCTGACATTTTTAAAAGTTGTACATCTATTTTACATGATTATAAGTAGTGTGTACATATTGTTTTGAATTCTGGGGTATTTTTTAGCTTGTTATTTTATATATTCATTTCAACACTTTGGCATAACTCACAGAATACCATCATGTTCACATTACTCTAACAACAGTATACTTTTAAAAGTCTGCAAACACATGATTCTTTCCATTTTGTATGTGGTTTGGAAGCCAACTTTGTTCTTTCCAGGTTGCTTAAAAAGCTTGCATAAGCTTTGCGAAATAAATATTCTTGTCACTGTCTCTGCAGCCTCTTATAGATTCAGTAAGAATAATCTCTTACAGATTGTGATGAAATTCTAATGTTCAGAACAGATTCTTGACAGGCCTTAAGACCCACGCTTATTATGGTAGTGAGTAATTGCAATATTTATAAAGCCACACTATAATATGTAACTGTGATTTATAATGGTTTGGATATTTGGTACCCTATTCTGAATACAGACTTTCATAACATCCCCCAATCTACACACAAAGTCCATATGTCATCTATTTATGTAGATTTATCTAAATCTATTCATCTATATATAATTAAAGTGAATTGAAATCATTTACATTGATAAGAACTATTTCATGACAAACCTAGAGATGGGTGGTTACATGCTGGGTATCACAAAACCAAATGTGATGGTTACAGTATAACTGTTAACACTTCTGCTTTTCAAGACATACTAATCCTCTATTGGATAAAAATGCTTTAGACCAAAAAGCGCCTAGAATGAGAATTCCATATTTCTTAAAATTTCATGAAATAAAATATTTCCAAAAGTATTAGTTCTCTATTACATACTCATTATTGAACATACTAAAGTCATTGTGCCTTACTTTCTATTTTCCACTCTGTTACAGCATAAATCAAATTGATTTGGTGTGGCCTGGTCGATGCACACAATAATGTCCCAGAAAAAAGTGTTTGAGGTAAAGCAAAAAGAAACATAAAGAGGTGACAGTTTTTCTTTTAAATCCATATGCAGTAATAAATATATCAATGCTACCTATGGATTTTTCAGAAAATTTTAAAAGGGCTCTATAAAATTCATGTCTTAGTCCTCTGAACATATTTTATTAGTGAACAGCTGTTTAAGGTTAACCAAAATAAATCCTTACTGTATTTTAATACATTGGTTCCCCAAATCAGCACTTTGTATGCCTCATTTAGGTTTTTTTTTTAATCAATTACACAGATACTGGATATGATCTGACTTGCTGGCAGTTCCTATGAAACTGAAGAATTGACAGCAAACTCTGTAAGAGCCAGCCCACAAAATGATTGCCACAAAAGCCAACAATGTGGATGGAAAATGCAGAGTCTGACCACGAGAGATAGTCCTACCACACTATGCACTGGTGCCAGGCACATCGGAAAGGCTGGGCTGAGCTCCAGGCACACACTAGAGCCATACACAGGAGGCCAACATAAATACGTAAGAGAATTGAAGGGGGGAAAAAACTCAGTGCATTTTAACCTTGAAGAGAGAAAACTACAGGGAGATGTAAAAGCAATCTTTGAATATTTGAAGTATGATTCTGGCAGGTTCTGTGCTCATGGCCCTTGCACCATCCATTCTCTCCACCCTACCTCCTTCTACCCCGCTAACCAGACAGATCTGTTTAGGTTACTGTCTTGATCTCACAAAGAAGAGGCGCCACCCAGGTCCTGGAAGTGGAAGCATGGTGGGTCTAAACTAGCCAATGTAATCTCATCTCCTACAGCCAGTCTAGGGGTGACCATGAACCCATTCTGGATAAGGAGAAGTCCAATGAATCAGACTTTCAGGAAACTTTCTACTTACCTTTTAAGAAGAAAAAAATCAACTGGCATGCCTTTCACTGCCTAGTTCTTTCTTTCTTCCTACCTGAGGATAAAGTAGAAAACACACCAAGAAGAGCTAGGAAGATGGAGAAGCACCTGTATCCTTAAAAGCTCTACCAGCTGGACTGCCAACCTCCAGATATTTTGCTTTGTGAGGAAGAGAAGTTTCTATTTGCTTAACCATGGGACTTAGGTATTCTGTTCACTGCAGCTAAACCCTCCAAGCTGGTACTGTCATGATGAGAGGAAAAACACATTTGGTCCTCAGACATTCTAGAAGGTTGAAACTACAGAGTGGGAATTACAAGGAAGATTTTGGATCAAATTCAGAACTCATTTTCTAACAACTAGAATTGCTGGAAAATAAGGTGGTCCCTGGAGTCAATGATTCTTCCTCCCAAACAAAGCCAAGTAGAAGGTGGCTGACCCACCTAGTGTCTAAAGTGTCTGACCTTCTAGTGTCTAAGGACACTAAAGAAGGAGTTTCTGCATGAGTTAGGAGCTTCCACAGTCCCTTTGAACTCTCATTGCTTATGCCTTTGTATTTGAAAAAGACACTGCTGATGTTTGCCAGTCATATATGAAATAACAGGCTTTAAAAGGGTGACAATTATTTTTTCTAGATTGCTCAGGAGTAAGAACAATGCCTTCCTGATATCAGGTATCTCAATTCTGGAAAACAGAGATTTTGTTCCAAGTTTCTTTCATCTTGGTGTTTGTGTTGAACCAGTCAAAAAGTGTCCCATGATTTAGATTGCAGTAGATTGCATTTGAATTACAAAGAACACTGCTTTGCTCTGACAAATCACCTCATTTCTAAATGCTGAATGCCAAACACGCTCATCTTCTGTCGTGGCATCTTTTCACCGGCCTCAGATATGCTGTACCTTACTGTGCTGTGTTCTTTTTTTTTTTTTTAATGTTTTATTTATTTCTAGGAGAGAGAGAGAGAGAGACAGCGTGAGCAGGGGAGGGTCAGAGAGAGAGGGAGTCACAGACTGAAACAGGCTCCAGGCTCTGAGCTGGCAGTCAGCACAGAGCCCGATGCGGGGCTCGAACCCACGAACCGTGAGATCATGACCTAAGCGAAAGTCAGACGCTTAACCAACTAAGCCCCCAGGCACCCCTACTGTGCTGTGTTCTAAAGGGCCTATTAAATTCTCCCTTTATTCAAGTTTAAGAATGACCCCATTAGTAGCTACTTCCGTATATTATGACCTAGGTTCTGCACATAGTCAACAGGGCAGAGGCAACATTTGAATGACTGCATTCCGCCTATTTCTGGAAATTCAGTTGTAGATGAATTTTTTTCCCACTCCTCCCCCACTCCAAGCTGTAGATCAAATCTGAGATGGGACACTGAGAAAATCACCCCTGAGCTTGTCATTTCGAACACTTGTCTACACCCAATGTTTATTGAGCACCAGCTATGAAAAAGGTAGTTCTTTGCAGAGACTCAAAGATAAATAAAATAGAAAGCACATTAGGATAACAATGATGAGAGAAGTAACAGTACTTGTTTTTTTACTTGTTTGCAACACTTTTCATTTTATATGTCAGAAAGATGTTATTATCTCATTTTATAGATGAGGAAGATGAGGCACAGAGATATGCAATCATTAATCACAAACAAGCCAAGTGAAACAGTGTCCTTGTAAAAGTACAGGTCTGCTGTCCCTTATCTGAAACCCTGGGACCACCTGCGTGTAGGAATTTTTCAGATTCTAGAGTGATAATGTGCTATATGTATCATTTATTAACTAACACCCACATCAGAGTCTGGGTGTCCCTCTGTTATCAAGCACATTAATATATTTATGCAGCAAAAATGTATGAATATTCATATCAGTGAGGCAAATAAAGACTACCAAAACCCCAGGTCAGTAAGGTAAGATTTTGCCGCCAAGAAGCTTACATAAGAGCTTTTCATTGTTGGAGCTTTTGGGATTTCCTAAGTACTGCAGGAGCCATGGGCCTGTTCCATCAGTAGAGAACCAGTCTATTTGAATTGGAGAATTGAATTGAGGGAGATTTCATAAAGGCAGTGATGTTTTAGCCAGACCTGGAAGAACCAGTTGGACTTTAAAAACCAAAGTAATATGCCTCTTCTGTAAAAGGCATTCAACAAACCCAGCACAGGAGGGGTGGTGCAGGAAAGGCACTTTGGGTTACCACACACTGGCTCCATGTGGTGTTTGCTGCTGTCCCAAAAAGCCCACCAGCCCACTAGGTGACCAACCATACCAGCCTGCCCTGTGTGGTTCTAGCTGTAGCACCGGAAATTCTGCATCCAGAGAAGCCTCCTAGCCTCAGGTACACTGGGACCATTGGTCATCTAGCAGTTCCCCTTTCTCTGCTGATGAGGGTCTAATTCAGCTGAACTCAGGGTTGCTGTTTGTGTTCATGCTGCCAGGGAGAGCCTTTGGCTGTGCCCGGGATTCCCAGCACAGGCCTTTCCTGAGCCCATCCTGAGCCCGGGCTGCAGTGCATGTGTATGCTCTGGGACCCATTTCAGCCGAGTGCCTCCAGAGCCAGACACAGGGTCCACAAATAAACAGAATGAGGATTTCAATGTAGAACATGAAAATGGAGCACTTTCGACCACTCTTTTTCTATACACATAATTCCTTCTTGGTAAAGAGACTCTGAGTTTGAATCACACCGATATGGATTACTTAGGGAGCCTTTTGTTGATGGTTGTTAATCAAAAGCGTCAAGGAAGGCTGGCAAATCAACACCAACAAAGGAAAACTTCATTCAAAAAACAATGTTTGCGAATATCCAGATGTTCAGTGTCCTGTAGTCTCTGCTTCGAAGTTGATCATTTGGAATTAAGCTAAGGGTATGAGGCAATGTTCTTAGAGCATTTCACAGACAAAAATGTAAAGCTGGATTTAATATAGCAAAATGATAAAAGCCAAATCCAGATAACATTTTCTCCAGAAGAAGCAAACATGCCCAAACAACTTGGCTAACACCTATATTTAGTCATGAGGATAGTATTAATTACCATCAAGTGGTTGTGTCCTTTATTAATAGCATATCTGGAGTGTTTCCTGTCTCTAGTTTCCCAGAGGATGGAACAAGAAGTGTCACTACATTCTACACACGCCTGCCTAAAGCTGGCAAGGGACAGCCTCCCAGGGGCTCAAGCACGGACATGACAGAGCCCAGCCAAACCCCTCCCTGCTCCTACATGGCCTCACGGAGAGCGTTGATAGGAGCTGTTTTAATTCCAATGGTTACCAAGCTGTACATACTCTGTAAGTGACACAACCGTTATTTACAAACGAGGGTGTGTCTGCCTTGAGACATTTTTGTTTTCAGAAATAATCATAACCACAACCTTGGGCAACACAAACAAGAAAAAACTGAAAGAAGATACAATATACACTGACAAAGCAGGCTTTACCAGACCTGATGGATTTGGCATCATTTCATTTTCAAGAAGAGAATCAGTGACATTGAGCCAAATGAATGAGGAGGACAAGCAAATGGGAAATAATAAAGACCTAATATATTACAAAACAACAAAGACATCCATAATAACTGCAACGAAACAATAAAATAAAATGGGCAACATCTAAATCATATCCATAGAACTCTTGACCAACTTCAAGAAAAGGACACCCCCTACCCCACCACTACTGGCAAAATAGTCAATGTCAAAGGGTGACTTATTATTTTGTCCATTCATTCATTCATTTAATTATATGCGCATTTGAATGAAATGTTTATTCAGAGCCTACCATGCGTCAGACATTAGGACAGAATGTTGAAAATACATGATTCCTGCCTTCAAAAAGTTCACACTCCTGCAGGAGAGGCAGTCAAAGATCATCACGGAATAACCTGGTGAGTGATGTGACCCTAATAACTAACAATCCTTCCCATTTGGAAATAGCTCTGTAGTTTACAAGGTTCCTTTACATCTTTTTGTATCTTTCTGCACCATTACGTTGAAGGCATATCTCTTATAAGCTGAATATGGTTGGAGATTGTCTCCAAAACAATCTGAGATTTCCTGTCTTTTAAGTGAAGAATTTGTTTACTGATGTTTTGACTTATTTCTACCATCTTTTCCTGTGTTTTCTAATACCATACTTCTTGCATCTGTTTTTCCACATTCCTATCGTATAAGGGATCAAACTTGCTTCTCTTTTGTATCCTTCTACTGACTTGAATTTATAAATTGTATTTCTATTCTTTTGGAACGTTACCATTTAAAGTTTTTTTTAACATGGGCACATGATAAAGCCAAAAGTCACCACTAGCTCTCTATCCTCCTCCCCAACAAAGCAAGGGACAGTCGCCCCTCCGGCCAGCCACATTATTATCTAGTGGTTTTAATTCCACTTTATTTTAACCGTCTCATTAGTCAGTATTATCATTACTGATTTGGGGGGCTTGTTTGTTTTTACATCAATGCTCATTAATTTTATTTATATGTTTACCAAGTTCTTTGTTTCCACTGGTTCCAATTTCATTCTTACTGAAATACAGGAATACCCTGAAAACTGATTTTTAGATGAACATTTTCTTCTTTTTAATTCCCAAACTTTATAAGCCTTATTTTTTTCTGAATACAATGGGTTGTGATTTTTTGGTTTGTGTTTTTATGGGAAAAAATTTATGTTCATCTCAAAATTTCACCATCACTTTCAACAAAGCAGTGTTAAAAAAGAGTCTAAAGTTTTATTCCAAATACAATTGTCAGACTCATGTGAAGATACTAAAAAGCCCTCTGAGAACCAGCAAAATGTCCCATGCATGTTGTTGGTGCTAAAGAAAAGCATTACGGGGTTACTCAAGACTGTTAATAGCCATCTCCACTATTTTCTAATCATGAAATAATGCTTTAAGCATTTATTTATTTAAGGAGTTGATGGTTGCTATATGTTAATGTTTTCCTGTAGTTTGGTTGTATTTTAGGAAAGTGGTGGTTTCAGGTTGGCATATAATAAATTAGATTTTTCCCATTGATATAATGAGAGATAGGCTTGATAGTATTTTCATTTAGAATGTAGATAATCTGTCTTCGTCCTCTGGACTTTTAAAATATTTTTGTTAGTTATCTCATGCTCTGTAGTTTTCATTATGATGTCTCTGGTGTGGATCTGTATTTATATTTTCTTCTCAGGATTCATTCATTCATTCAATATGTATTTACTGAACACCTACTACATGCCATGTCCAGGCACAAAGGATCAGCAAAGGGCAAATCAGACAAAGTCTCTGTGTTCAAGCAGCTTACATTCTGGTGTGATAAAATGAGAACTAGAAATAATCCCACATGAATAAGTTATGTCTGAGAGTGATAAGTGCTATGGAGGAAAATAAATTAAGGTATGAAGGATAGTGAGCTCGGGGAGAGCACTTAATAAATAATCAGCCCCCTTTTTGAAAAGGGGACATGTGAGGAGATACTGAAAAAAATGAGGACACCAACTATATAAATATCTGAGGAAAAGAGCACTATGATGGAGGATCTAGAATATGCAGGAGCCCTGAGGTCAGAACACGCCTAGTGTGGTCAAAAAAAGAGCACAGAGGCCAATGTGGCTAGACACGAGAAGTGAGAGAATGGTAGTGGATCTGATCAGACAAGTGGAGGAGTGGGTAATGCACTTGGATACTACAGCTCATTGTAAGGACTTTGGAAAGATTTTAGCAAACCACTGGAGTCTTAAACAACTGGAGTGGAATGTAATCTAGAAGGCTCACTCTGTCTGCTATGCAAAGAACAGATATTTTTTTTTATGTAAGGAAGCAAGATGACCAATTAGCAAGCCACTGAAATGGTCCACAGGAAAGGTGATGGAGACTTGAACCACTGTAGTAACTGTGGAGATGTTGAGAACTGGTCAAATTCTGGATGTATTTGGAGGGTAGAAAAGGTGGTATTTGCTGAATTGGATGTGGGGCATGAGATAAAGAGAAGATACAAGGATCACACCAAGTTTTGTAAACCAAGTAATTCAAAGAACAGAATAGTCATTTTCTTATAATTTTTTTAAATGTTTTATTTATTTCTGAGAGAGAGAGAGAGAGACAGCATGAGCAGGGGAGAGTCAGAGAGAGAGATACAGAATCTGAAGACATACTCCAGGCTCTGAGCTAGCTGTCAGCACAGAGCCCGACATGGGGCTCGAACCCACAAACTGCAAGATCATGCCCTGAGCCAAAGTTGGACGCTCAACCGACTGAGCCACTCAGGCACCCCAAAAATAGTAATTTTCTAAGATGGGAAGTTTCAAGAGGAGCAGTTGGCAGGGAGGGTTAGGGGAAATCAATAATTTCCTTTTGTACATACTAAGTTTGAGATGTCTATTAGACCTCCAAGTGGATATATAGTGTAGGAAGTTGGCTCTAGAAATCTGAAGTTCAGAGAAGAGGTACAAGCTGGAAATGTAAAGTTGGGAGTCGCCAGCATTTTCTACCTGGAGCCACATGATGGTAATGAGGTTGTCTCAGAGAATAAAGAAGGAGACTCACTAAGGCTTCAATGACTCAGTCATTTACGATTGAGAGATGGAAAGGAACCCATAGAGGATACTGGGGAGGAAGAGTCAGAGCAGGATGAGAAGAACCAAGAGAGAGACGTGCCTTAGAAGCCAAGCGAAGATAGCGTTTCAAGGACGAGGCAGCGGTCATTTCTGTCGAATCCTTCTGACTGCACACAATGAGGACTGAGAATGTATCATGGGAGTTAACAACGTGGAGATCATGGGTGATCTCTCTGTGGAGGAATGGGGATAACATCTGGATTCGAGGGGCTCCAAGGAGGACTAGGAGAGAGAGTGTAGATGACGAATACAGGCAACTCTTCAAATGAGTGTTTGTGAGAACAGAGAGATGGAGTTGCATCTGGAGGAGGGTGGGGGACACGGGAAGAGTGTTTTATTTTACTATGACATGTTATTTCGATGTGTGTGTTTGCTGATGGTAATAATGTAGTAGAGTGGAGGAAATTGCTGAAGGGAGATGCTATGCTCACATTTTTCTCCATTTCAAGAAAATGATCAGGTTCTCTGTCTTCAAATATGACATCTCTTTGATTTTCTGAATACCTTCATTCCAGAACTTGTAATTAGACCTATATTGGGTGTTTTTAGTCTGTTATCCACATCACTGAGTCTCTCTTCAAATTTCCATTTCCTTATCTCTCTTTAATATATTCTGGGTGCTCCTTCTGCCTTCTGGTTAGATAATTCTCCTTCCAACTGCAGTGAATTTCTTCTTTGGCTTATCTATTGAATCCCAAACTTCATTAGTTTTCATTTTTACAATTTCCTTTTTTTTCTTTTTCAAATCTGCTTACTCTTTTCTTATAGGGTCATTTTCTTATCTCCCTATGTCTATAATTTATTTCTATTCATTTCAAACATTTCTATTGTATGTCTCTTTGGGGTTGTTCTACTCTCTCACATCCTTGGATGCCATTACTCCCAGTTGTAATGTCTAGTGACTCTACATTATGGTGGCCTTGTTCCTTATGGAGTTTGTAGTTTTTTTAGCTTGTCTCCAGCAAAAGCCGTTTTTCAGCTGGAGTCTCATGTACCCTTCCTTGTGCAAGGCTCCCTTTGGAGAAACTGTTAAATCTTTGCTTCTATAAAACCCTAGTTTTTAGTCTGACCCCAAAATATTCTTTTTACAATCCTCTTTCAAAGGCTGGTGGCCCTTTGAGTGTCCCAGATTGAGGGCCACAGTCTCAGCCCTTAAGGCCATGTCTTGTCACCATCTAAGTATTCAAACTCTGAGGGCCCAGCTTCTGAAACCTGTGCCCATGTCCACCTGCTATATCAAAACCAGAGGGATCATTGCAGAGGGCTTGGTAGCACAGTCAGTGAAACGTCCGATACTTGATCTCGGCTTAGGTCATGATCTCACAGCGTGTGAGTTCCAGCCTCACATCAGGCTGTGCGCTAATGGCTCAGAGTCTGTTGGGATTCTGTCTTACCTTCTCTCTGCCCCTCCCTTGCTTGTGCTCTCTCTCTCAAAATAAATAAATAAACTTAAGTTAAAAAAAAAAAAACCCAAAAGGCTCTTTAAATGAAGATCAAAATAACAGTCACAAATGAAATGCCTGCCCTAATGTGTAGATACTCTGTGGACCAGGCCACCTCCTTCCTCCAGTGTACTCTTTCTGAGAAAAAAAATCTAGCTTTGTCTCAGAAGTAGGGACAAGGAGGTTATGTATGTTTTACGTAGGGAGAAGTCAGCATTTTTTAAACAATTGGAGCATAAAAAGTCATTAGTAGATTTTATTATTTTTAATTTTGAATAAGTGGCCTTTAATATATTTTTCAAAACTTACATTAGGTTAAGAAATCATAATACACAAATATTTTAATATATGCCTAATAATACTCATATTTTTTACCAGCCAAAGTAAAAGAGTGATATAACAATTATGTCATGAATCCTCCTTTTATCAAGTTGTTGGTGCTTGTAAATCTGAGACAGAAATTCCACTTTACAGCACAGATAATTCCATTGTATTGTTTTAATATATTTCCAATTTTACTTAGAATGGATTTTCCTGAAAGCGGAAGTGTCGTTTATGAGGTAAAACACTATGTTGAACCAATATCCAAAACAAAAACATTATTTAATTATTTTCATCTAATTACCTCAAACTCCTCTTGCCCATGGATCGTCAGGTCTCTCTGGCCACTAGCAGAGGCTCCTAGCTGCCCCCTGCACATCCAGCCTTTCTCGGGGCTCTAGCTGAATCACGATGTCTCAAAATCCTCAAAGCAGTGCAAAAACCCAAAGATGAGTAACACAGAGCTCATATTCTTTTTTGACATCTGGAACCCAAGCAAGAAAAAGGTAAAATTACTGTCTAGCTACAGAATGAAATACAAAGCTCCTCTATGCCATTCCCACCGCTCCACTCTCTGCAAACACAGATACACGTGAACTATATTATATATACACACATATACATATATATGTATATATAAGCATACTACAGAATTATATATACATATGTGTGTGTATATGTACACTACAGTATTATATATACATACACATACATAGGTGTGTGTACATATATCTACTACACTATTATATATACATACACATACATAAGTGTGTATACATGCAGTTTTATACTGTCCTTTGACCAATATTTAGGCCTTAAGGACACATCCCTAATTTTAAAATATAAATCAATAATAAATTATGATTTAATCCAAAAAAACTAACTCTACCCATATACTTCAAGAATGCACGAATTCCATGTATGGAAAGAGGTTTGTGGTACAGAAAGGCAGTAATCCTTTTAGATTAGCTATTTAGAAAGATGATTAAACACACAGGCTTTTAAGTTAGCCACTCTAATTCCAAGTCTGTCTTGACCACTCACAAACTATATAACCTATGATAAATATCAATCTCTCTGGGTTTTCTGAAAAATGGAGAAATAATACCTCTCAGAATTGTAACAAATAAGATAGTATATTTAAAGCAATTAGCCTAATGTCTGAAACAACAAGAACTTTAAAAGTTCGCTTTTGTCATCCCTACCAACACTCTATCTCATTCTTTGAAAACCCCCAGAAACAAGAACCACAATGTTTTTAAAGCAGTACTGAAAATGTAAAGCAAAACCACTGTCTCATTAAAAATAGTTTTACTTATGTGCATTTGATACAAATACTTCCTTTAACCCTTAGATTCTACCTAGATGTCTTTGGACCTCATATTAAGATGCTTGTTCTCATTCATATGTGGAACTTGAGAAACTTAACAGAAGACCATGGGGGAAGGGAAGGGAGAAAAAAATAGTTACAAACAGAGAGGGAGGAGGGAGGCAAACCATAAGAGACTCTTTTTTTTTTTTTAATATTTTAATTTATTTCTGGGAGAGAGAGAGACAGCGTGAGCAGGGGAGGGTCAGAGAGAGAGGGAGTCACAGACTGAAACAGGCTCCAGGCTCTGAGCTGGCCGTCAGCACAGAGCCCGACGCGGGGCTCGAACCCACGAACCGCGAGATCATGACCTAAGCGAAAGTCGGACGCTTAACCGACTAAGCCACTCAGGCGCCCCAAGAGACTCTTAAATACAGAGAACAAATTGAAGATTCACAGGGGAGGGGGCATTGAGGAGGGCACTTGTTGGGATGAGCACTGGGTGTTGTATGCAAGCAATGAATCATGGGAATCTACCGCCAAAACCAAGAGCACAGTGTATACACTGTATGTTAGCCAACTTGACAATAAACTACATTAAAAAAAAGAAAAAAGATGATTGTTCTCATTGGGTATTGGAGGTGGGTAGTAATTCCTGCTCCAAAGAAACAGGTACCATTTCATTTGAATATCACTATTCTAATTACTTGAAAAATAAAGTTTGGGACTGAGACACAAATATATCTAGATTTCCATTTGGCTCATCTATATACTACATGCAGACTTTTTTGTTTATTTTTGTCCTGTTTGTTTTCTGTAAATGAGATCCTACTAGACACAGTATACACAGTTGCTTGCATTTTGTCTGACCAGTGCTTCATGGAAATCCTTTCAGTTCAGCTGGTAGAGCTCCATTTCATGCTCTTTAATAGCTACACAAATTTATTACTGGGACAATCACTTTGTCACCAGGTTTTTGTTGTTTTCCTCTGCAATTTTGTTTTTCTTTCTGCTTTGCTACTCTGAATAATCCCTCAATATGTTTTTCAGATATCCCATTCCTGGGAATCTGTCTCATATAAATAAAAACACCCATCCCTAAAAGGGACTTCTGGGTCAAAGAGTGGATGAATTTTAAATTGCAATAGAATCTACTAGGTAGCCTTCCAAAAATTTCTTAAATGAGTCACATTTCTATCAATGCAGAAATGCAAAAAAGAATCTGAAGGGGCTTAGAGAGAGCACCAACCCCATCTACCACAGAGAGAGGGAAAAGAAACTGAAAGTTTAAGGAAAAGAAAATAATTAAGCGTGTTATAGTTGAGTTGAAACTCAACAGAAGCTCAATAGTCTTTTATGATATTGAAAGACTGCAAATATGAAGACTATACAAACATGTGAAAATAGTGTAGAGAATCATAAGCTCATGAAAACATGTGCAAAAAATATCCTCTGTATGCTGTAATGTCCCATACTAATGTAAAATGTTATTATTACAGGATGAAAAAAGCAAAACTCAAATTTATACCTCCTTACTATGACAACCATGCAAAACCTATGTTTAGGTATAAATAAATAAATATACAGTTTCTTTGGGGATGTATTTTCAATAGAATTTAAGTAAAATTATTTCAATATAAAAGTCTTCCTAAAACTATTCACTTCAAGAAAATATATCAAAATATTGGTTCTCTGTGTGTATTTTTTCTTTTTTTTACTTGCCTGTTTTTTCTATATTTTCCTCTCCTGAGATTGATTATTTGAATTTTTTTTCCATGTCAAGTGCCTGTTGCAGTAGAGAGCATCTACACCATTTGGGGACTTATTCAAAGTAAGCAGTTTATCTTTACATTTTGCAGGAGTTTGGGACATTCTGATAGTGCTCCCGTCACTCAGGATCCAGTCCTGCTCTGGTAGCAAGAGAACTCATTGAGCAAATCGAAGTCATGTGAATGCTGGCCTTCTCCAAACCTGCTTCTCTCCTGCCACACAGCTACACATCTTCCCAGTGTGCACGGTGGGTGGGTTGGGGTGAACCTATTCTGCCTATTCTTGCCAGAAGTAGCAGCAGTGGTGTCATTGCCAGAGAGGCCCCCAACAGCCCTTCCATGGGCAAAGCTGCGGGCTCCTTTCATTTCTGCATGCTTGATGGAGATAAGCCGATGACCTTGGAAGGCCTCATGTTGACAATGAGCCCTGACCTGAGGGATCCCCAGCATGGAAGAGCCTGCCTCCCCACCCCTGCTTAGAGAAAAGCTGCCCACTGGCTGGAAAAACTCATTTCAGGTTTGATGTGACTAAGTCTATAAGTTCTAATGGTGTTAAGCTAATGAGATGTGGTTGTTGGCAGAGAGAAGGAAGAGAAGGGGAGGGAAGGGGAGGGGGGGGGAGGGGAAGGAGAGGGGAGGGGAAGGGGAGGGAAAGGGAAGGGGAGGAAAGGGAAGGGGAAGGAAGGGAAGGAAGGGAAGGGAAGGAAGGGAAGGGAAAAGAAAAGAAAAGAGAGAAAAAAGAAAAGAAAAGAAAAGAAAACTTTCAAATAAAGGAAAAGAACAGAGATGTAGAATGACAACAGATTCAGTTTGAAAGTACAATAAAAGTCAGCTTTGAATAATTGTTTTTCTACAGCTATTTCACATCAGTGGTGTTTATATAAGAGTAGTTTCCTCCACAGTCTTTAGCAACTCATGAATCACTGTTCTTATCCTCACTCAGAGACAGCTATGGGGACAAGTGAAATGAACATGGGACAGGAGTGAACGAACCTGAACTCTCCTCTAGCTGGCAACTCCCACAGACCCACATGCTCCTGGCTCGCCTTCATCCTCTCCATGAGAGCTCTGGGGACAAGCAGAATATCTCTCCCAGGTGCGAAGAGACTATCCCATTATCTGTACTTCACCCCAGTATTCAGACCTTACCAGAACCCCTATCGTTCTTAGATACATCTCATATTAAATATATGACAAATCTGAAGAGCCTGTGCTGTGTGACTGTGGTGGAGACGTGCGCACATGGCCGTCAGAAGGCCTGGGTCTTCTGCATAAACAACGCTGAAGCTTGGATAGAGCCCCTAATTGCCCTCTGACTGTTTTTTCATCTGTAAAACAGACGTCAAGGAGATTGTGGGCCACTTACCTCACAGAGCTGTTGTGAAGGGCGAAGTGAGATCACAGGCTTAAATAAGATGCAAGGTATTGTATTTATTTCTAGAACTGGCAGAAATACAAAACTAACTGACTTCCTAGCATCGAGGAAGTTGCCTGAATATTGTTTCATATGGACTTTTATCCCAAGGACTTTGAAGATCCTTCAAACGGTTTCTTGCTGTGACTAAATGAGCCTGCCTGTGGTCCATCTCTTTAGCCAATGAGGGGTTAAATATAAATCTGGGACCCCTGCTTTAAACAGGTACAAATTCCTATTCTTATCCTGATTAATCCACTGCTCCATTGGACTGCAATACTCAATAGTTACTATATTAATAAGTCTTCTGTGAAATATTTCCTGTTCTGATTTAATGTCCAGGAAACTTTATACATTTATCAGAGGACAGTTTCAATATCAGATAGAGGATGTTTCAGTATCAGACTGGCACATCCCTTTCCCTGGGTCATTGGGTTGCTGTTGTATGTCATTCTTCTCATCACGTTCTTTGCATCTACTTTAACACAATGTCCCGTAATCCTAAAAATGTTCGGCTCGCCAACGTCACTGAGAGGCCAGATTTGCAAGGATGCTTGCAGGGGAATAAAGGAAGTTCAAATTTGGCTGTGCTATCAAGTGCATTTAGAGGAACACCGGTTCATGGTCACATTCAGTACAGCTGCTTGATGTATTAACTTGCATTCAGGAGTCGAAATTTTCATGTGTAGCTGCTTCCTGTTTCCATTTTCGAAGGAACCAGTCAGGTCTCTCTGGAACTGCATGATCAGCTTGAAGGGGTGAAGCTAGCTAGTGAACTCTCTCTGTTATTTGAAGACTGGAACAGAGCACTTCTTCACCCCAAGTTCTTCCAAGGCTCTGACAAGTAGACACGAAGAAACATAAGCTCTGAGCAAGGAGAGTTCTCCTCTGTGCCTTTAAATCCCTCACAGGATGGTCAGGCATTGAGTTTGAAATGGACTCACACAAGGCCTATCTTCACGGAAATGATTTCATTGTTGTCATAATGTAGAGCTGCATGCTACTGTCTATGGGTATTTTGAAAGAGCATAATTGAATGCCTACATTTTGTCCTACTCCATGATAATTAATAGTAAGAAGAATGAAAAATTCCAAGACTGCCTGGAGAAAGCTGCCAGGTATGGTGCATCACAAAGATGGCAAAGCAGGCATCAGATGGCCCCCTCAGGGGCATCCTGAGCTACCCTGAGGACCAGATTATCTCCTGAGACTTTAACAGCGACACCCACTCTTCCACCTTCGATGCTGGGGCTGGCATTGCTCTCAGTGGCCACTTTGTCGAGCTCATTTCCTTGAGTATAACAATGAATTTGGCTACGGTAACCAGGTGGTGGACTTTATGGTCCACACGGCCTCCAAGAAGTAACCACCAGCCCCAGCAAGAGCAAGAGGAACAGAGAGGCCCTCCGCTGCTGAGAGATCCATGCCCTAACTTGTCCCTCAACACACTGAGAATCTCCCGACCTCCACAGTTTCCATCACAGACCCCTGAAAAAGGGTAGGGGTTTAGAGAGTCCTACCTTATTATGTACCATCAATAAAGTATACTGTACCCAGCCAAAAAGAAAACGAAAATCCAAGAAAGTTGAAAAACAACAGAGAAAAAAAGAGAGAGAGGGAGAGCAAATCAACATGTGTCAGACTGATTGAGACAACAAATTTGACCTTGACTTGCTTGATTGAAGGTCACAATTATACACATCAAAGAGGTGGCTGCGTGTGGCTGGGATACAATTAGACCAATGTTCAGCTATTTTTAAAAACCAGTGTGCAATAAATGGTTGAGAAGACAGAAACTGAAGCCAGACTTCCTGGGTTCAAGGCAAGGGGCTCAGTTCCTAATTCTCAGAATGACCTTCAGCAGGTTATTTTAGTTCCATGACTCAGTTTCCTCATCTGTAAAATAAGCATCATAAGCATGCCTGTGTCATGGAGTATTAAACAAACAAATGCATATAAGGTGCTTTGAGCAGTGACTGGGGCACAAAGAGCTATTCTCACCATCCTTGCCTCCTTTACCAGCAACTTGGGCAAACATCAGCTCCAATCTGAATGTTACTCAGCTTTTTTGAGCCTCTATTGCCCCATCCTTAAATTGGGGGTGATACTATGTACCTACATCAAGTGCAGCTGTAAGGATTAGGTGCCAAGTTCATACTAAATGCCCCTCTTAATGGTAGAACTTCTCATAACCAGATATTTAATAGATCTTGTTTATTTCTTCACTCACTGTGCCACAGACTTTCAGTATGAAAGCACATGGGAGGCAGATGAGTGTAGGAGTTGAAAGCAGTGCTCTAAATTCATTTGTTTCCTTGCTGTGTGGCCCTAGGCAAGTGACAACCTCTTTCTGACTTCATTTCCTCATCTATGAAATTGGGAATTGTGAGGATGAAGTGAGATCATGTATATAAGCACTTAGCACAGGGCTTGGCACGTTGTAAGTGTTTCATAAATGTTAGCAGCTCTATTACTATTATTACCAGGGTCATTATTTTTATGGCTGAGCAAGAAACAGAAGGCAATTGATAGCACTACACAGAGATGCACTTTGAGCAATGTTTGTATGCGGAGGAAAATCCTCATTTTCTGTTTTTTTTTTAGTTTATTTTTGAGACAGTGTGTGAGAGGGGGAGGGGCAGAGAGAGAAGGGGACAGAGGATCTAAAGAGGGCTCTGTGCCGACAGCAGAGAGCCCAATGAAGGGCTTGAACTCCCAAACTGTGAGATCATGACCTGAGCCAAAGTCAGACGCCCCTCCCATTTTCCTTTCACTTCTTGCCTTGCCCAATCCCCGGAATTGCCCAGCGGGCGGTTAGAATTATCTGCTTCATGCCCCAAACCTCTGCCTTGTGGACAACTTATTCCATGAGACACTCATTCAGTGTGCTGAACGTGTTTGATCTCCCTCCTTTTGTAGAACATCAAGAGGAAAATACTGTGTGATGTGTGTGTAATGATATCACAGTTTCCTTCTAGATCTAATGGAGCGGGAAAGATAATACAATGTTTCATGCTGGCTTGTTGTGTAGCTATCTAAATAGAGGGTTCCAGGCTATAAAACCAACACCATTTACCCATTGCCTTTGAAGAAAAATAACTGTTAAACATAAAGCAGAAAGAATCTTTGGGATAACTTTATCATTATGATCAGCCTGTTAGTCTCGCACAGTCTAATCCTTTCCCGGACTATTTACTCAGGCACATTAAGTGCTTCTTGGTTAACCCTCGCCAGTACTGCTTGTCTCCAGTTGGGGTAACATGTTGTTTATAGGCTGTTCTTATATAGAATGTGAAGGATACACGATCACCTTGTGCAAAGGACAAAAAGAACATCGTGATGTCTGTTCCAAAAGCATCCCCATGTTTTCATTTCCAGCAAATACCAAAGCCTTCCATCTTTCACCAGCTTGTGTGTGGGGAGGGATGAACAAAATGTTCTGATGTGAGCCTGTTTCAAAATTTCTACCAGGGAAGCAACTTGAGGGATTTAGCAGGAGAAACTGTGGGTGTGTTATTCTGGTCATGCTTAAGGAACTTGGAAAACAGAGTCAGAAAATGGTTGGGGGGGGGGGGGAGTTATGGCAGAGATAACTTGGCAGTAAAACAAAAGCAAACCAACAAAAACAACACGACCTGAAAGGGGAATTGAGGAGGCTGGCGGAGAAAGGGGGCATCAAATTGACAACTTGGCCAGAAATCTGGACACTGTAAGAGACAATTTAGTGCTGGGTCATGCCCTGGGCTGAATTTATTGCTTCTTTCCTTGTTAACTCGCCTCATGTTTAAAGTCAAAACTGCCGTAGGCTCCAAGGGACTTTATCTTTGTCATTTGTATGATCTGCCTCAAAATGCATACCCTGAAAGGTATCTCCTCCGCTTTGAGGTTTCTTATCCCAAGTGCAGAGAATGACATCCCCACCCCCTATCAAAGTGAAGAAAGCAGAAATGCTGTCTCTGTGGATGATGAAATACATTTTGTAAGTTGTGGATTCGAAGGGAGGTTCTGAATGCGGCTAGTGCTCTGAGAAATGAGTGAGGCAGGGAGGTAGGGAGAGGCTGGGTGCGATACTTGGTGGCGGGGACCCAGGTGAGAGGGATGCGTGGAAGCCGGCAGAGGAGTAAGAAGCGGACCTCTGGGGCCTACAGAGGGACCAGCCATCGCCATTCGCCATGGCTAGGTGGTAGGAGGATTCTGCTCTCTCCTGACGCTCGCGCCAGGGAGATCAAACATTCATATGAAGCCACGTTTTGCCAGGCGAGTAGGGAAGATTTCCTCCTGAGCCAATGATGTTACAAATGAGGTGCGTTAAGAACCCAGCACGGACATCAGTCACCCTTAGGTGCAGAAAATGAAGCGCCGCGCCTCCCCCCTGTCGTGTCTAGGAAGCCGGGCGCCTGGGAATGCAACACAAAGGCGGAGAGGCAAGGTCTCCATCCTCCTCGCAAACGCGGGCAGGCCGCAATTGGTAAGGCGAAATTAAAAACGCACAGTGTGTCGGCCTCCGAAGCTAGCGATGTTTACACACACATACCACGCCGATGGAACGGTCCCAACATTCCGCGCACCGCGCAGGGGAGAGGAGGTGGGGGCGCGGCCGGGCCGCCCCTCCCCCGCCGCCTTCCTGCGCCGCAACCTGGACTTGACCCCCGCGAGCCTGGCGCGGCGCGGCCGGGGCCGTCCCGCCGGAGCCGCGCGCTGAGACGGGCCGCCGGGGCCGGCGTCGCGGCAAACGCTCACGGAGCCCACGCGCCGCAAGGTGACCGGAACCCGGTCCGCTAAGGCGCGGTGCCCTTTCAAATGCCCGGACCTCTTGTTTGATTGGGGGTGGGGGGCAACGGGTGCAGGAAGAGGGATTTGTCTCAAAGTGTTGAGCTGTGTAAAAGAGGGGACCCAGAGCAGGGAAGTGGAGGTGTGCAAGCCCCATGGGGGCTGAGTTCGAGGACCCCGGCTGGGTGACGCAGGGCAAGTCACTCCAGTTCTCTGGGCCTCTGTCCCCGCTGTAGAACCAGAGCCTGCGCCTAGGGCTTTTCCAAGGACCCTTCCAGCGCGAACATTCTGACTTGCCTCGTGTGGATCAGGACTGCTGGCAAAAGGGAACAATACTCCATAACTAGGAATTAGCGAAAGCTCAGCTCTAGAGAGACAAAAGCAAACAAACAAAAAGTCTCAAATAACCCCAAACACTAGAACCCAGTGCATTTTAACTCTATTACTCTTCAGAGATTATTTATTTCTTTAGTAACAAAGGTAATTGATTAGAGTTAGTGCTGGAAAAAAAATATGCTTGGGTCATTTGTCTTAAGGAGGAAACATAAATCCATAAATCCTCCAGGCTCAAAGAAATAAAACTCTTTCTATTCCCAAATTAGGCAGATCTTCCAAACAAGTCTTCTTTTTTTCTTTCTAAATTTTTGCTCTTAGCCACGTAAAATCAGTGGCTGTCTTTTCCCGAGCTTCATATATATCTTTAAACAAAAGGAGTAAAGAGAGCCCCATTCTGCAGGCTGGCCTTGGAAAGCTGTGCCCAGAAAGAAAGATACTGAGATTTTATTTTGAGAGGGTTATGCATCTGAAACAAAAGGATTTTTCATCTCCTAAAGCAATACTAAAGTAATTTGTAAACTAGGTGTTACACAAATAAATTTACAAGATGATTCTTAAGCTTTCTCTGGTTGGGAAAAGGAACACGGATGGGCCTTCTAGTTACCCCACGGAATGATTCACAGGGTGGGCAATCTTTCCCCACTTCCTCCCAGACGGTCACATTAACAATAAGGATTATATTTCTAACATTTATGGTTTTTAAAAATGAGCCGGAAGATGATTGATTGAAACTCCAGTTGTTACCAAAGCAAGGTAACAAGGTGCTTGGCGTACATGAAGTATTAAAAGTGCAAAAGCTCATTCCGATTAACAGCCTCCCGAGTAATCTTCCAAAATGCTGAATGAAGTATTCTTCATCCCCTCCAGCAAGTTTCCTCCTCCCCACCTCCCTCCTGCCCTCCCCCAAATGTTCCCTCTCCAATCAGGCCCCGCCCCATACAGCCCCCCTCCCCCCCCCCCCCACAGGGCGGGACACAGACTTACTCCCTTCTGATCCTGGAGGCCGGCGTTCNCCCCCCCCCCCCCCCCCCCCCCATGGGCCAGAGACTGAGACAAACCGGAGACGAAACACTGCCCCCGCCCCCTGCTTCCCGGGGACAGTCTTTGCAGTGGAGTGAGTTTGTTGTGCTGACCTTGTGAGTGAGTGACCCACACAGAAGGACACTGTGTGCGGTCACGGAGTTTTCTGGCCTCATCTGTCCATGTTCCTATCAATGAGGCCGCCAGGGGGAGGGGAGAGAGGAAGCAGAGAAGGATGATTATAAGGACATGCAGGACCAGAGACCGCAGCTGCTTTGGTGACAATGAATAAATGGGTTGCTTCCCTGAAGTTGTTTTAAAATGAAGGTGGGCCTGGTATCCACAACACGCACACAGCCTCCCCCCTCACTTCCTCCCACACGCTCCCAGCCTCCTCTCTCCGGAGAAGGCTCTTGTTCAAGGCCAGTGCCCATGGTCAGGATACACACCAGAACCAAATGAGCCAGGTCTGAATCCCACTTGTGCTTACCCTCTCCAGACATAGTTTCATCCCTGCAAAGGGGAATGAGACTAGTTCTAGCTCCCAGGAGAGCTCTGAGATTTAAGCAGGCTAATATATGTTTAGAATGGTGATCAGCAGTGCATGCAGCGTCCTAAATGTTTCTTTCTGTGATTGTTTTATTTGGGTCTCCTCCCTCAGAAGGGCTGCCTGCCTTACTCACTGTTGCTTCATGCCATTCTGAGCAAGGATCACACCTCATCTTGTCCAGAGAGCGGGGGAGGGTTGCTAGGTTTGTGTCTGAAAAGATATCATGGAGAAACCGTAGAAACATGTCGAAAGTATAGATGTCAGAAAAACCCTCACTGGGAAAGCTGCCATTTACAGAACCCAACTCAATAAACACCAGTGTGTACATCATTCCATTTAAACTCTACAGTGGCCCCAAGGTGAGTATTTTTACTTCATTTTACAAGGAGGAAATGAAGGCTAACAGGGGTTAATAATATTCCCCGGTTGCAAAACTAGGATCAAACGCAGTAATAGTACATAACACTTACTGATCAGCTGTATTGCCTGTCCTCACTCGTTTGATGCTCTCAGCAGCCCTGTGAGATGGATACCATTCTTCTCCCCAGTACACAACTGCGGAACGGAGGCAGCATGGATACATTCCTTGCCCAGAGCCCACAAGTACAAAGTGGCTAGGCTGTGGTTGAAGTGCAAGCTGGCCAAGTGCCAGTCCACAGCCCAACCACAGCACACAATCCCTCTGCTTGTCTGCCCACAGGTGATGGGAGAGCCCGGCCACACTAATCCCCCATTACCAATGGCTGCTGTCCCCATCCAGAATGTCCTTCAGAACTACAGATCTATTAAGAGTCAGCCGCATGAGAGGGGAGACAAGGTGGTTCAGTCGGTTGAGCATCTGACTTTGGCTCCGGTCATGGTCTCACAGTTTGTGAGTTTGAGCCCTGTGTTTGGCTTTGCACTGACAGCATGGAGCTTGCTTCAGATGCTCTCTCAAAACTAAATAAACATTAAAAATAAAAAATAATAATAATAAAATAAAAAGTCAGCCCCATGAGAAACACAAGGCTACCATATATCCTTGTTCTGTACTTGAATTTTCAAGACAGAATGGATGTTGATTTTTCTTTGTTCTGATTTTTGTTGTGGTTTCCAAGAATCATAATATAAGTTCTCTGTATTGAGAAAGGATGACCTTTTTCTGTCACTTGCAGGGAGTCTTCCCCTGAATATTTAAGAATAGGGCACCCTCAGTACTTTCTATGTGGCCTGAGCTGGCTCCAATGTGGAAAGCGCACAAAGCCACTAGGGGAGGCTCATGATGAATCCTCCACGGGAGTCAAAAAGAAGGTTCTGGCATCAGGCTGTCCAGGGCAGATGGAAGAGGCAGCCCTCTTCCTGAGCAGGCAGAACATGGCAAGGACCCTCAGTCCCTCACTATGCCTTCTATACCTTGACCTTCAGCTCTCTAAAGTGCTCAGGAAAACACTGCCAACTGACGCTTCCTGTTGCTCTTTTGCAAAAACAGACCTTTGTATGGTTTCCCCCACTTTTCTCCAAACAGGTTTGTATTTAGAAGTTATTTAAAGAATTAAAAGTAAAGGTTGAACTCTTTCACCTTCACAAAGGTATGCCTCTAGAATTGAAATAAGCAAACATTTTGGAAGGGGAGCCCAAGATCTCACAGCTGGTGAAGGACAGACAGCGCAAAAGCTCCTCCCTCTGCATGTGACCAGCATGATGGCCCAGGCCGACAGGGCTCTGAGATGCAAGGAAGTGACAGCATCAGGGTCTCAGGGCTACCATAAGTAATTCATTTCCATTCCTATTACTGTAATCCAGTTCTTCAAAGATCAGCCTGCCCTTCTGATAAAGGAAAAAATGTAAACACACACACACCCCACTCTGACTTTCAGCTCAGAAGCTCCGTGCCCAACAGCTAAAATAGAGTGTTTTGAAATGGAGAGTGGGACAGACAGAAGCCCTGGTTATTATAGTTAATTCAATTTAATTAAAGCCATAAAAGCAAACCACAGTTTTGCAGTGGGTAGTGACCATTCTGATTGTTTCGAGGACTCAGCGAGTCCTGCTCTTAACTGATGGGCAGAGACCCAAGTCCCTGCCATTACTCAGCCTCTGTCAAAGGGCCTCTTTACCTTCATCCATCCAGTTACTCTTTCGTACACTCTTTCTCTCCTGTATTCTTTAGTTTTGAAGGTGAGCACTGTGGTCCTTTTTCATTTTAGTAAGAACTGCACTTTTATCCCCTTTCCCTAAGAAGCTTCAAAAGCTGTGTGACATTTTCCACTTTTTTCCCTTTTCTGTTTTCTCTCCATCTCTCAGTATCCTGCCCCTCCCTGCCTCCCCATTCTTTTCCTGTTTCCCTTCCGGTCAGCCACCTTCAGCTGGCCCCACACCACCATCCAACCCGAAGCTGTTCTGTTCTTGCACCTGTTCTCGCCAGGCCCCGCGCCTGGCACACAGATAGTCCCTGCCCTCAACCTGCTCTCAGTCCAGTGGGGGAGGCTGGTGAGAACACAGGTGGTCTTGGTGCAGTGCAGCGGGTACATCCCTGTGCCATGAGGGCACTGGGACAGCAGGGACCCCTAACCCTGGGTTGAGGGCATTACCTAGAGAGGAGACTTTTCAGGCAGAGGGAACGTCAGGTAAGAAGGCGCAGAGCAGAGGAAGCGAATGATAATTCAAGGAACTGCTAGTGGTTTCCTACCTTTGCTTCGCCGGCTTACAAATCTCAGTGTGGTCAGGCCTCTGCCTACCCCTCCAACTCTCTCTCTCTCTTCCTTCCTCCCTCCCTTCCTTCCTTTCTCTCTCTCTTTCTCTCTTTCTTTCTTTCCTATTTTTGGCTCAGTTTCTATCTTTCGATCACATAGAATTTTTTCTTTCTTGACTCAGCCTTTACTCATATGTCAGAAACATTCTCCTCCCTTCCCCAGTCCTCTACTGACTTACTTTTATCCTGGCAACTTAGCCTATGGGTCCCCAGTTAAACGTCCCTTCCTCCAGGAAGCATCCTTGACCGCCCACGTCCATGTGACACCCTGTTTACTCATTCCCATCCCTAACACTTACCACACAGCGTCGTTGACACCTGCTTGTTTGTTTGTACTCCACCGCGGACCACAAGCCCGCAGAGTCACGAATACGATCTGTATTGCTTATCTTTGTCTCTCCAGGCCAAAAATGATGTTAGGCACACACAGTAGGTGCTTTACAGAGGTTTGCCGGGTGCACTAAATACAGCTGGAAAAGAGGATATGGGGACACAGTGACATGAAGTGAAAGCAAAGAGGAAAGCAGGCGCAGAGATAAAGGTCTTCACATGTTGCCCTAAAGAGGAGAGCACCGAGACAAGCTAGGGAGACAGCACGTGAGGAGAGAAGCATGCCAGGGAGAGCCCTCATGGAGCAGTCATTGAACAAATGTCTTCAAGCCACTCACTGGACTCACAGCCAGAGTCAGCTCATCCCAATTTGAATGAATTTCGTCAAAGAAAAAGAGAGAAGTCCCTAGGCAGCCAGAGCCATCTTGAATTCTCTTCAACAAGACAGCAGAATCAGATGGAGGTGGCTACTATTCTGTGCCCACACTTCCTTCACCAGCATATAACTTGAGGACTGTTCACATCTGAAACAAACGAGAAGCTTCTGAAGACGCGAAGAGACTCACACATAACAAAGAGGCTCTGGCTGTCTCAAGGTTCGGATGGTGCAGCTGTCACTGGTCATCTCTCTCAATGACCATTTCCAGACATTTTCACTCCCCACAGCCGGCACTGCCATCTTGGTCTGGAGCTGCCCTCAGACGCTGGAGCCCGCCTCACAGGCATGCAGGGCGTGCCTGGCAATTCCCAACCCTGGAGGGCAGCCCTTAGCCAGTTGTAGGAGAGCAAACACGCCATCCTCTGGTGCCCGAGCAGGAGAAGCAGGGAGTGTGTCCTGCCCCGTCCTCAGGACTTGGCTTCATATCCCCTCTTCGCTCAGCCTCCTTCCGTGGCTGTCCCATGCCACTCACCGGGACTTCCTGGGAGCATTCAGTCACAACTCACCTGTACGAGAGTCCTGTCTCCAGGCTCCATCTGGGGAATACAGCCCATGCCCACAGGGTTCCTAAGCCTCAAGGCGGAAACAGTCATTCTGCGGGAAGAGGCAATGCCCTGTCTTCTTTAACCCAACCGTTCACACACGCAAGGTTGTGACCACAAAACCGTGGTCACTGGAGGCAAGGGCACACGCTCAGAACAATTTCTAACCCGAATGGGGTATTTTCAACTAAAAGGAGATATTTTAGTTTTCACATCCAAAACGGAGTGCACCTCCAATCCTGTGAGTTCAAAGCCTGATGCTTTTAAGCATTTGTCAGGCGTCATCGGATGGACTCACAGGTACATTCCAACTCTCCAGAGAACATGGCAGTCTTTCCAAATTTGTCTGGAAAGAGAATTGTGTCTGAGGTCTGTCTATATATATTTCAGGAAACATAAAGTTGGAAATTGTCAGTAATTCTAATGTCTATCTCAGGCATTTACCAAAGGGAAAAATTTCAAAGTCTGTAGGTGAAGAGGAGAAATCTTAACCTCTGTAGATCAGCTTTTGGAAGTTTATAATGCTGCTCACATGTTCTTCTTCCTGAACTTTACCTTAGCTTTAAGCTTCAATATTTTACATCGAGATGCTGCATAAAAGTAATGGAACAGAGCATGGGATGCCTGGGTGGCTCAGTCGGCTAAGTATCCGATTCTTGGTTTTGGCTCAGGTCATGACCTCATGGTCCGTGGGTTCAAGCCCCACGTTGGGCTCTGTGCTGACAGTGCAGAGCCTGCTTGGGATTCTCTCTCTCCTCTCTTGCCGCTCCCTACCTCTCAAAATAAATAAAAACATTTTTTTAAAAAGAGGAAAGTAATGGAATAGATTAATGAACAAGTGAAAAACAAGCGTTTTAAATAAACAAGAAGGAAAAACACCATTTTTCATTGTTGTCCCTTAAATGAGAAACAGATTTCTGTGTACGTATTTAACCCCTTAGGTTTGGGTTCAACAGGTGAACACTAAAGTCGTTTTGGACTAGTCATTATTTTTTTCTCAGTCTGGCATCAGTCAAGTCCAGGAAAGATTAGATACAGCATCTATAGATCATCAGGCTTTCTGGATGGCAAATCCAAGGTCTGCCCTGGACCCAGCCCCTCCTCAGCCATCCAGCAGCCTGGGTGTGGGGTTAGGGAGGCTCAGCACCAGGTCGTTCTCAAGCTGACTCACCCCGCCTGGCCCAAGGTCAGTATCTGGGGTTCTGCTTCATTCTGGCGCCTGAATCCCCTCCTTGAACCTGAGGCCCAGACAATGGTGTCCCATCTAACCCCCATGAGTCAGTTCTCCTGGCTAATGAGCAGCTCCGTGACTTATTGAGTACCAGCTTCATGCCAGGCAGCCGGGTGGGGTATGTCTCAGCACCAGTGTCCCACACCAGTATCATTAACCCCTTACTGCCTGTAACTGAGAAGTCAGCTCAGCACCCTTTCCCATTCGTGTGGAGTGCTGCCTCTTTGCTCCACATCAACCCTGACACCAGCGTCAGCCTTCCCTCTGGGTATCCCAGAAGACCTCTGTACCCAAATTATTCATGAGCTTGCTAACTTCACTGGAGACTTGAGGGGCAAGCAGAGGAGGGGGAGCAATGCACATTGTACAGCAGCCTCCCACCCTCCCCTTGGTGGGAGGCTCTCCCTAGCTGGAGTCCATGTCCTGGCATGTCAGCATCATCCCCCAAACAGGGCATCACGGCTCATGTATAAAACACAGAGCTCTCCTCAGGAGTAATTCTGGTGAACACAATTGAATACACTTGCCCTCGCACTGTTACGCATGGCTGAGTGGCCCACAGAGAGGCTGATTTGCTCACCTGCTGGCATCTCGTTTCTTCTGAAGACAGGCCCTGTTCTGTGCCCTCTTTTTCCTCACAGACTTAGAGTCTTTTTTTTTTTTTTTTAATTTTTTAAATGTTTATTTATTTTCAAGAGACAGAGAGACAGAATGCAAGTGGGGGAAGGCCAGAGAGAGAGAGGGAGACACAGAATCCGAAGCAGGCTCCAGGCTCTGAGCTGTCAACACAGAGCCCGACGCGGGGATTGAACCCACAAGCTGTGAGATCGTGACCTGAGCCGAAGTCGGACGCTTACCTGACTGAGCCACCCAGGCGCCCCAGCTTAGAGTCTTGACCCTGATTCCATCTAAGCAGCTGGAGCCAGTTCCTGAATGCCATCCTTCACCCCTACTAAGCACCACTTGTACCTCCCGGGGCCTGCCCTGCTTCTGCTCTGCCCGCCTCCCCACACTGAGCCTTTTGCTCTATTTAATGGGGACCAATTGCTGGGCCATCTGCCAGTCTACTCTCCCTACATTCTCTGTCTTATTGGGCTTTCTCTCTTCACCTGTCACTGAACCCTTGACCTGCCCACTGGGCCACCTCCTGTCCTGTTCAGTGCCCACAGACAACTCCCACAGAGCCTTACTGATGGTACTTGCTGTTTTCACAAGACAATGAACCTCTCATCTCTTCCTTTCCTGTTCCTATCACAGGCAAAGAATGTCTGCCTAACAAGAATGATTCAGTTTTCCACTGTCCCTATTTGCCAGGGCGCTCTAGGGAGGACCTTGAAGTCAGTGGTGTTTAATGGAGTGACTAAGACATCTCTACCTCCCTTCTCCCCTCTTTTGCTCCATGCTGGCTGAGAAGGCAGCTGCCCTGGAAAAGATTTTTGGCTGTTCCATTTTCTCCCCGCTCACTCAGACTTTCCCATGCAAAGCTAAAAATAGCAACTCATTGCTGTTCTCAAACTGAAAGAAGCATATTCCCACCATCTGGGCAAGAAAATGGTGGTCCTGCCATTGTATGAGCAGGTGCAGGGACCCCAGCCTCGGGGAGCAGGAAGGAGCAGGAGGAGCCCTCCGGAGGGGCTGGTATGCATTTAACGTCCAAAGGGATGGACAGCTACTGTCATAGGTATCAACTGGCAATATTGCAGTGCGAGTCAGAATTCTCAGACAATCTGGCAACCACTTGGGGCTTTCCAGAAGGCCTCATGTGGTCCACCAACGCACACGTCCCTGGACGGCCAGCTGAGGGGTAGAGTTCACCACATAGGCAATGTGGCCCCTGAGCTCTGGAGGCTGCAGATCAAATGGCAAGTCACCCGGGGGTCTCTTAGCCTGTGCTGAAGAACTGTGATATATGCAACTCCTAGACAAGGGCCAGATTATGCAACTGCCTCCATTTCATCACTCACTTCTCCCCCCTCCTCCGCAAAGCCTTCCCAGGCAGGCCCAACAGCCATGTCTCTTCCTCCGCTGAGTTTCTGGCTGTACCAATCACTGGGCACATAAATAGATAAGGTCTTTGTAGCATTCCCAGCATCCTATGTGGAAAGTTCACCTGCTGTGTTATTCTGTAAAGAGGTGGGCGCATGCGCGCGCATGTGTCCTGACAAGCGAGCTCCAGTGGGAAGCAGAATTATAGCTAAGAATAGTTACATGAAAGAAACAGCTCGCATCTTCTAAGTTCTTTCTAAACGCCAGCACTTTCCATGCTTCAGCTCACATAATCCACCCAAAGACCCTCTAAAGTGCTGTGAAGGATGTCCTAAGACTTTGACCTTGGTGTCTTAGCTGCCCAGTATCTGATCCCCCTTCTTGGGTGTGGGAAATTCTCCCTCTATGGGCCTGGAGGCCCCCTTCCTCTCACCACTGACCAGAGGCTACAAAGCCAGACATTTGCTTTCTCCTTCCGCCTGGCAGCCAGGACGTGGGCATGTGACCTGGTCTGGCCATCACATTTTAATCAAGAACAAGTGGCAGAAGGAGCCAGGGAGAATTTGTTCTAGCAGCAGCTCTGGGAGCAACATCTGGACCCCACAGGTCAGGTGGCCCCTTCCTTGTGTCCAGCACACTTTCTGAGCCTGGTTTGACCCACCCTTTTCAGTCATTCTTTGAGCTATGCAAATCCCATCAAAAAACTCTTTTTTTCTTAAATAATTTATTGTCAAGTTGGTTTACATATAACACCCAGTGCTCATCCCAACAAGTGCCCTCCTCCACGCCCATTGCCCCCTTTCCCTCTTCCCCACCCCCATCAGCCCTCAGTTTGTTCTCAGCATTCAAGAGTCTCTCATGGTTTGCCTTCCTCCCTCTCCCCAACTATTTTTCCCCTTCTTTTCCTGCATTTTCGTCCGTTAACTTCCTCCTAACCCACCTATATGTGCAAACATATGGTATTTGTTTCGCTCAGCATAACACCCTCAAGGTCCATCCATGTTGCTACACATGGCCAGATTTCATTCTTTCTCATTGCCATGTAGTATTCCATCGTATAGATAAACCACATCTTCTTGATCCATTCGTCAGTCCCATCACAAAACTTCTCACCTACTTAAATAAGTCAGAATAAATCTTCACTACTTGCAACCAAGAACACTTGTTGTAGAATAAAATTCTTGTATTGCAGCGTAGGAGTTGAAGCTCAGAGGGGTGAAGTGACTTGGCCAAGGTTACAGAGCTCACGCCTGTGGGATCATAAGGCTGTGTTCTTTTTTTTTCTAAGTTTTATTTAAATTCTAGTTAGTTAACATACAGTGTTATATTAGTTTCAGGTGTACAATATAGTGATTCAGCATTTCCGTATGTCACCCGGTGCTCATCACAAGTGCCCTCCCTAATCCCCATCAAATCTCGTGTTCTTAACAACACTGATTGTTAAACGCTCAAAATGGGAACTGGATTATAAAAATCTTGTTCTCTTGCGGATACTTTATAGACTTTTTTGGTAAGAGAGAATTAGGATAAAACAATTATATTGCAGAAGATAGTATGTATCAGTACAATCTTTGTAGAAGGCAAAACTGGAATATGTATCAAGCTCTTTAAAATATCCAAGCCCTTTGAGTTACTGTTTCTATTTCTGGATCTCATTCCCAGGCCTTGTTTCTTACCTTTTCTTTTTCTTATCGGCCCTTTATTGAAAAGCCTTTTTAAGCACTTTTTGCCTTTTGTCCCCTACAATTTTATAACACAGATACACTATATATTTATGTGCTGCATTTATATCTGTGTTTTATACATAAAAAGAGTAAGATTTATTTCACCCCCTTCCTTAGGGACAATTATTGCCCTCATTGAGAAACCATGTAGTAAGGCAAGAGATTCATGTACAAAGATGTTGGACATTAATTAAATAGTTAATAGTTGAAAGTGCACAGCAAAGAGGAATAATATATCTGCCAATTTGAGTAATAGCCAGTTTAAGTGATTTTAACAAATAAAAACTCACCACTTGGAATTTTAAAAATACTTAACAAGTAACTCTTAAGTCAAATTTGAGATCTAAAGTGAGAGCATAGAAAATTCAAAAAGTACTATTAATAAAAACAAAACATTGCCCAAACACTCTTTTCCCAGAGGCAAAGTCATTGCCTACAACACTTATAATTGCTAATCTGGAAAAAATAGAAACAAACTATTTGTGTTTAACTAAGGAAGCTATAAAAAGGGCAGTTATAAAGTTTATAAAGTTTGTAATACCTTTTAAAATGCTTACCCATTAACAGGAACTTTCAAAAATCTGGACAAAATTATATTTATTATATGATTAAAACTTTATAAAACAAAAGTATCCATGGATTCAAGTATGAACAAAACACAATACTATCACAGTAGTGGGGGCTCTGAATGGTTGAATTCTGAACAATGGTTTTCCTTGTCCTTTTCTATATTTTCTAACTTTTTATAATGAGCTTGGATTGCTTTTCACTAGGAAAAGAGTTTATGCTTTCGAGGTGAGCTAATTTCCCCAGCTGGAGTCTGGCTGGATTGCGGAAATGGTCTGTAGTCACCATTCTCCTGCGTTGCCTGAAGAATGGCTGTCAGCTCCATGTTCTCCACTGCTGCCTGCCTCCCTCCCCACTTCCACATGCTAAATGCATCACAGTACCAGTGATTAGAGATGTGGGAGCCGAAAGAAGGAGAATTATCTGCTGGCAGTTCAGAACCTTTCTTACATCTCACACAGGTGCTCAGGAACCCTGGGCAACACCTTAAGGCTTCGGATCCGTTGTTACTGGGTTGATATCTGAGGCCATCCTGGACAGACGCATTGGGTCCATCACTGCTTGGCAAGGTAATGGCTACACATGATCTTCTCTCCCTGGTGCTGGGGTGACTTCCTACCACATGTGCAGCATGTGCTACCACTGCAAGCAGGCTGCACCAAGGCCAGGCAATTACCTCTAATGACAAGCATCACATCTGCTGCAGAGCCTGGGTCCTGTCAGCTCTGAAAGTCCAATGCTTGGAAATGCCATCTAGCACCTCTGGGGCATGAAGTCATTGCAGATCAAGAGTCAGATGCTCCTGGTACCCCACTCAGGGCCCAAACAGCTCTGGCCTTTTGCTTGGACATGTGGCCTGAGAAAAGGTGGAGCCCGGGCTATCTCTGCATGGAGTGCACTGCCTGGCTCCAGAAGGAAAGAACTGCTATGGACTGAATTGTGTCCTTCACAATGCATATGTTGAAGCCCTAACCCCACAGTGTGACAGTTTTTGAAGATGGGCCTTTAGGAGGTAATTAAGGCAAAATGAGGTCATTAAGGTGGGGCCCTAAACCAATAAGATTGGTGGCCTTATAAGAAGAGGCAGATCTGGGGGTGCCTGTGTGGCTCAGTCGGTTAAGCATCCTGACTTCGACTCAGATCATGATCTCGTGGTCCATGAGTTCGAGCCCCGCACTGGGCTCTGTGCTGACAGCCTGGAGCCCACTTCAGATTCTGTGTCACCCTCTCTCTCTCTCTCTCTCTCTCAAAAATAAAATTAAAAATTAAAAAAGAAAAGAAGAAAAAGAGGCAGATCTCTCTTTTTCCCTCTCCCATCCCCCACTTTATTCCCCTTGCCTTCACAAGAAGGCAGCTGTCCGTAAGCCAGGAGGAGTTCTCACCAGAAATCAAACCCTGCTGGAACTGGATCTTGGAATTCCCAGCCTCCAGAACTGAGAGAGAATACATTTCCATCATTTGAGGCACCCAGTCTATGGCAGTTTGT
Source organism: Hyaena hyaena (assembly GCF_003009895.1). Classification (NCBI taxonomy): domain Eukaryota; kingdom Metazoa; phylum Chordata; class Mammalia; order Carnivora; family Hyaenidae; genus Hyaena; species Hyaena hyaena. The sequence continues at coordinate 4,656,533 of NW_024080646.1, forward strand.
TATAGCAGCCTGAGCAATCTAAGATAATATCCTTCTTAACAGGGGGGCATGCAGACACTCCCCCCCCCCACCTGCTCAGTGGGCCCCAGAAAGAAGTCTTCCCTTGCTCACCCCTCCCTGCATGGTCAGCCCTTAGCTAGAGTCCTCTTCCATCCCCAGATGGAAGCCCCTTCAGGTTCCTCCAGGCTCTCTCCAGCCCTGGTCAGGAACCTAGTCATGTCTTGTCCCAGCATCCTCAGTCTTTTTCTTTTTTAATTTTTTTTAACGTTTTATTTATTTCTGAGAGAGAGGGAGAGACAGCATGAGCAGGGGAGGGTCAGAGAGAGAGGGAGACACAGAATCTGAAACAGGCTCCAGGCTCTGAGCAAGCTGTCAGCACTGAGCCCGAAGCGGGGCCCGAACTCACGAACCGTGAGATCATGACCTGAGCCAAAGTCGGACGCTTAACTGACTGAGCCCCCCAGGTGCCCCCCAGCATCCTCAGTCTTGATGCAGGCTTGGTGCTTGTTAGGAGGTCGGCAGGAGCTGGAAGGATGCACAAGCAACCGAGCGCCCTTCCAAGGCGTCTTTCCAGCCAGGTGTGAAGAAGCAAGGGACGCTCTTCCCCAGCCATCAGCACTTGCCCTTCTGCTGCCGGCTCTTCTTTGTTTTCTCTGTTCCTCTGTTCCCGACACCCACAGGTGGTGGTGCCATAGCCCTCCCACTCAGCACAGTCTTCAGGAATGCCAACTCTGGGCCTTTGACTCTGATAACCCCTCAGCTACAACAAGATAGCACGGTGGGCACCTCAAGCAATAAGCAAACAAATGCATGATAGCGTATAAAATTACAAAAAATTTAACAGCAGGGGGTGTAACATCTTTACAACATGTGAGGAAATCCCATGGCACTGAACAGTTTTGTCTGATGAGCTGGGCTCACATTTGAGCATTATACCTCCCTCCGGATGCACCCTGTCACCCCCTTCTCTCTCACTCTGCCTCTGTTCTGTCCCAAAGCCTGTGGGGGCAAGGGCTACCTCCCCCCACCAGCCTTGTTTGCTTCTCAGCAACTCCCTCCCACTCACCATCAGGCTAGGCTTGGCCTTTCCTCCATCACCTCCAAAGCCCTTAGAGTAGGTGATTTCATGTGCTTCAGAAAGGTCCATTGCAGTTCTAACAGTGAAAATATTTTCCCCTTCCAGGAAATTGGAAGGCTCCTATGGAGATTGATAGAAAATACAGCAAGTTGCACTATAAGTTTAAATGCTATGAAAAGTCTAGGCAAGGTCAGAAAAGAGAGAAGTCAATTCCATAGGAAGACAGGGTTTTGGGGGGAAGGCAGGGCGGGCCTTTCTGAAGATGTAGTATTTGAGCTACATCTTAAACAATGAATGGGGGTTGGCCAACAGGCAAAGTGGAGGTAGAGGAGGGCCTTCCAGGCATCAGGAAGATCAGAAGCCAAGGCATGGATCCATGAAATTTCAAGGGCTCTACACTAATACCTGTTGCTGCCAAACAAATTACTCACAAACTTAGTGGCTTAGAAGAACACACATGATATCACAGTGTCTGCAGGGCAACAATCTGGGCACAGATTAGCTGGGTCCTCGCCCTCAGGGCCTCTCACTAGGTGGCAATCAAGATGCTGGCCAGGGCCAAGAGCTCATCTGATGGCTTGTAAGAGGGACCCATTTCCAAGCTCACATGGTTGTTGGCCTGAGGGTCATGGTCTAGCCAGCTGGAGCCTACCTTTGGTTTCCTGCCAAGTGGTCCTCCCCAACATGGTCACTGGTCTCATTGAAGCGTGCCAGCAAGGAAGGCAACAGAGACTGCTAGGAGGACTGAAGTGACACCCCATCACCTTTGTCATACTCTGTTACAAGCAAGTTGCTAGATCAGTCCACACTCAAGAGGAGAGAATTCTATACATAGGTGACTACCAGGAGGTGGAGATCCTTGGGGACCCCTGGGAGTCTGCCCCCCACAGTCCACTTGGGGAACTGCAGGCAGTCCCTTGCTAGGGCAGTGGTGCAGCAACATGAAGGGTGGAGGCTGATGGGTACAGACCACAAGGGCTCCATAAACCATGCCAAAGAGCTAGGGCATTATCGTGTAAAAGGTGGGATTCCTTCTCTTCTTTTAATGCATCTTGTGATTTGGTTTGGTTTCTCAAAATCACTTCAGCTTCTTTAGTTCCCTAAAATCCCCATTACATTTACACACCCTACACATCAGGTCTGGTCCCCTTCCATGTGTCCACCCTCTAACGGTAGTGGCACATCCATCATTTAGACGTACCTAAGTAAGACTCAAACAGATGCAGATGAAATCTATTAAATCCCCAGACCCCAAACAGGTGACACCCCCATATCCATCACCGAAACTTTGGCAAGAAGTTGTTCCTGGCTGTCTGAAAAACCAGAATGGATGAGGGGAAGAGAGGGAGTAGGCCAGGCAAGGACTGGAACATCTCCTGGGGACCCAGCCCTTCCGTCTGGCATCTGAGCTGTTCCCACTCACGGTGCTGCCTCCAGACCTCCGTCGATCCAAATCTATCATCGGCTCCACCGTTGAGACAGACACCCAGAAAACCCCAAACTTCCCAAACCATAACCAGCTTTCCCTGAGGAAATGGTCTAATGTCATGATCCCTCATCGCTGGAAATGTCACTTGATTGTGGTTGTCACAATGATGACTGTTCTTTCTTTTCATCTAAGTTGAAAAATGTCCACAGTTCTGGCTTATAAAGGTTTTTACTGGCTTCTTTACCTTGATCACTTTTCCTGCACGTGTAAGAATGTGTTCTTGCCAAAGCTCATTTCTCTGTGCTTAATAAAGCATTTTATGGGCTACTTTTTTGGCAGGAAGTCCCCGTCCTCCATTCTTTGATCTGTGGACTCTGCGTGGACAGAACTAATACTAAGGGAGCATTACCCTTCCAAACGCCACTAGCCACGTCCAAAATATAACCTCCCAGGTTCTATCTGGAAGCCCTGAGGGACTCTTCCTGTGATCTTTAGATCCCTCTGGCTTTGGTCCTTCCCCCCCCCCCCCGATTATTAATCTCCCAGGGAAAGGAATAAAAGCTGTGATAATTCATGGATTTTGATGATTTCCACTGAAGTACTTCTCGTGACCACATTCATTGGTTACTGCACATCCATTTGGAAGATGGCCGCCTTTTAAAAAGGGATCATGACAACATTCCAAATGCAGCAGCTTTGATCTCTCAGCCAGAAGACATCTGCTCGCCTGTTATGACATTTTTACCTTCTAGGCTCAGGCCAGAATTGTCCCCCAGCTCCCCAAGCGTGTCTCCCTGCTGGAGTATCATTCCGTCTCTTTTTCCTTGGCTTTGTGTTATCACCTTCTCCTTCCAAAACTTTTGCCTCATCCCTCTGTGAAATATTTTACCTCGGACAAAGAGAAATTCTGCAGCTGACAGGCGACTATATTGTCTTTGAAGTGTGCTGGCTCTAGGCTAGTCCCTGGCCAGAGAAACAACTTACTGGAATTACTTAGAAGTCTCCTCTCCACTTTTGTTTCCTTCTCTGTGTTTATTCATGGAGGAAAATGTCAGTGATCTGGAGAGAAGGCACCAAAAGTCTGTCCTCTCTGTGAATCAGCGGAGGATGCCTTTTCCGCTTCCTCCCCTCCCACAAAAAGCCAGGATATTGAACGAAGTCTCTCTTTCCTTAATGACCTCCATTTCCCAGCCTCACTGCCTCTCCTTCCTAATGCCCAGCATCAACCTGTGTGGGAGAAGCACTGACAGTTTAAATCAGGTGTTACCCACCTACCAAGAGAAGCCTGACTAGAGTCTCTCCGCAAAGAAACGCTTCCTTTCGGTTTCACGTGGGTGCCTGCTCCCTTTGCAAAATATGGAGATAGGCATGGGCCTCAGTGGGTTACAAAGAGATTTGTTTAACTGCTTCCAAATTATTATTTGCATGCAGAAGACCTTGGAACAAAAGCCCCTGTGTGTGTAAAAATGCCACAGGATTAAGCTTTTGTTTGGATCCCTTCTGAAAAGAAGTGTGATCATACAAATAGCAAGGCCACCTGAGAGCTAAATGAGCTATCAAATGACCTAATGGACTTGGCAAAGAAACTTAATCTGGCACACGGCCTCCATTCCCACAGTACCCTGCTCAGTTATGCTACACGACTGGCCCTCGTTTCTCTGTGTGTCGTGCCTTTGTCTCCAGGAAAGGGGTGTGCAGCCAGATCTGCTGGCAGGCCCTGGAAAGATAAGCTGGGGAGTAGGACTATGCAAGAATGGAGTCAATGGGTTCACAGTGCCCAGCACTTACAAGGACCCAGAAAATGTTACTCACTAAGCCATTCAGGCTACTGAGGCATGACCTGCCCATTATCAAGCCAGGATGAATACAACTGGATTCAAGATTGAAGAAATGGCCAGACCACACAGGAGTTATGGACATACATACACATCTGATAAAAGTACTTACTTATAAAGAAGTAACAAAGACAAAATTCAAGAGGGTTGTTCTATACGAGGAGAGAGGGAAGGGGATGAAGAGGAGAATATAAGTTTCCGTGAGTTACTGTCAATATTCTACTTCTGGGGTTCATTGGTAGCTTCATGGGTGTTCATTATAGAGGGAATAAATAAATAGCAAAGCCATGCATGAACTGAAGTTGGTAATGTGTCATAAGCCCAGATCATGAATCTGATTCTGTGCACTAAAAAGATATAAAGTAATTCTCCAGGGGCTAAAACTTTTATTATTCCAGACTAATTGTCTGAATAAAACCTAAGAAAGATAATACCTGCTTAACTGAGAAATTTTCTCCAAAACTTTTGGTGGATTTGTTCCCCAATAGGAAGGGAAACATGGCTGCTGTGTTTAGTCCCTTCCACACGATGCACTGAGCAGCATGTGGTTCATGGTGTCTGGACCACAGGGTCAAGTTCAGGAGAGACTGGACCCAAAGATGCTGGGTGGGGTGCCCATGACAGCTAGCCTGAACATGACCCAGATGCCTTGGCAACCCAGGCACTTACTGGCAGATGTCAGAGCAGTATTGGGAATCAGACAGACCCAAGTTCAAGTCCCAGGTCTGGTGCCACCAATGAGCTGACCTGAGGCAACTCTCTTGGCCTGTGTGAGCCTCAGTTTCTCAAATGTCAGCTGAGGAGTTTTAGCTCCTGAGAGCTGCCATAACAAAGGACTACAAATGAGGTGCCTTGAAACAACAGAAATCTATCCCCTCATACTTCTGGCAGAACCATGTTTCCTCTGAAGGCTCTAAGGAAGGATGCCCTTGCCTTGTCTACCCCCCAGTGGCCTCTAACATTTCCTGGCATTCTTTGGCTATGGCTACACCACTATCATCTTTGTCTTCATTGTCTCCTGGCATCCTCCCTGTCTTTCTCTATATCTTCTCATGGCCTTTAAAAAAAATATTTATCTTTGAATGACTATAATCGGGCCAGGGGCAGAGAGAGGGGATAGAGGATCCCAAGTGGGCTGCCAGGCTGACTGCAGTGTGCACAATGTGGGGCTCGAACTCACCAACCATGAGATCATGACCAAAGACGGACACTTAACCTACTGAGCCACCCAGGTGCCCCCTCAAGGCCTTCTTATAAGGACACCAGTCATTGGATTTAAGGGCCACCTGGATCCAGCAGAACTTAATCCTAAAATCTGCAAAGACCCTTTTTTCCAAATTAGGTGACATTTGGAGGTGTTAGGTAGATGTAAATTTCAACTATTCAACCCAATACTTGGAGATAAGGAGGATCTATAACAAAAGGACTGTTAGAAGATTTATATATATATTATTAAGTTAAATAATGTATATAAAGCACACCGTTCAACATGGTCATCATCATCATCCATCATCTCAAGGAAAAGATTCTATTTCTGAAAACATCCCACCCTGCTGATTAAGGTAACCACAAGTGAAATTGTCAAACAGGACTAGGTTCAAACCTTGGCTGGCCAACCTCTGGCAAATTACCTAACATCTCTGAGCCTCGGCTTTTTTGTTCACACTACTGGATTAGTGTGATTATACACGCGTGTGCACACACACACACACATACACCTACACACATACACGCATTTATATATACATACATGTCCAACACTTAAATGTCATTTACTATATGCCAGGCACTGTGCTAAAAGATTTACAAATATTATCTTAGTCAGTCATCAGTACAACCCTGTGAGTTAGGTATTTCTATTATCTCTATTTTACAGTCAAGGAAATTAAATCAGCAGGTACTTAAGAGAATTGCCATAGGTCAGGTGGGAAATAAGTGGTGGAACCAGAATTCAAACCCAGGCCATCTGGCTCCAGAAATCCTCCAGTATTAAAATAGAAGGTTTAAATAAAATGGTTAGTTGGTTCTTAGCACACATGAAGCAGACAGTAAATGGTGGTATAGTAACTATGCTCCTTCCTCCAAACCCTTCCCCTTTCTTGACCTCAGGGTTGCCTCTCCTCTTTCTCTCAGTTCGGATGCCCTGTTGACATTAAACCAGAGCCAAGTTCCCATGTTTAAATGTTCAGACTGCCCAAGTTCCATTCAGTTTCCTGGGGTATCTTGTCCTCTGATTTATCTTGTTCTTACTCTCTCCGGCGTCCTGTGACCATGGTGACTGGAAGGGTCAGAGAATGGGAGGATTTCTCTGACAACTGGCAAACTGCGGCTCTTCTTTCCGGGGTGGGGACAGCATTAAGCAATAGACTGTAAGACATATCTCAGGGACATCTTCCTAAGGGGAGCCACTCACTAACCCAAGAACTTGTGTGCTGACCTTGGCAAAAAGTTCCTGGACAGATCCATCGTGGAAAGCTACTATTAGGGGAGAACACGGAAAATTCTCCCATCGAGATTGCGAATCCATGGTGGTGTCAGAGGCAGGTGGAGTGAGCGAACTCCTGAACATCCACCCTTCGGTGAAGTGGGTTTCCAGCCAGGTGCCCCTCCTATCACCCTGCCCTGTCTGCTCGAAGCAGAAGGCATTCACTCAGGGCTATTCCAGTTTTCTGGACTCAGCATCAACCCCCACCTGCTGCTAACAGGTGCAACAGGAGGAGCAGAACCCAACCCCAGCCGGGTCCTCATCCTGCTTTTCTGGCTATTGCCAGAATCCGTAGACATGGCATCTGTCACAGAAATTCCGCCATTAAGAGAATGTGTACAGGGCGCCTGGGTGGCTCTGTCGGTTGAGCGTTGACTTCGGCTCAGGTCACGATCTCACGGTTTGTGAGTTCGAGTCCCGTGTCAGGCTCTGTGCTGACAGCCTGGAGCTTGTTTCAGATCCTGCATCTCCCTCTCTCTGCCCCTCCCCTGCTCATGTTCTATCTCTCTCTCACCTTCAAAAAGAAATAACCATTAAAAATTTTTAAAAAGAGAGAGAGAGAGAGAATGTGTACCTCCATACCTAGGACAAGACAACTAGGTAGATCCAGTTATAGCTTGAGCAACTTCTGGGCCAACGTATTCCTTCCACAAACCAACGATACGAAGCTTTCTCCACGTGGTAAAGTGAGGTAGGCACTTGGCAAACTGTGAAGCAAGCCATTTGCTGCTGCTGCTCCACCCTTCCCCTTTCGGGGTCCTTCCCGACTCCCTCCAGGGGACCTCGTGCCCTTGTGCCATGTGGAGGCATCTACCCACTGAAGCAGCCCTCCCTTCTCTCCTCTCGTCCTCCCGAGGCATACCTTTCCTCACCCCCAGCCTTCTGGGAGCCCCTGCCATTTTGATAGTGGTGGACGTTATTAAGGAACAAATCCCAGCTAATTTGCCAACCAGCTAGCTGGCTGCACCTCCCAGATGCCATTATGCTTTCACCCAAGTGAAATGCATAAAAGATGCAGCTAGTGGAGGGTCGTTAGGTAATTCCTACATTGTCTGCTGCTCCCCTATGGGCTGCTAAGATGTATACAGAGTTTACACTTGATGCTGGGAAGTGAGGGTGGGAGCACCGTTTCAATGAACTGGTTACTAAGTCCACGAAAACACACTAACAGAAGTAATCAAATCTTTGTTCTGGGAGCCATGGGGAAGTTGGACACGCAATTACATCCCACGCGTACCTCAGCTCCAGAAGGAGGTCAGGACTTAGGTCACTCACCCTTCACAAGCTCCCCGATATGTGCCCCCTGCAAATAGCTCTCCCCAGGCCCTCTTCTACCCAGCCCTGACACATAGCCCGCTGGGGTCCTCAGGACAGGGTTGTTAGCATAAAATAGGTGAAGGGGATGAAGAGGTCCAAAGTCCCAGTTATAAATAAGACACAAGGATGTCAATGATGTTGTAGTAAATGTGTATGGTGACAGTGTGGTGAGCGTTTTGTAATGCGCAGAGTTGTCGAGTCACTCTGTTGGATACCCAAAACTAATATATTGTAGGTCAACTATACTTCAATTAAAAACAGGAAAAAAAGACTGGGCTGTCAGTGACAGGGCTCAACTCAGCCCATACATTTTAACAGAGATTTGGGGCTCCTGAGAGTTGAAATGAAATGTACCCTCTGGGAAGCATAAATTATAATCATTTTTCCCCCTATCTGTAGGCACTTTGCTTGCCTTTCACTTCTGTCTGAAATGCATGGAAAACCTCAGATTCTTCCTTGCCTAATACTCTCCTCATGTGTGTTGCTGTATTATGAAAGCAGTAAAAAAAATTCATATATATATATATTATTTCTCTATTCCAAGTTCCCCACTTAAGGGCGATTGTGCAATATTTGTGTGTATGTATGTAAATTCCACTTATATGAGGTGCCTGGAATAGTCAGATTCATAGAAGGGAGGTTGCCAGGGGCCGGGGAGAAGGAATGGGGAGTTAGAGTGTTTAATGGGAATAGAGTTTCAGTTTAGGAAGATGAAAAACTCTGGAGGTAGATATGGGTTATGGTTGTACAACAAAGCGAATATACTTAATGCCACTGAACTATACACTTCAAAATGGTTAAAAAGTGGGGGGGGGGGGGCACCTGAGTGGCTCAGTCGATTCAGTGTCCGACCTCGGCTCTGGTCATGATCTCACGGTTTGCTAGTTCGAGCCTCAAATTGGGCTCGATGCTATCTGCCTGTCAGCGCAGAGCCCACTTTGGATCCTCAGTCCCCCTCTCTCTGCCCTTTCCCTGCTTGTGCTGTCTCAGAAATAAACATTTTTTAAAAAACGGTTAAAATGGTAACTTCCACGTCATGTATATCTTACCACCACTATATAAAATGTATGTTAAATATATGCATTAGCTCAACTCTTCTCTAGATATATAACTAATTTACATTTTACTTTTGATCTCTCTACCCCTTCTTCATATTATGTTCCCTGGCTTGGGTCTTTTATCTCCTAAACATTTTGTGGGTTTGGATTCTACAGAACCAAAAAGAATACCACTCCAAGAAAAAAACAAAAAACAAAAAAAACCCTCATGACTCTCTCTTCCTTCTTCATTCCCCACGGCCACTGTCTTCTTGGTTGCTTTTAAGCAGAAAGCTTTCCTAGTTTAAGAGAAAGTCCGTGATTTTCAGTGGTACATTTAATAATTCATAAATCATGAGAGGTTCAAACAGGTTCAAAGTTTAAAAGTTTAAAAGTTTTGCTAAAGCTTTAAAGTTTAAACTGTCAGAGGCTTTGACAAAAAACTTTTCCTGTCTGGAATATTTAAGATTGTTGTGCCATATTATATTCAGGACTCTATTATATCCTCCTCTCCCAAAATGTTTCTCCTAAGAAAATCCAGGCGCCGTTGGCTGCAGGCATTTTCCTTTGTGGCCCTGAGGCCCGGGGGTCCTGGAGGCCAGCAGGTACAGGGAGCCGCCGAGGAGGGGGTGGGGGCTCCTGACATCTGCACTTTGGGGGAAAGTACTTAGTTGGCCAGAATCACCGTTGTGTGGGGATTTCTCTTTAAAAGAATGGAAATTGTAAAATGAGATCCTGGCAAAAGTGTGTAATGAGGTCTTGGCGGAAGACAGTGAGTTGTACATAATCTGCTATTTCAAAATCTGGAAGCAGAGAGGCCAAATCTTCCGCTGGCCTCCAGCTGACCTCTAATTTTTCAGGCATAATTACTGTATTTGCATGTGCAATTGAGTGTGGTGTCAGCCACCCACGCCAGAGCACTTTTTGGAGTTTATTGGGACAAGAACAAACACAGTTGCTTCCACTGCAGACTCTGTTTGACCAAACAAGCATAGAACTTGGAGGTCACGTCTGACAGTCTGGCCTTGGACCCTGATGCTGCATACACCATGTTGTTTGATAACGTCACTCCGTTTCTCAGAAACCTTCTGAGGCTCCCCCTGGCCTTTAGGTCAGATCCAAGGACTTAGTCATGAAATTTCAGTGCCATTATGCCTCACATCAGACACTCACTGCAGACAAGCAAACCCCCTGCCTTTCCCCACCTGCCCTGCTCAGTGCCACCTCTGGTATTGTTTGCTGTTGTCCACAGCTGAGAAGATTTGCTTTCTCCTTTTCACCAAACACTTTACAATTGCTTCAGAGTTCTCTTCCTTGTGGTTCCACGAGACATTAGCACCAGTGCCAGGAACAGCTCAGCATAATCAAAATCTTTTCCTAGTTTCCAGGATTTGGTGACAGGATGTTGTAAGATGATTCCGTGACATGAATGTAGTAATACTGGACTCCCAACTTTGGTTTCCACCGCTGGACAGAGAGGAGCACGCTCTCGCATAAATGACCTCCTTTCATCCTAACTTCCTCCCATCCACGCCTTCACCTGAGTCTTCAGACCGAGGAGCTCTGCTGGTCGCTCACGGCTCCTAATGAGGAAACCCACCATGGATCTTCAGGACTCTCCCAGGTGGCCTCTGGTGGCATCTGACGCTAGCCAGCACCCTCTTCTTGAATCTTTCTGTTCTCTGGTCTTTACATGACTTGTTTCTCCTCTTTTGTGCCTCCTTCTCCAGCCGCTCTCTCTGCAGCATGGGCTGTTCTGCATGACACATTTGCAGTAGCCCAGTCATCCGCCGCTGCCCCCCACCACCACTGCTCCCCCCCCCCCCCCCGGCCCCGTCTCGCCCCATGCAAGCTCCTTTCCCTATGGCTTGAGCTGCAACCTCTCTCCTAGTGGCCCCGCAGCTGGGTGCGTCCTCAGCTCTCTCACAGGCCCCAGCACCCCTTTTCCATCGCCCCACTGGCTCCACAAACAAGAATCTCACAGTCAACATCCATTTATTGACAGCCGGCCATCTGAGGGAGAAACCGGTAAGACACTCACCCGGTAGAGCAGCCCCCTCTCCCACATCCATCGGAATCCAAAGCAAAATCCATCCAATGGGAAATCAATATTACATTTTCTTTCTGCTGATGCTCCTTTGTGTGTCTTCTTTAGTCAAGTACCTGGTTGTGCAGAGTAGGAACCTCTGTCACCCCTAGTGTCTTCCCCCTCAACTTTTCCACCTGATTGAGAACAACCCCAATGACCTTGAGGCCATCCTTTCCTTCTCCTCCATCCCACTGCCACCTCTTAATTCAATCTGTCATCATCTCTTGTCATAGCATCTCAATGGCCTCCTCTCTGGTTGCTCTTCTCTGGCCTTTCCTGCTTCCAGTCTTTGCAAACAGGGAACAGTCACGTGGCTGCCTGTGGACAGTACCGTTTCTCAGAGCTGCAGCCCACACTCCTGAAACACAAGGCCCTTCCCTGCTGGACACCCCTTGGCCTTGCCAGCTACATATTCTGCCATACCTTCCTCCTCTCTCTCCACTTTCTGCTCCAGCCAGACCTACCTTCCTTCTTTTCCTGAGCACACAGCCTTTCATTACTCCGTACCTTTGCAAATACAGGTATCTCCTACCTGGGAGGCCTTCTCCTACTTCTGCCTGGTGAGTCCCCATCCATCCATTGGGCCTAGCTCACCTTCACCATGAAGCCCTCTGGGATTCTTATCAGCTGGGAGATACTCTTCCTCCCTCACTTCTAGACCACTGTGTTCTACACACACAGCCCTCCATTGGTCATGCTTGTCTCACCTGTATGACTTTGGACAGCTTGTCTTTGTACCCCTAACACAGGGTCTGGCACTGGTGCCGATCTCTCTTCTGAAGGAATTAAATCTTGTGGCAGCAAGTGACATCCTCTGGATAACTAAGTGCACTCAGTATAGGAAAGCACAATCTCAAATCTGGATTCTTTGTTCCTCTCTGGTTGCAATCTGATATAATTTTCACTATTCCGGAATGGGGAGTGTGAACTATTAGAGAGAAAAGAGAAAACTTCTCATTTACGTGAATCCTCTCTCCTCAGCAGACTCATGTACCTTCTTCTGTGGGTTGTAAAATCCATTTGTCCAGTGGTATGCATTTTAGTTATCATGTGTAACATTCTACCAGAGTGGATGTAAATCATTTTATGCTAAAACCGTGCAGATATTTGTATGGCTCATAGAGAGCTCTGTAGCGAAGCCTCTGTTCTGGGATGTGAATTAAGGATTTCTTAGAGAAATACAGGCACTGGGGTATTTGTGGGTAATTTGCTTACATCTATGGGGAGATGGCGTACCTTAACCTTGTACATGTCAGGCTTTGAAGACAGAGACCAGGGTTTAAGTCCTGGCCCCATCAGAATGCGACCTGTAGCACATTACTTCATCTCTGGTGCCTTAGTTTCCTCATCTGTAACGTGGAAAAAGTGATACCTCCCAAGGCTGCTGTAAAAATTAAATGAGATCATGTCTTTAAAGCATTTATCACATAAGAAGCCCTCAATCACTGCTAGTAGGTGCTTGAGTGGTAATGATTGGCACTTAATGTTAATATTTGCCCTAATCATTAGCACAGTAAGTGCTTTATATACTGTATAATTACACACACAGAGAAATATGTAAATATATAATATGTGTGTATATAATATATATATTTATTTTTATATATTTATAAATAGAGTATATTTATACCCATATTGGCTATAACTACATATAATCCTTACAACAACCCTATGATGTAGGAATTATGATCGTCTCCACTTCACAGGTGAAGAAATGGAGACAAGTTAAGTAACTTGCCCAGAGTCACACAGCTAGTAAGCAGCAGACCTGGAATTTCAACCTAGATAATCAATCTGTAATCAAAGTCCATGCTCCTAACACCCTTTAAAGAGCCTCACATTGCCTTCAAGTCAATAAATGCTAACTATCACCATCACCATCATTATCGTCTTCATCATAGATGCCATCGTGTCTATTCCATACTACAAAAGCGAGGATGGCTATTCAGACAGCTCTCGGGTGGTAACTTGGTTGCACAAACAAAACGATATTCATCTGGCAGCCTCTGAGGCTGCCCCAAAGGTCTATTCCATGCACTTCTGATACTTGGGTGGTAAAAAGTACCGTCAAGGGAGGCCTTGGGATTCCGAAAGAGTGAAGCCGGGATACGAGCTGGCCCGACGTCAAAATGTGTGGCCCTGGCACGACTTCATCCCATTTGCTTGTCGTCTTCCCTCCTTCAGCTGGAGAAAGGGCTCAGTTGATTCCTGCCTCCCAACCACCTCCAGCCAGACTGTGGGATTTTGTAAGCGTGTCTGTCTCGGATGACGGCCCACAGAAGTCAGACACGGAAGTGCTCGCTTGGGTTGTCCACGCATTCCACCCCTGAGCCAGGAAATGAGAACTTCTAACCCAGTGTCACTGTTTTGCTGTAAAATTCACATTTATTTGTAAAATATGCAAGTGGACTTAAATGTGTCTTAATGTCATCGTCTTGTTTACCAGAACTTTCATTTAGCCTGTGTTTTCTTTTCTTCCCTGTCCTTTTCTACCTCTTTTTCCTCCAACTCCATCTCAAAGTATGTTTTTGGCCTTGGCCCTGTTAAGGGTCTTCGTCCTCTGTTGTCTGTGTAACATATGCTTTCCTGAAATATTTTTGCTTTGGAATCAGGCAAGTCTGCCTTTCATTTCTGACCCTGCTTGGCATTAGGCAAGTTGCCTTCTCGAAGCCCAAGTTTTGCTTATGTAAATTGGGTATAATAAGGAACCCAACTTGATGGAGTTGGGAGGATTATATGCAATCATTCACAGTAACTAACACTCAATGAAAGGTAACACATATTCATCACCTTGCTAGGTGCCTTCCCAACCTTGCAGACAAAACTGCTGGGGAAAGAAAGAGATTATAGGAGCACCTGGGTGGCTCAGTCAGTTAAGCATCTGACTCCAGCTCAGGTCATGATCTCATGGTTTGTGGGTTCAAGCCCCACAGTGGGTTCTGTGCTGGCAGCTCAGAGCCTGGAGCCTATTTCAGATTCTGTGTCTCCCTCTCTCTCTGCCCCCACTCCCCACTCATGCTCTATCTTTCTCTGTCTCTCACACAAAAATAAATAAACATTAAAGAGTTTTTTGTTGTTTTTTTTAAAGAAAGAGGTTACAATGTCCTATTTGGCACTGAGATGCATCAGGCATCTCTACCCTGATAGAATGGAATGAAGACCATCTCCTCAGTCAGACCTCTGCACACAGCACGACCACACAGCATCATCCACAAAACCCTACAAAGAAGCAATTGTCCCCATCCCCATTTTACAAACGAGGAACAGAAGGTACGAAAGTCACTTACCCAAGGTCACCCAATGAATAAATGGCAGAAGGGGTACACATAATTACCATGTGATATAACAATACTGAATAGCAGCGGTAGTGGCAATAATAATTAGTGGTTTTTGAGTACTTCCATGTGCCAGGCACGGTTATAGGAGCTGCACATGGATTATTTCATTTAGTCCTCATATCAACTCTATGAGGTAGATACTCTTACTAAGCCTGTTTTACAAATGTGTAGATTGAGGGGAAAGAGTGTTAAGTGACTTGCTGAAGGTCATGTGGTTGGTAAGTTGACAGAGCTAGAACTTGGAACTGGTGTTCCGATTTCAGCACCAGGACTTATCCTATTCTGTTTCTTTAAAAATAAAATAATTGGGGCACCTGGGTGTCTAAGTCAGTTAAGTGATCAACTCTTGGTTTCGGCTCAGGTCACGATCTCACAGTCATGAGATCAAGTCATGAGAGTCGGGCTCTGCACTGAGCATGGAGCGTGTTTAAGATTCTTTCTCTCCCTCTCCTTCTGCCCCTTTCCAACTCATGCTCTCTCTCTCAAAAAAAAAAAAAAAAAATTAAAAATGCATAAAAGGGCTTAGCTCAGTGCCTGGTGTGTGTACACACACACACACACACACACATTTTTGTCATTGTTATCACTAGTAAAGTGATAGTCAATATTTTAATATTCTTCTGCTTTTTCAGGCATCTCCACTCATCTGTAAGATGTGAACATCCAGCATCAATCTGAGTGGACAGGAGCCCATATTCTCTGGTTCATTTGATCTTTGGTCACCTTAGCTGCCTTCTGCATATCAACAGCAGGACCCCCATTCTAACCCAGGTTTGGTATCACCCAGAGTTTTCTTTTCCAGAAGCCATTCTACTAAACTGATCCTGGAAATCACTTTTCTTTCTGCCACAGCTCTGCATTAGTTTTTCATTGCTGTAAAAAAAAAAAAAAAAAAAAAAATACACCAAATTTAATGGCTTGAAATAACACATGTTTATGTCCTCACAGTTTCTGGGTCCTCTGCTCAGGGGCTCACTAGGCTGCACTCAAGCTGTGTTCCTTCTGGAGCTCAGGATCTTCTTTGGAGCTCATGTGTTTGTGGGCAGAACTCAGGTCCTCATGGTGATGGGCCTGAGGGCCCCTGGTTTCTTCCTCGCTGTGGGCTGGAGGCTGCCCCCGTAGTTCCCAGCTTTGCGGCTCTCTGTATGGGAAGCCCACATCCCAGCACTAGCTTCTTCAAGGCCGGCAGGAGTATCTCTCACTCTGGTCTATGAGAGTGGAGTCTTAGAGAACAAAACATAATGATGTGCCATCACCTTTACCAATTCTTCTGGTTAAGAGCAAGTCAGAGGTGTCACCCACATTCAGGAGGAGGGAATTCTGAAAATCAGGTCACTGAAATCACCTTAGGGTGTATCCACCACAAGTTCTTTGCCTCAATTTCCTTTCCATTCCCAAAGAGGGTTACTTCATCTTCATTTCCACCTCCACACAAAAATGTTTTCTTACTGTTTGTCAAATTTTAGATCCACTCTTTCTCTTTTTTCCTTGCTTGTAAAAATGTAGAGCCCAAGCCAAATCTCTCCTTTTCTCTCCATTTCACCCAAGGCCATAGTCTCTTCCCTTTTAACACCTTTATTGGTGTGTAACTTACATACCATAACATCAAAGTGTACCACCCAGTGTGTATTTACAGACTTAATGAATCATCATTGTAATATCAATGTTAGAACATTTTTCATCACCCCAAAAGGAAACGTCCAATCTTTAGCAGTCATGACACCCCTTCCCCTTCCCCCTCAGCCCTGTGTAACAGCTAATCAGTTTTCTGTCTGTATAGATTTGCCTGTTCTGGACATTTTGTATAAATGGAACTATCCAATATGTGGTCCTCTATGACTGGCTGCTTTCAGTGAGCCTAAGCTTGTAAGTTTCTGAGGCTCATCTGTGTTGCAGCATAAACAGTATTATTATGGCTATATAGGATGTTTAGAGTGCTATAGACAAAACAGCCAGGAAATGAAGGATGTTAACTTACAAAAATAGGGTGAGGAATAAGTATCTTTATTCATTTTTCCACCTCACAAATTTGATAGGAACTTACTCTACATATGGCCCTGGAGGGAAGAAAAGATACGTGAGATTCAGCCACTGTCCTTAAGGAGCTCGGGCTGTAAAGAAACAAAGGCAGATACGCTCCTACACCATAGATCTGCTTTGTTCGTCAGCACACGTAAGCATCAGAGGAGGGGAAATGCACAGTGATGTTTCAGCTCACTGGGACAAACCAGAAGCTACAACTAGTCTCTCAAACATGTGAATTGTCTTTTAAGGGAAAAAAATGTTAACCAATATTCCTTGTTTTTAGTTATACGGAGCTTAATGATTTTTAAAAATGAGGCGGGGGCTGTTCTGAGAGCAGTCGCATGTCAGGCACAAGGAGTAGACTGGCTCACGAGTCCATTAGAGAACTCTGGGGGAGGGCCAGGCTTCTGCAGGGGGCTGGTGTTCCCTGTCTTGATATCAGCCTCAGGGATCCCATTCTGCAGCCATGCGCTCATCAGTATATGCTCCAAGCCTGGAGGAATTTCGCTGCGACTTAACAATTTTTCATTTGCCCAAAGGTCAGTGTGTGAATATCAAAAACACTTCTGATTTAGACAAGCTGAGGAATGATGAAACTAACCGGTTTCTAGCAGCAGGAGCGAACCTCTACGTGGGAACTTTGGATGTTTCACAAAAAGGCAAGTTCAAACAAGAATCCTTAAAACTAAGAGGTGTCCATGGCATCAGCTGAAGGGAACAGTGAGATAGTGAAACATTCACCACCAATGTAATATTATTAGTGTTTCCAAACATTCCTCTGGGATAAGCAAGGCTGTTGCTCAAGATTTGCAGACAGGGCCCCACGATTTCAAACTCCAGTCATGGAGCAAGGCCAGAGTCTCAGCCATGGGACCAGCCCCTCCCACGGCCAGCAGCCCGGGCCTCCCATCACCAGCTGCTGGCGACCTTGGAGCGGGCCGTCCTCGGGAGCAGGCCTAGGGTGTCCTCAGGAAGATTCCTCACTCCTAAGGCCCTCTTCCACCTGGCTTGCTGATCTGAAATTCCACCCTTCGAAATTTATGTCTTTGCTCCAACACAAATACTCCTGGGAGAAGAAACATATCTTTTACCAGCCATTTACACCTCAGTGCAAATGTGTTTATCAGAGCCGTTGCCAAAGAGTCTGTTTTAAAGGAGAGGAGGCAAAAGGAACTAAGAACAAAAAATGCCTGAAGATAAAGAGAAAGTAACTGAAAGACCCAAGAGGGCAGAAAAGGACGACAAGGTGCACCAAAGGCAAATACACCTGGCTTCTTCCTAGGAGGGCTGCCTGAGAGGGTCGACACCTTTCCCAGATTTGTTGGGATCGGATGGGGGAAGAGGGGTGCAAAGTAACTGCCGAGAGGTGGGGGACTCAACACTGAGGCTCTGGCTATAAAAGTAGGGATTAGGGCTTGGCCTGGCTTGTCTGTTGTGCCTGTCTTCTCTCAGAGGGACACTCTCATGAGGAACAGCAATGCCCAAACAAGAGGAGGAAGCCAACACCTGTCTCACCAATCATCGAGAGTGCTTTGTTCCGCTTTACTACAGCGCCAAGAGCCTCGCGTCTCCTTAATTACACACAGACTTTTTGCACTGAAAGAAAGTGAGTAGTGTTTGTCTAACAGAATGTGATCTTGCACCCTGTAGGGGTGGGGAGCCCTGCCCCAGCACTCACACTGAGCTACTGTCTCAGACCTATCAACAAGGTGAGCCCCAAACCTGGCGAGATGATTGTTCGCTTATATAACATGATGATTTCACAACACTCACAAGAGATTAAAATTCAGAGCTGTTCAGTTCCACTGGACTTCAGGAAACTCTGTGAGAAGTCGTTTCAGAATTAATTAACTGCACTCAGAAAAAATCCTCTTGGCTTCCTATAGCTGGTATTATTCCAGTGAACCACAATGCATAGACAGACCTCTCTGATAAACTCAAATTTCCCAAAGGTATAGTCAGCTTAGGTGGTTGGTGACAAATGCAAGCACAGTTGGACTGTCTGTGCATGCAGACCAAAGTTGGGGTATTGATCAATAAAGGTGAATCAGGGGTGCCTAGGTGGTTCAGTCCTTTAAGCATTTGACTCTTGTTTTCTGCTTAGGTCATGATCTCACAGTTCACGGGTTCAAGCACTGCATCAGCCTCTGTGCTCACAGCACAAGAGCCCACTTGGATTCTCTCTCTCTCCCTCTCTATGCTACTCCTCCATTCATACTGTCTCTTTCTCTCTCTCAAAATAAATTTTAAAAAATAATGATGAATCAAGGGAGACATTTAACATCAGCCCTAGATATGTATGTATCCACACCTTAATTTTTAAGATCTAGGTGTTTAGATGGTTCTTTTTCAAAAAAAAAAAAAAAAAAGTGAAAGGCTATGCTCAATGCATGAGAGTGAAGGACTTTTTTTTTCCTTAAAAAAATTTGTTTTCCTTATTTTCATTTAATCAAAATTACAAACTATGTTTTACGAACAATTTTTCACATAAGTTTTGCTCTTTTGACATTGATAAATTAGATGAGCTTTCTTTTTTTTACATAAAGGATTTAACTAGAATTTATTGTCAAGTTAGCTAACATACAGAGCATACAGCGTACTCTTGGCTTCAGGAGTAGATTCCCAAGATTCATCACTACATACAACACCCAGACTACTAAATACAGAGAGCAAACTGAGGATTGATGGGGAAGGAGATTGGAGGGGGATGGGGAAGGGAGGAAATGGGTGATGAGCATTGAGGAGCGCACTTGTTGGGATGAGCCCTGGGAGTGAAGGATTTCCAAAGGATACTCCTCAAGTAACTTCACCCACCGAAACCACAAAGAACCTTGAAGAAGAAGCTCCAACTCTCTTTAATTTGCCTGGCATCTGATTCTCATTCTAGAGAATGCAGCCTTCTGGACTTCGAGGAGGAAAATGCCTACCTTAAGAATTATAGTGTTAAAAGATCCTCCTTGTAAGTGAATATGTAATGAACTGTAACACCCATCATAAAACACTTCATATGGCTTTAGTTACTCCATGAGCCAAACTATGCCTCCAGCATACAAAATGAGACCTTGCTCATCTTTTCAATTGCCATGAGAAGCTAATATCGACAGTACTCGCTTCTTTTTTTCCCATGCTAGTGGTTTTTTCTTTAATGTTATTTATTTATTTATTTATTTATTTATTTATTTATAGTTAAAAAAATTGGAGAATTTAATTGTCTTTCTCTTCCAAGAGAAGACTGGTTTTGAAAGGGTTTTTAGAGTGTGTTTGTGGCATCTGAAAGTTCCCTACCTCCCACACTCAAGTTCTAAAGTTTTAAAGAATACATCATTGCTAGTTTGATGTATGGCCAAGACCGAGAACACAATGCAGGGAGTGTGGCCATATTTCACTCCACAGTGGACTCACAGTCTTTCCTTAGACATGGTTTTAGCATAAAGTAAATTGTATTTCCAGGATTGCTGCCAAACACAACAATACAAATAATGATGACCAAAAACAGCAAAATGCGGGTGAACCAGAAGTGATGATATTTCGTAAGGAAATCCCATAAATGTTCTTAATATGCTTTGGATTTACTTGAAGATTAATTAATTAAACCAGGTTGGCAAAGTCTCAAGGTATAAAACTGTACTAGAAGAGAATTCTATAGAAACTCAACAGGGACACAAATAGTGATTTAATACTTCTTAATGCAAATGATGAGATATATTTCAACAATCAATGATTCTGAAAATGAAATCAGAACAGTCTAATTTTTTTTTGGCACTAGCTAAATACTTAATAGTGACTATTTTCCAGACTCTCTAAGTTACTCCATTTTTGGATTATAAGGATTTCTAGCAAATCATCAACACATCAGTATCAAATCACTCATGGAGCACCCATATAAATTTGCCTCCCTGATATTCTTCAACTGAATTGGGAGTAGGGAAGATTTGTCCCATACAGGGAATTTGCTAGGCTCTTCCATGAGTTTCTCAGGTTATCCTCACAACAGCACTGTAAGATGGATGGTATTATCTCTATTTCACAGATAAAGAAATTTAAGTTCTGAAAAGTAAATTATTCAGGTTCAAACATACTACAGTTTTCAGAAGTGAAAAGGAAATAAACAGGGGCTTTAGAAGAATATTGCTCTCTGTATTACTTTCCATTATTCAAGAAATTCAAGTGAAGGTACAGGCTTAGTTTAAAACTGTTTTAGACTTTAGACTCCCAAGCTGTGTTTCTCAGACAGTAGAACTACTCTGGGACCAAACTACCAGGGTCTCAATATTACATCTTTCCTGGTGCAGTACGTCACCAAAATGAGGGACAAAAGATTTTAAGCAGCATTATAATAAGATATTAAATCACTGAATTAAAATTATTCTATTTCACTTCTGTTTTTTCAATGGAGGTAAAATTCACATGATGTAGACTATTTTAACCATTTTAATGTGTACAGTTTGGTGGCTTCTAGAACATTCACAGTACTGTGCAAACAGTGTTTCTCTTTCTTTTTTTTTTAATGTTTTTAATTTATTTCTGAGAGAGAGAGAGAGAGAGACAGCATGAGCAAGAGAGGGTCAGAGAGAGAGGGAGACACAGAATCTGAAACAGGCTCCAGGCTCTGAGCCAGCTGTCAGCACAGAGCCCGATGTGGGGCTCAAACCCACAAACCGTGAGATCATGCCCTGAGCCGAAGTCGGATGCCCAACCAGCTGAGCCACCCAGGTGCCCCTCAGTGCTTCTCTTTCAATGTGTCAGACTCTGTCAAGGAGAAAGTCTCAGCTTGGTGCTGCTATGTCTTTAATAACTCTAATATTTGATAATCTCCCTTGCAGGGAAAAAGATAAAGCAGGCTCATAGCCCTTGGTAAATAAGCATACAACTACAATTTGATAACATATATTTGGTGTTTCATTTGCATTTATTTTTTATTTACCCTGAATTTCTACTTATATAACAAAATTTCCTTATTAAAAAATATTTAACTCATCATTAAAAAATGATGAGTTGGTTTAAAGAAAAATCTTAGGTAAACATTAGCATTGGTGGCACATATATATGGCCCAAAAAAATCACAAAGGAAGTACATGAATGGCTGAAGTTCTAGAACCACGCTTCTGAAGGTCAGATGGAAAGTGACAGTGAAGGAGAACTGGGTCATGGGCATTTAGAAAGAGGAGGCTGAGCAGACTGAAATAATTTTTCCAAATGCCACAGGGATGAGGGGCTAGGACTTGGGAAGGTAGACTCTAACGGTCAATTCTAGAATGTGACTCTTCTTTCCTGGTGAAAGACCACTGGCCTGGCCTGCCTTCTATCAGGGGTCCTAGAAGTGCCTCCACTCTCTGAGTTACAGAAAAATACCCTTTCTCAGAGCAGGAGCCCATCCACTTGCAGCCTGGACAGAGAAGGAAGGGCAGCTCTCTCCATAGAGGCTGAGCAGGAAAGAAGCTCAGAGGCAAGCCAAGGGAGCTGTAAGAGCAGGCCACAGCTTCACCACAGCACGGTGCAGTGCAAGGAAATCTCTCTCCCAGAGAGCTGCAAAGAAGGAGGGAGGGAGGAGAGGTGGGGCAGGGACTTGGAAGGTGATCCCTAAATGGAGCGCTTGTCCTTTTGGCCTCAGGCTTTCTGATGAAGGCTTGTGGTTAGAGCAGCGGTGTGGGAGGGAGGGCACATGTGTAAAAAGTTGTCTCCCCTCCCATAGTTCTGCCCCCAGCCCATTTGTGCAGGGAACTGACGGCATGGCATGCCTCAGAAGTGAGGTTCTGATGCTGGACGAGCCTTCTCCACCTACAAATCTGTTTCTAATGATTCACTATTTGTAAATGGAACTCCCATCCCTGGCTCTTCATTAGTAAGAGGTTATCGAAAAGAAAAATGGGGGACCCATCTGGAGATAAAAATCCCTGATGCCTAACAGATTGTCAGGAAGATTTCCAGCTCACCAGATTTGAAGACAATGCATGTACACACACACACACACACACACACACACACACACACACACACTGTCCAGAGCTAGTCCTAACTAGAATATTCTTCCTAGGTACCCAACACATATTAGACTATCTACTACATGAAATGTAAAATTCCTCCTTTTAAAATGCAAATGATATGAAAGAAATAGCACATGAAGCCATCAGTCCTGTACAAATTGGTCTAGGTGATGCCTTCTCCTAGCATTTTCTAGAGATCAGAGGAAAAAGCAGAGGTTGACCCGTAGGAATTGCATTTCCCTCCAGTTACTCTCGCCTTTCTATGTTTTCCTTCCTGCAAAATTTGTCTCAAGAGTTGTTCAGTGTCCATCTCATCTCCTGAGCTCATTCCTACCTGGCAAAGTTACCAGTGATGTCATATGGTAAAATTCAAGGGCCACATTTCTGTCTTCCTCCTTCTTGACTCTTCCTCCTTCTTGACTCTTGGCAGCATTTGACACAGTTGAACTCTCTAATTTGAAACACTTTCTTATCTTGGCTTCTGTAACACTAAACTCTTCTGATTCTCATCCAACCTCACAGGCCACTCCTTCTCAATCTCCTTCTTCCCCTCTTTGCTACCTTCTACAAGGAGGAGAGCCCCAGGGCTACACCTTGGCTCTTTTCTCCAACTGCGTGATTCCCTCTAGTCCTGAGACCATGCCAAGGCTGACAGC
Source organism: Hyaena hyaena (assembly GCF_003009895.1). Taxonomy (NCBI): domain Eukaryota; kingdom Metazoa; phylum Chordata; class Mammalia; order Carnivora; family Hyaenidae; genus Hyaena; species Hyaena hyaena. The sequence goes on from NW_024080646.1 coordinate 4,679,806, forward strand.
TCCAAATTTTATCTCAGGTCCCGACCCCTCTCCTGAGTTCTGGACTCAATATCCACCTAACTACTTGATATCTCTAGTCATATGTCTAATAGGCATTTCAAACTTAATCCATCCTCAACAGAACTTTGATTTCCCCTCCCATATTTCTTCCTCTGTCTTCCCCTTCTCAATAATGGCACCAAATCCAATCAGTGGCTAAAATAAAATCACCATATCTTGCCAAGACTATTGCCTTCTAGTTGGTCTTCCTACTTCTGTTTCTCTATTCCAACTTCTCCAATGCCTTTCCACTTCGAAATCATATCAAAGTCCTGATCTTAGCCTGTGATTTGCCCACCCACCTACTTCTCCATGGCCCCATCTCCTCCCACTTCCTCCCTGTCCACTCCCCTCCCACCACAGTGTCGAAGAGCTGCCCTTCCAGCACGCCACGTATACTTCCACCCCAGGGCCTCTGCACTCGCTGTTTCCTCTTCCTGGGGCACCCTTGCCTCAGATGTCTGCATGGCTTACTTCCTCCCTTCTTTGCTCAAATATCATCCCATCAAAGAAAACTCCCTGATTATCTTATCTAAAGCTAGCCATCCATGTCCTTCTTTATCCCCTCACAATGCTTTGTTTTTCTTCACGATCTCCCCTAACATAAGTGGTTTATTACTATCTGTTTCTCTCCACTAGAGTGTAAGGTCTAGGAGAGCAGGGACTTGATCTGTTTTGTTCATTACTCTGTCCCCAGAGCCTAGAAGAGCGTCTGGCACATAGCTGGTGTTAAATCAGTATCTATCAAATTCTCTAATAAATCTTCATTCCTTTTTCCCCACCTCCTGGTGTTCAATCAATCTGAAAAGTCATCCTTTCATCTCAATCCCAAACACATCCAATTCTATCCTAGTTTAAGCCACCGTCATATCTTGCTGGGACTCTTGCTTCACGGCCTGAGAGGCCTCCCTATTTTCTCTCTAGAATCCCTTTTCCAAACTACAGGCAGTGATTTTTTATTTAAAAAAAAAATTTTATAGTTTATTTTTGAGACAGAGAGACAGAGCATAAGTGGGGAAAGGCAGAGAGAGAGGGAGACACAGAATCCAAAACAGGTTCCAGGCTCTGAGCTGTCAGCACAGAGCCTGATGTAGGGCTCGAACCCACGAACCGTGAGATCTGACCTGAGCTGAAGTCAGATGATTACCTGATTGAGCCACCCAGGCGCCCCAATGATTTTTTAAAAAACAGTTCAGGCCCGTTAATGTTAAAACCCTATTAATGTTCTTTGAATAAAGTATTAACCTTTAACCCAGGTCAAAGCCAGGCATGACCTGGCACTACGACCCAGCCCTTCCTCACTAAGCTTCTGTCCCACTATTCATTGCCTTGAACACACCAAGTGGGTTCCTGCCTCAGGGATTTTGCACGTGCTATGCCTTCTGTGCAGATAGCTCTTCCTTGGATAACCACATAACTGGGGCCTTCTCTCTATCTGAGTCTCAACTTAAGTGTCTCAAAGAGAAGGTTACCCATCCAAGCTAGGCTCCACCCAGTCACTCTCTTTCAGGTTGTTATTGTGCTTTATTTTCTTCACAGCACTCATAAACATATTGTTTATTCACTTGTATATTTTTTATCTGCTTTCCCCAGCAAAATATTCTGCCTTGTTCACCATTTTATTCTCAGTATACTATATAAATCTCAGCATTATTAACATTATTATTATTAATTTGCACATGGGTAGTTATTCATCAACTATTTGTTAAATTGGATTAAATTTGGTAACTTTAAGAATTTTTTTATTTGGGAACCTGCGTGGTTCAGTCGGTTACATCCGGCTTTGGCTCAGGTCATGATCTCATGGTTTGTCAGTTCAAGCCCCTCATCAGGCTCTCTGCTGTCAGCATGAGCTGTCTTCCCATCCTCTGTCTCGCTCGCTCGCTCTCTGCGCCCCCTCCCCCCTGTCTCTCTCTCTTGCTTTCTCAAAACTAAATAAAAATTTTAAAAGTTTTTTTAATTACCTGCGAAACTTTAAAGAAAAAAAACAATTTTTTCTTAAACAGGAGCACCTGGGTGACTCAGTCAGTTAAGCCTCCGACTCTTGATTTTGGCTCAGGTCATGGGTTCGTGAGTTTGAGTCTCACATTGGGCTCTCTGTTGACAGTGTGGAGCCTGGTTGGGATTCTCTCTCTCTCCCTTCTGCTCTTACTTCACTTTCTAGCTCTCAATCTAAATTTAAAAAAAAATTTTGTAATAAAATTGTTTTTAAAAAAATTTTTCCTCAAATGGGAGTTTTTTTTTTTTTAAGTAAAATTGTTCTAAATCTTGGGATGAATTAAAAACATCATTATTGGGGCACCAGGATGGCATAGTCGGGTTAAGTGTCCGACTTCGGCTCAGGTCATGATCTCACATTTGTGGGTTCAAGCCCCACGTCAGGCTCTGTGCTGACAGCTCAGAGCTTGGAGCCTGCTTCAGATTCTGTGTCTTCCTCTCTCTCAGCCCCTCCCCCACTCATGCTCTGTGTCTCTCTCAAAATAAATAAACATTAAAAAAGAAATAAAAAGAAAAAAATCATTATTTACATTAGTCAAGCTAATAATATTAACAAACAACACCAAAACCTCAGGGACTTAAATCAATCCAAGTAGAGTTTGCATTCATTTCACTGTTTGCATTCATTTCACTGTGTTATGTGGGCAGCAATCTAAACAATTATTCCAGGACCCAGGGTCCTTCCATTTTGTGACTCTACCATACTCTACCTTCAAGTCCTCCGCTGGATTTTCTTCATCTGACTAACCAGCACGCAAAGAGAAAAAGCAAGCCAAGATCTCTTCAGGTATTGGAGGCCAGGCCCGGAGATGGAAGACTCACTTTTACCCAAATTCCATTGACTGGAACTAATCAAAGCCCTCTGACTTAACTACAAGGAAGGCTAGGCCTACCTAGGGAGAGGATTCAGGGCTGGAGAGCATCTACCCAGTCCCTGCTAAACAGTGCTGTGTTCTGCAGAAAGTACCATGACTTCAAGTTGTCTACCACGTGAATGAGTTTGGCCATTGTCTTTTAGGCACGTGGGGTTCACAGGACTGACAAATCATCAACCTTGGCAAACAAGGAAGACAAAAGGTAGTGAGGTTCCTGGCCCTATCAGAGCAGAGGAAGCTGAAACTCTGCCAAAATAACGCTAACCCCTGCAGCATGAGCCTTCATGTTTTCAGCATTCATTCTTAGGAGAACCATATTTGGGGCTCAATGCCAGCCATCAAATCAACCCACACTTAACACTCTTCAACAGTTAACTTGAGCCTCTGAATTTCAATATCTAGTTTATTGTTAAGACAAATAGATTTTGAGAGCCACAGTTTTAAGGTAACTCATCTTTATGTAGTTTTTCCCTTTTGGCTTGTCTTAAACCTACCCTGACTATTTTTGTTTGGTTATACACAATATTTTATCATGGATCTTTGAGATACATGATATTTTATCTAATATCATGGGAAACAGACTATATGAATCAATTATAAATAGCTCAGCCAGGGTGGGAACAAATTCAAACAGATAGCTACCATTTGTTCTTTTTTTTTTTTAATGTTTTATTTATTTCTAAGAGAGAGAGAGAGAGAGACAGCGTGAGCAGGGGAGGGTCAGAGAGAGAGGGAGTCACAGACTGAAACAGGCTCCAGGCTCTGAGCTGGCAGTCAGCACAGAGCCCGACGCGGGGCTCGAACCCACGAACCGCGAGATCATGACCTAAGCGAAAGTCGGATGCTTAACCGACTAAGCCACCCAGGCGCCCCGATAGCTACCATTTGTTCTAAAGGAGTGTATTGAAAGATACTCAAATTTTTTTGTGAATTAAATCTCATGAGGGTAGGCCACAGATCTCAGTAAGGACACTTTTATTTTCTATGTTCCTTTCCTTTACTATCATCCCCCTTGGGCTTATTCTGTGATCTGTATCTCATAATTATTTCACTTGGGTATGGAAATTACAAGTCCATAAGGATAAGAAACAAAGGTATATTTAAGAACAATTGTCAAATTTTGTGAATGAAATTAAAAGATTCAACCTTAAACCCACTCCAAGAACAAGTAGAATAATAACCTTATATAACATGTGAAGTAAGTGTGTTGACTCTTGTATGTCTGATTTTGTTGATTTAATCACATTAAATACCAAATTGCTTCCAGCTAGTCCCTGTCGGAAGAGAAAGCAGATAAAACAGACTAGTTGAGGAGAGAAGAGGTATGTAAGTAAAACCAATATAGAACAACCTTAAAGGCATCTTAAATTTGTTTGAAGTAATTGGATAAATGCAGAGCATAATTGGAAATATTACATATAAAGGACAGGTCACCAGAGAATGGAGTGGCGGTGGGCAGTCTTCAGGATATTCAAAGAAAGGCATCATGTGGAGATGAGAAGAAGCTCTCCAGGGAAGGTAGAGTATAGGCAAAGACATGAAGGTGGGACATGTGAGTAAAAGAGAGATGAGGACATGAAGAAAACCAACTTGCCAAGGGTGCCTGTGTGGCTCAGTCCGTTAAGCATCTGACTTCAGCTCAGGTCATGATCTCATGGTTCATGGGTTTGAGCCCCGTGTCAGGCTCTGTGCTGACAGCTCAAAGCCTGGAGCCTGCTTCTAATTCTGTATTTCCCTCTCTCTCTCTGCCCCTCCCCTGCTCACGCTGTCTCTATCTCTCTCTCAAAAATAAATAAAACATTAACAAAAAAATTTTTTTAAAAAGAAAACCAGCTTGCTGAAGTAGGGCTTGTATAGTGGGTTGCTCTGTTAGAGAAAACGGAAATATATGATTTAGTGAGCAAGATTCAGTGTTAATAAGCTAAGGAGTCCAGACCTGAAATAATCAGAAATAAGCCCGTTGCATAGGGTCTTAATCAGGGGGGGAATGAGGAAAGCAATGATGAATCTGGCAGCAGTCTGTGGGTAAACTGAAAAGGAAGAGACCAGTGAAGAGACAGCTGTAGTAATTTATATGGGACTTGATAGGGACTTGGCTCTGAGAGGTGGCACTGAAACTGAGACCTAGGTACAGATCCAAGAGACACTGCAGAGGAAGGAAAGATGCTTTCAAATGACTGGATACAAGGAGTGATGGAGAAGGACTGAATGAAAAGCCAGAGTCAGGGCATGACGGTGGCATCAAACAAGAGGAATTAATGAAGCATATGAAGCATCCCGCAGAATAAATTTTGCAATGTTTATTACCAACTTCATCATCATGGAAATTTCTTATTCTAAGACACATGGTTAAAATTAAGGTTAATATTCTTGTTGGCGTCAGTTTCATATAACTTTGAAATTCACCAAGTTGGGGGGATTTTGAGCAGACACATCAAAATAGTATAGAGTTGCCAGATCATGTTTTCACTTATAACAGAATAGCTGAACAGCACTACATGTAATCAAAACATATTTTGCTAGGGGAGGCAATCAGGGCTCAAAATCACAATGGTTCTTGAATAAGTGTAGTGGGTCTAAGACAGCTAATTGGTTTTTAGATACCATGTAAACTCTTCCCTGGCATTTTCTGCTCTGTAGTTACTTCCATAGCAAGTAGAAAGAGGTGAAAACTGATGCCAAAACCCAGAGAAAGAGACACTCCACCCAGAGGAAGGTAGACACCAGGAAAGATGTTAACAAACCTGGTGAAAAGTAAGGCATGCAAATTTCAGGAAAAAAGAGATGTCCGTATGTGAAATGAATGTAAACACGAAGGTCTGCCAGGAGCAAATGGGAGGGAAAGGTAAAAGAATGCAGACTCTCTCCACCCACAAGAGGAGGATTTCGGAGACAGCTATGGTGAACAGAAGTGAATTGGAGATCCAAAAATGAGTAATGTATAAATTGACATGAAATTTTAAAAATCATTTACTCCCTCTCTCTCTTCTGCTTGCGCTCTATCTCTTTCTCAAAAATAAATAAACATTAAAAAATTTTTAAAAAAGAAATAAAATAAAATACTTAGTGGAGAGATGTTAGCCTTTGACACCATCAAAAGTAGAATCTTTTCACAAATTCATGAACCTCCAGTTTACTAGAAAAGTGTTATCTTTAGTGTCTGAACAAAGATGGCATGGCTCATGGTGCTGTGGAGGATGAGAGAGGGCCAGTGGGAAAACAAGTAAGTTCCTCCCTAAAAGAATTATGTTCCCAAAGGCAAGACTGTAGAATTAAATAGTTCCCAACCAGTAATCCCACTTCTGAGTATATATCCAAAGGAGATAGGGGCGCCCAGGTGGCTTAGTCGGTTAAGCGTCCGGCTTTCACTCAGGTCGTGATCTCACGGTTCGTGGGTTCGAGCCCCGCATCGGGCTCTGTGCTGACTGCCAGCTCAGAGCCTGGAGCCTCTTTCAGAGTCTGTGACTCCCTCTCTCTCTGACCCTCCCCTGCTCACACTGTCTCTCTCTCTCTCTCTCTCCTAGAAATAAATAAAAAGCATTAAAAAAAAAATTTCAAAGGAGATAAAGACATGATCTGGAAGAATATCTGCCCTCCTGTGTTCACTGTATCATTAGTCACAATACCCCAAGACATGGAAACAATATAAGTGTCATCAAAGATAAATGGATAAAGAAGAAATGAGATGACAGATAGGTAGATGATAGAAGGATAGATAGATAGATAGAGATAATAGAGTATTATTATTTTTCAGCACGAGATACAGTACTCTTTCAACCATGAGAAAGAAGGAAATCCTGCCATTTGTAACAACATGGATGGACCTTAAGGGAATAATGATAAGTGAAATAAATCAATCAGGAAAAGACAAAAACATAAGATGTCATTTATATGTGGAATCTAAAAAAGCCAAACTCATAGAAACAGAAACAGAAGTGGGGTTGTTGTTACCAAGGGTGGAGTGGGGAGTCGGAGAAATGGAGAGGGTAGAAACTTCCAGTTATAGAATGAGTAAGTTCTTAGGATCCATGGTGATTATAACTAATAGAACTGTATTTTATGCTTGAAAGTTGCAAAGAGAGTAAATCTTAAATATTCTCGCCACACACAAAAACGAAATACTAATCGTGTGATGTGATAGAGGTGCTAGCTAACACTATGGTAGTAATCATTTTGCAATATATAAGTGTATCAGATCAACACACGGTACACCTTAAGTTTACACTATATATATATTAAATATATATATAATATATATATCAAAATATATATATATATTTTAATTTGAGAGAGAGAGAGAGAATTCACTTGAGCAGGGGAAGGAGGCAGAAGGAGAAAGAGAGAGAGGCAGAGAGAGAGAATCTTAAGCAGGCTCCACTCTCAGAGCAGAACCCACCATGGGGCTCAATCTCATCACCCGGATCATGACCTGAGCCGAAATCAAGAATCAGACGCTCAACTGACTGAGCCACCCAAGCTGAGACAATATTATATATCAGTTATATCTCAATAAGTCTGGAAAATAAAATAAATTAAATAGTTTCTAAAATTTGGATGCTTAAAGGACATTATAGAAAGAGGAAGTTGGGAATCTCTTTGGAGTTATAGTCCATATCAGGGGTTTCTAACTGATCTCTATTACCTAATGTTCCCTTCTTGTGCAGTAACAGGACTTCCAAATGTTAGCAGGACACAAGGCTGCCTAAAATAAAAGCTATATTTCTTAGCATCCATTGCTACAGAGGCATATCCATCTGACTAAATTTTGGTCAATGGATTATGAAAGGAAATGGTATATGTAACTCCAGAAAATGTCTTTAAAAGAAGAGAACCAAGGGGCACCTGGGTGGCTCAGTTGGCCAAGCATCCAACTCTTGATATCAGCTCAGATCATGATTCTCAGGGTTGTGAGATCGAGCCCTGTGTCAGGCTCTGTGCCGAGTGTGGAGCCTGCTTGAGATTCTCTTTCTCCCTCTCTCTCTGCCCCTCCCCTGCTTGTGTTTTTCTCTCTTCTCTCTCTCTCTCTCTCTCTCAAAAGAAGAAGAAGGAGAAGAAGAAGAGGGAGAAGGAGAAGTAGAGAGCTTGCTCTATTCTTCTGTCTTTTCTATTCGTGGTCAGTGACATGTAAGTGTGATGGCTGAGATTAGAGAAGCCAACTCAGGCCTCAGTGTGAAAGCCACATGTTGAGGATAGTGATACAAGAATATAGGAGCTTGGGTCCCTGATGATAATGGAGCCACCATACCAGCCATAGATAATGTTTACTTAAAAGCAAGATAAACCTCTATCTTGGTACGTCTCTGATAATTACCTAACAAAAGTTATCTTTAGGATAACTAGAACGTATAAAGGCAGGACAGGCTCAATTCAAACCAAACTGGTATGAGGCTTCTAGCACTGGAAGCTGACCAGGTCTTTGCAAAGTAAATATTAGGGTACATCTGGTCAGTGTGAAACATGAGTTTTAGCTTGACACTGAGGGGGAAAAGAAGAAAACAAAGTAATTCAAGCACCTCGGTAGACAAGTGACCCGGTGGGGCTTGGGGACAGTGAAGCACACACATAGCACCTTCTGCTTAGCAACACACAAAACAGAAATGGAGGATTCTTCCCTCGCGCTGAAAGTTGAAGGGCTTTCCAAAGCCATCATTAGGAGAAAGAAAATCAGCAATGTACTGAGTGCTGCCCAGTGACAAGCATGGAAGAGGAGGAAACGTGTTGCCTGGAAGACACTGTATTTGGACACAATATCAACAGCAGCCCTGGAAAATTCTTGTAGACAGACATTACCGTTGAATTCTTCTAGGCAGAACTTTCATAGTTAAGTCATGACTATGTTGTTATGGGGCTTTACTATCAGTCCAAAACCTGTGAGATGAAACTAAAAATGTTAAGTGAAAGTGAAGAAACCGCAAGATCAAGCAAGGCAGAAAATGGCAGACCACATTTTACGAGGGGAGGCACAGTCTGGGGACCAAACAAAGGATTGTTCCTCAGAATTCACAAACAAAGGAGCCATCGTGGTCATGGCTTTGAGTGTTTTCACAGGAATCACTACATTACCAGTTGTTACAACACAATTTAGTTCCACATTATGGAAGAAAACTTTAAAAATCCATCATGCAGTTACCCAACTCTAAAAAGGGAACTGTAACCAACTCACAAGCAGTACATTGGGCCGGGTAGAGGTGGAGGAGGGGGTGGTGGTGGTGAGGGATTTTAAAAGGAATCACATAAAGAGAAATTGAGAAAGCTAAAACATAACTAGAAACCCAAGAAAAGTATTTGTCTTGAATAAAAAAGATGTTTCTTTAAAAAATTATATAACAACTAATTGTTAAAAACAAACAAAAACCACCTCTATTTTAGGAGGAATCTCTCTTTCTCTCTCTCTCCCTTTTAATGTAAAGATTGACTCAGTAAGAGGAATAAGAAGACACAGTTTGAAGGACAGATGTAAACCAGAAACTGGGCAGAGAAAAGTCTACCCAAAAGCTTCAAACACAGAGGTAAGAGATGAGGGAAGTTTGGCTGGAAGACTGCCCTTTTGATCATGGTGCAAATGATTTGATTGAAGCTGAAAGTAGAAAGAGCCTAAATGGGGTTTTTAGGGAAACTCTGTCTTCCAAATTCAGTTTGGAAGCACACTAATGGAAGATATTAAATGCCCAGAATGTTCTAGACAAGGTTGACAGAACCAAAGTCATCAGACCCAGAGAGCAGCTACTCCAGAGTGCTGAAGGAACTGTTACCCAAAATGTGCAAGAAGCCAGTATTGATGCATGACTGTCAGACTGCCAGGAAGAGCCTCATCCACATGTGCAAATGAAATGGGAGATTCACTTACGATACAGGTAAACTAGTAGAAGATAAAATCAAGCAGAAACCCTACATATTTTTTTAATGTGGCAAAATGTTGGAGGGTGGAGCTGGAATCTTAATAAATTAACCTATTATTTTAAAAGGGAAACATACATAGGGGTGCCTGGGTGGCTCAGTTAGTTGTGCGTCGGACTCTTGATTTTGGCTCAGGTCATGATCTCATGGTACATGGGTTCAAGCCCCAAACTGGGGTTCCCACTGTGAGCGTGAAGTCTGCTTGGGATTCTGTCTCTCCTTCTGTCCCCTCCCCTGCTCTCTCTCTCTCTCTCTCTCTCTGTCTCTCTCAAAAATAAATAAACTTAAAAAAAGAAAAAAGGAAGAGAGACATATATAAAGATAAGGGAATTGATAGAAATAATTGAGAGCCTGAAAGTCCTTTACATGGATACCCAAATCATAATGGGGCTTGTTTTGAAAAGCAAAAGAAAACAAAAGTCAGACCTCACTCAGGCCTCCTCACAAAATACAGTAAAACCTTGGATTTTAAGTTCTTCTGCGAGTGTTCCACAAGACGAGCAAACATTTCTAATTTTAACTTGATAAACGAGTGATGTCTTGCAACAAGTTATGCTCGCAAACCACGGTTTTACTGTAATGTCATTTTTCTTGATGGCTTTTCGAGGATGTGCAGGAAGATGAATAGTGTCACTCACCATATAGCCAAGTGCTGAAATTCTTTCAGTCTCTCTTCTCAGAGAATCTTCTCCCTGAGGCAGGCCTTCTCCCTCCCTCTCCACACCCCACTTCCCTCTGAAAGCTGCCCCTTTGCAAACCCTTCACCCTCTCACCCTCCCTACAATCCGGGTGACTGCACCTCTCCACCTCACCCCCACCAGCCACTCAGACGCTAGACGGCTAGAGCTACCTCAATGGCATTAACATGAGAAAACTGCCCCTCCCCCCCCCACTTAGCTTAAACTACTACTTCCAGTTCTTTATTCTCTTGGGAATCCTCAATTCACACAATCATAGAAGATAGAAAATGTATCAGAAAAAAATATCCTATCTTTACACACGTGGCAAAAATGACAACAGGTAGCACCTTTATAGGGTTTACTAATGCTTTATGTTCCTTAGCTCCTTTCATCTCTCAGTCATCCTCATCAACACCATCATCATCATCACCATCACCTTTTACACGTGAAGAAACTGAGGCCACACAACTTAATTATCAGGACAGATGTCTCAACCCTGCTCTTTAGTCTGGCTCCAGAACCCACATTCTTAACCACTCACCTCTCTCCCCAGTAAGATTCTTTTGCTGAGTTCCCTGTCTCTGTGAACAGCACCCTTACATATCCACTAACCCTCTTTCCCTTAATCCCATCTGCTAGGTGCCTGAGCCTGGATGGATCGCTGTAGCCTGTGTGTCTGCACGAGCAGGTACATTGATACATTCACGCTCACACACACACACACACACACACACACACACACACACACCGTATTTTCACCATAGGTAGCCAGAGTGTGGGGTGTCCAGTATTTTAGCTAACAAGATTAAACACACACACACATACACACAGGGGAAAAAAAACACCAAAAAAAAAACAAAAACAAAAAAAACCCAAGGAGCACATATATCTACTTTTTAAATTATTTAAACAAAGATGTTGAATGCGTAGTGGGGAGTTATGAAACTAGATCTCAACATTTCTGTATGCCTGAGGGTGAAATTAGGGACAAAAGGTATTGGAAATCTTCCAGAAACTTGCTTCCTGAGGCTCTAAAAGTGGAAGTAAGAATGTGTCTCCTGGGCAGGCATTTCTTGGCTCTGGGAGGGAACAAGTTAATGACCTCAGAGTTGTGACCACTTGGGGTCCACGTGGTAGCGGTTGCTGGAGCCTGTCCCAGGCCAGCCCTCTCAAGACTACAAGCACCCAGGAAACTGGCAGTGAAAATAGTGGATTCTAAAAGTAGAATGTTGGGAGTAGGCCTGTTTGGGGTGGGAGATTGCACACGTGTAGGGGGCAGGGGGAAGCTCTGTGTCAGGGGAAGGGCGGGTCTGATGGGAGTTGAACCTCTTTGCCCTTCAAAGAGTAACTATGTGACTGCAGCAGTGACCCAAAACAGAGACTCAGGCATGGCTTGTCTTTTGGAACAAAACCAGCATCAATGAAGTCTTCTTGGAACTCAGCAAGGTGCTTCCTCTAGCCTGAAGGGTCACCTGGGTTCTGTATCCAGCTGAAGATGAGAGGTTCAAACAAGACCCAGTAGATTATTGGCCACATAAGGGAGAGAGGGGAGCTTAGAGAAAGAGAGAAAAAGAGAGGATTTCCTGTTTATTTAGGCATGTGGAGAGTAGAGAAGGTATTATTTTCAAAAAAAAAGATGAAATATGATCTTATTTGTCCTTCTGTGTACATGAAATGGGTCATATCAATTATATTGGCTACTATGATAATTATTTCCTTCTTCTCTCCATTCCTGCTGTGTGACCATGGCTTGGGACTGGGGACTCCTTTGAACTTTTGTGAGCCAACACTGTGTATCACTGTGACCCTATTCTACTATGACATCATTTCTTCATTAAAGGGAGCCGAAATGTTCATGATCTAGTCTGGTCCTTAAATTTGCAGAACCACAAAAAGCTTTTTATCTGTTCACTCTGTACAATCTGGTGATTGGTAAACTGATTCACACTAATTAAACCCACAAGAGGCTGATCTGTATACTTGAAGAACAATATGGCAAATTATATAGAAAGATAAAACTGACCCCAAAACAAGAACGTACATTTAGACTGGACACTGTGTTTGAGGTAAGTCCACCCCAGAAGCCAAACCACAAAGCAAAGCATTGCCTTGTCAATACAGGATCAAAGCAAAGGTGTTTGTATTTTGTCACATTATAGTTATAGAAAGTCCTGGTAGATTGAGAAATTTGCCTTCCATGATAGCTATGCTTGAAAAACCAAGACCAATATTTAGCCTGAGATGTCCCTTTCCCTTGAGGGTGCCAGAGTAACACTGATAAGTTCTTATGGCCCAACCTTCCTTTTCCCATTACCAATGAGAATTACTCTTGTCCTATTTGTACTCGTCACTCTGCTTAGAATTGTTCAACTTACAGGTAATGTTTATCAATTATGTTTCAGTGGATAACTTAGATTGTGGCAAATAAGTCTAAGTAAGTATCAGAGCAGAGCACCTAGAGCTGAAAGGACACCAGCCATCATCTAGGTGTCTGGTTTTCAAATTGTGTCTCACAGATTCAAGGGGCTGCCGAATTGGGCAGCTGGAGGTATGAGGAGGAGGGCAAGGAGACATGTGGTAGCTGACCACCCCTTTGTAAGGAGGTCAGGTTATTCCAAGTGCAGAAGTCATTGATATGTTTTAATATAAAGTGACAGGATGAAGTTTGCTTTATGTTTATTTATTTTTTTAAGTGTTTATTTATTTTTGAGGGAGACAGAGCACCAGGGGGGGAAGGGCAGAGAGAGTGGGGGAAACAAAGTCTGAAGCAGGCTCCAGGCTCTGAGCTGTCAGCACAGAGTCCAATGTGGGGCTTAAACCCATGAACTGTGAGATCATGACCTGAACCAAAGTTGGATACTTAAGGGACTGAGCCACCCAGGAGCCCTTGGTGTTTGATTTTTAAATAAGAAAGTGGAGGAAGGCAAGAGTAGAAGTCAGGAGACCACTTAAGAAGGTATAATGTTTGTCCAAGGGAGAGCTGATGGTGTTGTGGATCAGGGTAATAGCAATAGAGCTGGAGAGCAGCAGAGATGTAATTTAAGAGTAGAATAGATAGAGGGGTGCTTGGGTGGCTCAGTTGGTTAAGCATCCTCTAACTTCAGTTCAGGTCATGATCTCACGGTTTGTGGGTTCAAGCCCTGTGTTGGGCTCTGTACTGACAGCTCAGAGCCTAGAACCTGCTTCAGATTTTGTGTCTTCCTCTCTCTCTGCCCTTCCCCTACTTGTGCTCTGTCTCTCTCTGTATCTCAAAAGTAAATAAACATTTAAAAAAAAAAAAAGAATAGATAGAACTTGGATAGTTCTAGGGAGCAGATATTACCAAGGATTCACTCATTTATCTATCCCATCCAGAAAATGTATTGAGTGCTTACAATGGGTTAGGAACTGGGCTAGAGGCTCAGCTAGACAGCCAACACCCTATCTTTCCTGGAGTTCATATTCTAGCAGAGGGAGACAGACATCCATGGGCACACAAACAGGTAAAATATTAACATGTTTAATAAATCAATTGTGGGGCTCACACTGTTTCCCTCATCCCAGGGACTATTGTCCTGTACCACCTCTTGTCCAATCAACCACCTGTCCAATCCCTTGAAAATTATTTCATATATTTTGCTTAGTTTTATTAGTCTGTAAGATAGAAGGGTGAATCTACTCCTTGTTACTCCATCATAGCCAGAAGTGAAACTTATTTTTTCTTGCATGAATTTGATATAAGGGATAAAGGAAAGGGAGGAGTCAAAACTCACCATCAGGTTCTGACTTTACTAGTACAGTGGACAGTTGTGAGGCAGAAACAAAAGGCTCTGGTTTTATTTTTCTATTTCCTCTCTTCCAGTTTCCCTTCTCCTTCCCTCCTTACCTTCTTTTCTTCCTTCCTTCCTGGGTATGTCTGTTTAAAAATATGTTTTGTTTTGAAGATACTTGAGAACAGAACAATGGCAGAAAAGATGGAAAACAATAAGCTGGTTTGGGGTATGTTGAGTCTGCAATGCCTGTAAGACATGCAATACCAGAGTTCAAAGAGCAGGAATAGACCAGAGACACCCTGTAGAAGCAGGGCACATGGAGATACAGTTCCCTGGGAGGGAGATTCTGGTGGCAGGAGCAGATTTGTGGAGGGCCATCTGCACTCAGATCTTGAGTTTCTGTTTGAAATGTCTGTGAGACATTCAAATAAGAGTATACCAAGTAGACAGTTCACTATTGGTGTCTGGATCTCAGAAAACAGAGCTGGGCTGCAGATATAAATGTAAGTCTCTTCAGCATATAGATATCATTTAAATCATGGAAAATGACAAGGTCCCTCAAAAAAGAGAGAGAAGAGAGGGAGAAGAAGAAAGGAGAAGAAAGAACAGAGCAGAGGAGAAAAGGTAAGATGAGAAGGCCCAAGAACAAGCTGTGGGGAATACCAGCGATTAGAGGCAGTACAGAGTAAGAGAAACTATCAGAGGACAATAGAATGGACTGACCATTGAAGGAAACCAGACAGTGGATTTTCAAAGGAAAAGAGTATTTCAAGAGGGAATATCTATTGGTTCAAATGTTGCTAAGAGGTCAAGTAAGATAAGAATTTGGAGAGATCCATTGGGTTAGTTTGGAAGTCATTTGTGAGCTTATCAGGAGCAGTGTTGGTGGGATGGAAGAGGGGAAGGTGGACCAGACTCAGCTGAAGAATAAGTGGAAGGTAAAGAACAGGTAACATATGCAAATAACTCTTTCATGGAGAATGGAAAAGTGGGGTCATCCTGGAGAACTGATGAGTTAACAGAGGTTAGTTTATTTTTAAGATGTAAGACAGATTATATTTGAATAATAAAACCAAAAGGTTAAGAATGCAGAGAGAGGCACTAACCAAAGAGCAAGGCTCCTGAAAAAACTTGTGAAAGGCCCAGGATCCAGACCTAACTTCCTTTTTGTTTATTGCTATTATATGAGAGAGAGAGAGAGGTGAAAAAAAAAAACCTTAAAGAGACTCTACACTCAGTGCAAAGTCCGACACGGACCCTGACATGGGGCTTGATCCCACAACCCTAGGATCATGACCTGAACTGAAATCAAGAAGCAGACACTCAACCAACAGAGCCTCCCAGGTGCCCCTAGAACTCACTTCCTAATAGTCCTTACTACACTCTGTTAGCCTTTGCTAACAGATCACCCACAACCAATTGAGACCTTTCTAAAAGCAGGGATCACTCCCTCAATTCTTTTCTGAGCTCATGTGTGGCATAGCATACAACAAGTGTTGAAATATTTCTTCACTAAATTAATGTATACACAATTGGAAGTGTGTATGCAAATGGACAAATGAGGTTTATCTGGTAAAATCTGCCCTTAAAAGTGAAGCAAGGATATCTACGTATTTAATTACCTCAAGATCAGAAAATACTTTCTGTAGATTCTAGTTAATGTCCCCAGAGTAGAAAACAAGCACAATAAAAGCAAAATTCTTACTAATATTAAGAGACAAGGAATGTGGTTTTTCCCCCCCCAAATTAATCACAACTGATGAATAGCTACTTCCTGTGTAGATCCAAAAGCTTCTTTCAGCATTCTAGGGCAAAGAGTAATTGCTATATTTTACATCTGAAATCCATTCTCATTTATCAAAAAACACTCTAGTTTGGTAAGTGCTGTATAATTATTTCCATTAGTTCTATAACATCTCTATATGTTGACTTAGTATTATTATGCCATCAATTCTCAATCATTAGATTAGTAATAGTATTAAATTCTGGAGAATCCAACACAATGAATAATAAATAGAGTAGGGACAGCAAGTTTGTCATCCCAATTTGGGCTCATTTGGGCAAATAGCCCATGTCAACCCACAGATGACAGAGTTTCAGCTCAGAAGCACTTTGTGTGGCAAGGGGTCTGCTTAGGATTTTTTTCATTTCTGAGACTGATTCACCAAGTCTCAGAACTGACTGAAAGGATAGAGCCCTCTGTAGAAAGTAGGTTATACAATTCAAAAACATGGCAAAGGCAAAATTAGATTCATAGAATTTAGAACTAAGAACTGGAACTGAGAAATTGCCCAGTCTTTTCCCCTCATTTTATACATGAATATAAAATCTAGAGTGATTGCATGACTTGCTCCAAGTCATACAAAGAATTAGTGAAGCATTTTACCAATGAGTGATATCTCATGTCACTCCCAGGCCAGTGTGCTCCACCATCTTGCATCCCCAAAGAGTTCTTGTTTCATTTGGCATTCTCCAGCAAAAGAAGGGAAGGGAAGGGAAGGAAAGGAAAAGGAAGGGAAAGGAAAGAAAAAATTTTAAATTCTAAAGGACACTTAAAAATGTAAAGAATAAGTTGAAATCCAAGATAGATAAGGCATTAAGGGAAATTCAGATTGTTAAAGCTTATGCTACTCTACACGCTTCCCCAGCTGTTAACTCACAGAATTCTTTCAAGTCTCTGTCAGGGTTTATTCCCTCTTACAAATGAGGACACAGAGGCTAAGTAATTTACCGCAGGTCACACAACTAGCAAGAAATGCAACTAGACAAGAATTAAGGTCTATAACACTGGGTACACTTCTCTTTCCATTATATCACTCTTCAAGCCAGGTCACACTTTCCAGACCAGACAGATCATAACCTGAAGCACTAAAAGACTCAAAGATGTTATTGTGCAACTACCATTGGCAATCTTGGTGGAGCGTGAGGTATGGGGAGACATGAACAAAAGAGGCCAGAAGACTAGAAAATAGCTTTTGATTGTGAAATTTGAGAAAATCTAGATTCTGGGAATTACAATTCAGTCAAAGCAAATTCCTGATGTCAACCTGTCAACCTTTGGCAAAAATGTAGAATAAAATTACTAAATATATGGTTTGTGAACCACTTAGAAAAGAATGCTGTGATCACATGGAGCCAACATGGATTCACTAAATCATGATGCCAAAACATCAAACATATCCACTAGGAATTAAGGTTAAGTCTGTTGGGATGTCACTGTGGTCAAAGTGAAAATATGCAATTAAGATAACAGGGCAGTTGGATATATTCACAATTGGTTAAGGTTGCCAGTGACCTGTCATATAATCCTGCCTGATATAATTCTATTAAAAATTTTAGCAATGTTTTTTTCAACTTTGAAAATCATCAGATTTATGGATAATTTGAAGTTTGAAGGGAGATGTCATATGGTAAACACCAATAATCATTTAGACAGACTTAAACAGTCAACCTCTTCATTTCAGATTTAATGGGAAAAGTATAGATATACATCTAAGTAAAAATATTTAATGGCTCAGTCAGTTAAGCGCCTAACTTCAGTTCAGGTCATGATCTCATGGTTTGTAGGTTTGAGCCCCACATCGAGCTCTGTGCTGACATCTCAGAGCCTAGAACCTGCTTTGGATTCTGTGTCTCTGTCTCTCTCTTCCCCTCCTCAGTGCACAGTCTGTCTCTCAAAAATGAATTAACATTAAAATTTTTAAAACATAAATAGATGGGTACATGACCGATAGATAGATAGATAGATAGATAGATAGATAGATAGATAGAATCACATAAATTCCAAATGGTAAAAATCTGACTTGATCAAAATTTCTTAGAGAGAAAAAACCGAAGTTTAGTAAAAGACACAAGTTCAGTACAAACCAACAACAGCACACAGATGCCCTACAACATAACAAATAAGAGCTTGAGCTTGAGCATCAGCAAAGCTGGACTCACAGTCAAGTATACCACTTAATAGATGCGTGACTTTTCCTTAATTTTAAAGCCTCAGGTTCCTATTCTATAAAATGAGTATTATACAATGTCACATTACTAGTAACTGAACTTGGATCACAATTCAAGTCTTCTGATTCCTCTGCTGTTTTTTCATGGGGGACTACTTTCAAATGGCTTAAAAAGATATTTTAGAAAAAGGAATTGAATCATTCCATGGGACCTTAGAGGAACAACCAACACAAGATTAACAGAGGAACTAGTATTATCAAAGGCCAACTTCAGCTCTCTTCTTGGAAGAACATTATACCTGATGGGCCAACATGGAATAGATTTCCCCATGAAGCAGAGAAATCATGGCACACTGAGCAAACCAGCATCAGGTGTCTGATCAACTGTCAGGAATTCTGCTGCAGTGATTTTTTTTTTTTAATTTTTAATGTTTATTTATTTTTGAAAGAGAAAGAGACAGACAGAGTGCAAGCTGAGAGGAAGAGCAGAGAGAGGAGCAGAGAGAGAGACACACAGAATCCAAAGCAGGCTCCAGGCTCTGAGCTGTCAGTACAGAGCCTGACGTGGGGCTTGAACTCAGAAACTGAGAGATCATGATCTGAGCCCAAGTGGGATGCTTAACCAACTGAGCCACCCAGGTGTCCCTCTGCTGCAGTGATTCTAATTAGGATGAAAAATAGCACCAATGATCTCTGAGGTCTCTTCAGCTCTCAGATTCAGAGATTTCTCCAGTGCTTGGTTTCTATGATTTTGCAACTGACGTGAAAAAGGGTTTTTATGAAAGAATTTATTGTCATTGATTTTGCTTTATGGAAAGTCAAATTTACCCGTGTTTAAAGTGACAGGGAAATAGATCCCTTTTCTCAGCATTCACCTGAGGGCTAATGTAATAGAAAGCACAAATGATTCTGAAGTCTCCCACAATTCCAAATGGCTCATAAACAATGGAGACTTGCACCCCTATATTCTGACAATTATTTTTCTGTCTTTTGGCAAGTTTGTAAAATATCACTGGCACACACTCCATTGTGAGTTTTTCTGCTGCTCTGTACTGTCCCCTGCTGCAAATGGCCCGTTTCCTTAGGCTGCTTCCTGTCCCATCCAAACCAGAAATAGGCAGCTTCATTCTCCCTAAATCATTAGCTTATTTATTCATTCACCCAACAAATATCAATGAATGCTACTTATAAATAGTTCCCATTTAATGAACACAGGCCACATGCCTGCAGCTTTACATGTTTTAGCTCAACTGATTGTCACTCTGTAACTCTGGGAGATTTATATCACCCGAAGAGAAAAAAAATCAAAATTCACAGAATCAAATTAATCCACTCAAGAATGCCCAACTAGAAAGGGGTGAGGCCATGGTGTTCTCATTCTACGACACTATTATAAGTAAGAGACTGTGTTGTGGGCAAGAGGGGAGTAGGAAAAAATCTCTTCTATCCAACCACTTACTCTTGAATAGTGCATATGACATGCACACAGGTAACTATATTAGAAATGGGTACGTGGTAATTACATAATGTACTCTAGACAGAAATATGATTAGAATAGCCCTTTCGGGAGCACCTTGGTAATATACATCAAAGATCTTTAGGAGTTGTAAAGGTTTATTTTATGTGTCAACTCGGCTAGGCAAAGGATACCCCAGAGAACTGGTAAAATATTATTTTGCATATGTCTGTGAGGGGGTTTCTGGAAGAGCTTAGCATTTGAATCCGTAGACTGAGTAAGATACCAGCCCTCATCTGGCATCACCCAACCACTGAAGGCCCAAACAGGAAGAAGAAGGGTGACTTATCTCTTTCACTTCTTGAGCTAGGACGTGGGACATCCATCTTTTGCCTTTCTATATCAGAGCTCCTGCTCTTCGGGCACTGAGACTCTGGATCCCCACCACCACCCTCCCCACTCTCAGGCCCTTGGCCTCAGACTGGGACTCATACTATCTGTTCCTCTGGTCTCAGGGCTTTGGACGCAGATACCACCCACTCTCCTCATTCTCCAGCTTACAGACAGCAGACACAGGCACATCTCAGCCTATATAATTGCATAAGCCAATTCCCATAATAAATCTCCTCTTATATATCTTGCTGGTTCTGTTTCTCTAGGGAACGGTGATTAATACAGAATTCTGTATTATTTGACATTAAATGGTCACTTCTGGTGATTTAACTTTGCAGCTATGATGTAGTAGGTTGTAGCCGACTAGTACTCCCACAGAAAACAACCAGAAAAGCTGAATATAATATAAAAGAATAAGTGTTTGAGGTGGTGAAAGAGCTGCTTGGGCTGCCAGGACATGAGGAACCAAGACTCTAGAAAGAAGAGGTCTTTGAGGTAATCACAACATTTTGCATACAGCCTGTTTCCCAGTGACATTTGTTCATTCTGGGTACAGTGGTAGAAGAGGCTGAATAACTAGATAAAGTACTGCTGCTAAGAAGCAGGAACTCAACCAATCTTTCAAGCAATCCCACAGGATTGGGGAGACAAGTGAAAATTGGAGGAGTATGGGGGCACCTGGGTGGCTCAGTCAGTAAAGCATCCAACTTCGGCTCAGGTCATAATCTCACGGTTCGTGGGTTCAAGCCCCACGTTGGGCTCTGTGCTGACAGCTAGCTCAGAGCCTGGAGCCTGTTTCAGGTTCTGTGTCTCCCTCTCTGACCCTCCCCTGCTCATGCTGCCTCTCTCTCTCTCAGAAATAAATAAAACATTAAAAAAATTTTTTTTAAAAAAACTGGAGGAGTATGTAAAAGGGAGAAGCTTCCAGTTATAAAATAAAGAAGTTCTGGGGATGTAATGTGCAGCATGGTGACCATGCGAAACAACACCGTTTAGCATGTTTGTATATTTGAAAGTTCTCATCACCAGAAAAAAAATTATCATACGCATGGTGATGGGTGGAAACTGGGCATATTGTAGAGATCATTTCACAATAAATACATACAAATATCAAATCACTATATTGTATGCCTGAAACCAATATAATGTTATATGGTAATTATACCTCAGTTAAAACAAAACAAAGATCCCTCCTCTCTTAAGTCATTGGGGCTGCTATAACTGAATACCATAGACTGGGTGGCTTATAAACAACCGACATTGATTTCTTAAGGTTCTAAAAGCTGGGAAATCCAAGTTCAAGGCACCAATAGATTTGATGTCTGGTGGGAGCCTACTCCTCACTAACAACCATCTTCTCACTGTGACCTGGCATGAGGGATCTCTCTGGGTTCTCTATCATAAGGATGCTAATCCCATCCATGAGGCCTCCTCCAGTGTGACCTAATCATCTCCCAAAGGCACCACCTCCAAACACCAGTACATTAGGCTTCATATGAATTTGGCATAGGAGGGAGGGGAGAAAGGAAGACACACACAAAAAAAATAATAAAAAATTTAAAATATGGGGCTGGGTGATTCATTTGGTTAAGCCTCCGACTTCAGCTCAGGTCATGATCTCACAGTCTGTGAGTTTGAGCCCCGCGTGGAGTTCTGTGCTGACAGCTCAGAGCCTAGAGCCTGCCTTGGATTCTGTGTCTCCCTCTCTACCCCTCCCCCACTCACATTTTCTCTCTCTCCCTCTCTCTCTCCCTCAAAATAAATAAACGTTTAAAAAGTTTATTTTTAAAATAAATGAATAAATTTAAAATTTCATTTTAAATTTCATTTAAATTTATTTCATTTAAAATAAATGAATAAATATTTTAAAATGCAATAAAATTGGGGAAGTATGGTTCTCTGGCAGCTAGGATGGAAACAACAGAGTGTCTGAGACAATGGAGGTACAGAAAAATGATCCCAACATTTGACAAAGGCACTTTCCAAATTCTTAAGCTACACAGGGAAAGAGACAGTAGTTTCACTGTACTGAAAATTAAAGAAAAAAACCTGGAGTTTAAGGCCCGCCAGGAAGGAACTGCCCTTGTAAATGCTCCGCAGAGAGAGGAACAAACCAAACACAGACGATCCTCACAGAGACCAAAGCTCAGTCCCAGACAGCCCTGCTTTAACTGCCAATCAGAAGACAGTGTGAATCCTTTCTGGAGGAAGATCATTTCAGCCAGAGTTTCTTACTTTTTTTTATACAAAATGTCTGGCCTCGGGGTGCCTGGGTGGCTCAGTTGGTTGGGCGTCAGACTTCGGCTCAAGTCATGATCTCACAGTTTGTGGGTTTGAGCCCCATGTAGGGCTCTATGCTGACAGCTCAGAGCCTGGAGCCTGTTTCAGATTCTGTCTCCCTCTCTCTCTGACCCTCTCCCACTCACACATTGTCTCACCCTCCCTCAAGAATAAACAAACATTAAAAAAAAAAATGTCTGGACTTTAATCAATAATTACCAGTCATGAGAAGAAATAAGACCAAAAAAGAAATCGGCTGCAGAAACAGACAAGTAACACAGACATTGGCCTTATCAGAGACTGGAATCTCTATGTTCAGGAAAATATATAGCAAGATGGAAATTAACACCAAAAGGGAAGAAAGAGGACACAGAACAGGGGAGAAGCAGTATATGAAGAAATAACATCTTAAGATGTTTCAAAAATTCACAAAAGCCATCAAGGAAAAACCCAAACTGTTCTAGAAACTAAGGAGGATAAAGAAAAAAAACCACACCTGGTACAGTTTCATAAAACTGCTAAAAACAAAGACAAAAATCTTAAAAACAGCCAGGGAAAGCAAACATATTACTTTCAGAGGAGACACAATAAGACTCCAAATGAACAAAAAAAACCCAAAGAAGTGCCATCTTTAAAGTGCAAGACAATAAATGCCCACTTAAAATTCTGTATCACCAACTGAACACAGCCTTCAAAAGTGAAGATAAAATAGAAACAAATTTTTAGGTATATAAAAAAATTAGATAATTCTTTGTCCGCAGACTTCCACTAAAGGAAATATTATGTGGTGATGGATGTTAATAAGGCTTATTGTGCTGATCACTTCATAATTTATACAAATATCAAGTCATTATGTTGTACACCTGAGACTAATATAAGATTATATGTCAATTACATCTCAGTAAAAAAAAAAAAAAAGGCGGGGGAGAAAATATTGATGAAAATTCTTATACAAGGAAGACAATACCAGATAGAAGCATAGAAGTGCAAGAAAAAAAGGTAAATTTGTAACATTTAATCTTGATTGTTTCAAGGGGAAGTCAAAATGTTTTGTTGAGTCTGCAATGCAATGTATGTAGAATTAAAATAAGTCCCAAAATAACAACAACAAAAAAAAAGATGGGGAGATTAGTCAAATTATTATTCAAGAAACATTGTTTAACAGGCAATGGTGAGAGTACAGATTATCTCAGATGCAAATAAATCAAGGAATAATATTATAATCTCTAAATTAGTAACTAAAAGCACACATAACCAGCTCATGAAAGGAAATATGGAATAATTAAAAAAAAAACTTGATTAAAAGAAAATAAAGCAGAAAAGGAATCATAAAACACGTGAACATAAAGCAAACATAAGATAGATATAAACTAATCATTGCAATAATTACATTAAATATAAGCAGAATAAAAGCTCTACCTGAAAAATTCATAGTCAGTCTATGTAACAACCACAAAAACAACCCCGGAACTCAGACAACACTGCAGCTTACAAGACACACATCCTAGATATGAGGGTGTGATTCAAAGTCCTCAATCACAGAGAGATTTAAAGTGAAACAGGAAAAAAGATAAACCATGAGAATGTTAATGTTGTTTGCCCAGATACAAACAAGCTCCATCTGGCTGCAGGGCAGGGAATAGACCGTGGGGTGGGGGATGGGGAAGAGGCTCGGAGTCCAGAAGGAGGCTACTGGAATAGACCGAGTGAATGTTGGACCAGAGTGGTGGCCTTGGAACTGAGAGACGTGATTGGGTTCTGGCTCTATTTTTTAAAGAAAACACAAGCAGATTTTTGGATGTTGTAGGAGTCAGAGATGAAGGGAGGAGTCAGAAGTGACCTCGGAGATTTTGATCCCAGCAGCTGAAGGCATGGGAGCTCCATCAGCTGAGGTGGGTGTGATGGCCTGAATTGTGTCCTCCTAAAATTTATATGCGGAAGTCCATGCACCCCAAAATGTAACTGTATTTAGAAATAAGGTATTTGACGGGGCGCCTGGGTGGCTTAGTCGGTTAAGCGTCCGACTTTCACTTAGGTCATGATCTCGCGGTTCGTGGGTTCGGGCCCCGCGTCGGGCTCTGGGCTGACTGCCAGCTCAGAGCCTGGAGCCTGTTTCAGTCTGTGACTCCCTCTCTCTCTGACCCTCCCCTGCTCACGCTGTCTCTCTCTCTCTCTCTCCTAGAAAAAAACAAAACAAAACAAAAAAAACCCTTAAAATCAGGTTGTTTAAAAAAAAAAGAAATAAGGTATTTGAAGAGGTGATAAAGTTAAAATGAGGCCTTTAAAGTGAGGCTCTAATTCTATGTAAATTATGTCTTTATAAGAGGAAGAAACATCAGGAATGTATGCTTGCAGAGTAACAACCCTGACAAGAAGCAGAACAAGATGACATTCAAGCCAAGGAGAGAAGCCTTAGGAGAAACCAAATGTGTCCACACTTTGATCTTGGACTTTCAGCCACCAGAAAAGAAAAGAATAAACCCTGGAAAAGAAAACAATAAGCCCTGTTATATTGTTTAATCTTAATAATAGTAATAATAATGATAATAATAATGGAGGATGCCAAGATGATACAAAGGACAAACTTTTAAACAAATGATGCTTGGAAAATTGGATATCCACATGCAAAGGAATAAAGTTGAACCCTTGAGAATCATATACCAAAATGAACCCAAAATCAATCAAAGACCTACACATAAAAGTTAAAACTACAAAACTCTTAGAAGAAAACAGAGGGGAAAACCTACATGACATTGGATTTGGTAATGAGTTCCTAGATACGACTCCAAAAAAACAGGCAACAAAAGACAAAATAGATAATTTGTACTTCATCAAAGTTTAAACTTTTGTGTTTTAAAAGATACTATTGAGAGAATGAGAAAGCAATCCACAGAATGAGAGAAAATATTTGCAAATCATATTTCTGACAATGGGTTAATATCCAGAATGCATAAAGAATGCCTACAATTCAACAACAGGAAAACAACCAACCAAATTCAAACGTGGGCAAGGGGCTTGAATAGACATTTCTCAAAAAAAAAAGTACAAGCAGCCAATAGGCACATAAAAGATGCTCAACATCATTGACATTGATCAAACCCATGAGATATCAACTTCATACCTATTAAGATGACTATTATAAAAAGATATAACAAGCTTATAACAAAGTTATAGAAAGATAACAAGTGTTGGGGAGCCTGAGTGCCTCAGTTGTTTAAGCATCTGACTCTTGGTTTCAGCTCAGGACAAGATCTCATGGTTGTGACTTTGAGTGTCACATCAGAATCTGTGGACTGCTTGGGATTCTGTCTCCTTCTTTCTCTCTGCCCCTTCCCCACTCATTCTCTTTCTTTCTCTCTCTCTCTCTCCCTTGCTCTCTCCTTCTCTCTCTCTCTCCCTCTCACTCTCTCCTTCTCTCTCTTTCTCTCTCACTCTCAAAAATAAATAAACATTAAGAAAAAAGAAAATAACAAGTATTGACAGGATGAGAAATTAAGACTCCTGTACATTACTGATGGGAATGTAAAATGGTGCAGCCACCATAGGAAACGATTTGATGGTTCTTTGGAAAGTTAAATATAGAATTAACATATGATTCAGCAATTCCATTTCTAAGTACATACCCAAAAGAATTGAAAATGAGGACCCAAACAGGTTCTTGTAAGCCCATGTTCATAGCAGCATTATTCACAATAATCAAAAGATGTAAACAACCCCAGTGTATATCAACAGATGAGTGGATAAGCAAAATGTAGTATATACATACAAAAGAATATTATTCAACCTTTAGAAGGAATGAAATTCTGACATACACTGCAATGTAGATAACTTTGAGGACATTATGCTAAGTGAAATAAGCACAGTACAAAAGGACAAATATTGAATGATTTCATTTACATGAGATACCTACAATAGTCAAATTCATAGGGAGACAATAGAATAGAGGTTTCCAGGGGCTGAGGGGAGAGGAGAAAGATACTTTATTGTTTAATGGTCACAGAAATTTCTGTTTGAGATTATAAAAATGATCTGGAATTTAATGACAATTACTGCAGAACTTTGGGACTATACTTACGGTCACAAAATGTATACCTAAAAATTGTTTAAATGATTGATTTCATGTGAGACATATGATACTGCATTTTTCAAAAAATTATACTAAAAAATTCAATCAAAGTCACTATATTTACAGAATAAAGAAGATAAATCATAATCATTTCAATAAATGAAGAAAAACCATTTGATAAAATTCAATACCTATTTGTGACTTTTTACAAAGCCTTAGCTTACAAGGGATGGAAGGGAGCTTACTTAACCAAATATCTTAAGTATCTAACAAAAACTACAACAAATGTAATACTTAGCAAAATATTGAAAGCCTCCTCCTAAGATTGGGAATAAAATAAGAATGTTCACTATTGCTACTTCAAGTCAACATTATTCTGAAATGTCTATAAATCAAGAAAAGGAAATAAAAGTTTTAGAAATTAGAAAGGAGAGATAAGTTGTCATTATTTTAGATAACATGATAATATACATAGGAAATCTAAAAACATTCTACAATTAGAACTACTAAGTGAACAGCAAGATCTCTACTTATAAGATAAATATACAAAAATACTATGTACCATCACAAACCATTAGAAAATGAAAGTTTTTAGAGGATAATATTTATAATATGATTTTAAAAAATGAATA
This sequence comes from Hyaena hyaena, assembly GCF_003009895.1. Lineage (NCBI taxonomy): Eukaryota > Metazoa > Chordata > Mammalia > Carnivora > Hyaenidae > Hyaena > Hyaena hyaena. The sequence continues at coordinate 4,706,824 of NW_024080646.1, forward strand.
CCTAAAAATAAATTTAACAAAATATGAATGATACCTGTACACAGAAAACTATAACATTATTGAGAGAAGTTAAAGAAGACCTAAGTAAACTGAGGTATATACCATGTACATGGACCCAACATAGATGTTAATTCTTCCCAAATCCATCCATAGACTCAAAGTGATCTCAATAAAAATCCTAGCAGGAATTTGTGTGTGTGTGTGTGTGTGTGTGTGCATTGGCAAAACAATTCTAAAATTTTTATGGAAATATGAAGGGCCAAGGAAAATCAAGTCAATTTTAGAAAATGAAGAAAAAAGTTAAAAGACTTGCCTTTCTAGATCAAGACATATCAAGTTATAGTAATTAAGACAATATCACTTTGGCACAAAGATAAATAGAGCAATAGAACAGCATAGAGAATGCAAAACCTGCTTACATCTGTAAGGTCACCTGACTTATGACAAGGTAATACTCCCACACACTAGGAAAATTTGGGGTGGTCTTTTTCAATAAATGATGTACTGTCAATTGGGAACCCAAAAGGTGAAAATCAATTCTGACCTCATCCCAGACACAAAATGCTATTCCTGGTAGTTGTAGATTTAAATGTACAATAAAACAGTAGTGTTTCTAGAAGAAAGCATGGGAGAATAACCTTGTAGGTAGAAACAACTTTAAATGAGACACAAAGAGCAAAGTAGTCTACAGGTAAGAGTGTATATTCCAGACTCAAACTGCTTAAGTTTGAAATCTGATTCTACTCTTGGACAAGTTTTTTTCTTTTTTAATTTTTGTTTCTTTATTTTTAAATTCCAGTATAATTAACATACAGCATTAATTAACATATAGTATTATATTAGTTTCAGGTATATAATATAGTGATTCAACAATTCTTTATATTATTCAGTGTTCAGCATAGGTGTATTCTTAATCCCTTTCACCTATTTCCCCCATTTCCCCACCCACCTCCCTTCTCTATAGTTTGTTCTCTATAGTTAAGAGTCTGTTTTTTGCTTTGTCTCTATTTTCTTTGTTCATTTATTTTGTTTCTTAAATTCCACATGGATGAAATCATATGGTATTTGTCTTTTTCTGATTGACATGTTTTATTTAGCATTATACCCTCTAGATCTATCCACATTGTTGCAAATGGCAAGATTTCATTCTTTTTATGACTGAGTAATATTCACGCACACACATACATACATACATACATACATACATACATACCACATCTTCTTTATCCATTCATCTATGGATGCTTGGGTTGCTTCCATATCTTGGCTATTGTAAATAATGCTGCAATAAACATAGGGGTGCATATATATATATATTTTTGAATTAGTTGATTCCATTAGTGGAATTACTGGGTCATATGATAATTCTATTTTTAATTTTTTAGGAACCTCCATACTGGTTTCCACAGTAGCTGTTTCAGTTTGCATTTCCATCAACAGTGCATAAAGATTCCCCTTTTTCCACATCCTTGCCAACACCTGTTGTTTCTTGTGTTGTTGATTTTAGCCATTCTGACAGGTGTGAGGTGAAATCTCAATGTAGTTTTGATTTGCATTTCAATGATGATAAGTAATGATGAACATAATTTCATGAGTCTGTTGAACATCTATATATCTTCTTTGGAGAAATGTCTGTTCATGTCTTCTGCCTATTTTTAATTGGATTGGTTTTTGGTGCTGAGTTGTAGAAGTTCTTTATATATTTTGGATATTAACCCCTTATCATAAATATCATTTGCAAATATCTTCTCCCATTTCTGGGTTATCTTTTCATTTTGTGGATGGTTTCCTTTGCTGTGCAAAACCTTTTTATTTTGGTGTAGTCCCAATAGTTTAATTTTGGTTTTGTTTCCCTTGCCAAAGGAGATGTATCTAGAAAATGTTTCGACAGCTGATGTCAAAAAGATTATTGCCTATGTTTTCTTCCAAGAGTTTTATGGTTTCAGGTCTCACACTTATGTCTTTAATCCATTTGAGTTTATTTGTGTATGGTATAAGAAAGTCTGGTTTTATTCTTTTGCATGTGGCTGTCCAGTTTCCCCAGCACCATTTGTTAAAGAAACTGCCCTTTTCCCACTGCATAGTCTTGACTCTTGGGCAAGTTTTTAGCCTGTGTGTTGGTTTCCTCATTTATAAAATGAGGATAGCAATTGGCAGAAGACTAATGCAAGGATCAAATACAGTGATACATGTAATTTGCCCTAGAACAGCGCCTGACACATAGTAACAAGAGTTACTATTTTTTATCCTTTCCACAGACACTAAGAAGACCTCCTCTGAGGGGCAGGTATCTGTTTTTATTTTGTGTAGAAACCTTATGTTTAGCACTCTGATACACAACACCTTTTTTTTTTTTTTTAACCTGGAGATATCATATTGGTGGCATTGCTTCACAATGCACAAGCATTCACTGGACACCTGCCTGCTGTGTACTGGAATCAGGTTGGGGCAGGAGGAGGAAGATGGGGAAGATGCTTATGCACGAAGCAGCTGACACATTTCTTCCCAGTTGCAGAAAGCTTCCCATGTAGCGGGGTAGGAAGATATAAGCCTGAGAAACGACTGGAGAACGTGACAGTACATAAATGAGGAAGTGCTCGACTTCACAAAGTAGATTAGAAAACATGACCGCATGTTATTGGTGTTAACTATACATACAGATGTGAATGCAGTGAGGAGTTGGGGGAGGAAGGAATCAAAGTCACTGATGAGGCAGTGACACTGAGTCATGAAAAACAGTCATGGATTGTTGCCCTGGAATACAATCTATAAAAGGTGACAACCCCTAATACTGGCATGATTTGCTCTATTTGCTTAAGAAACACCCAGACCTGGAATTGCTCAGGCAAGGATTACAGGTTTGGACAAAGGAGCTCTGGCAGGGAGAGGAGAGAGGAAGTCATCCTGGGGACACCCACCCACGGCCCTCTCCCCACTGACATCAGCCCTCTCCCAGGGCACTTTGTCAAATGATAACTCTAAGAAGCCCTTTGTACACTGTCATGGCACTACTGATTCATTTTCAGCAAAGAAAAGTGTATGCATCTTCTTCCTCCCCCTCCCAGCTTCTTATTTAACCAGCTTTGAGGCTGAAACCAAATACTGCCTCTCATTACTACCCAGAACCCTCGCAAATAAGACGACTAAATCAGAAAGAAGTGAAATTCAAAAAACACATAGACAATTTATGCTGCTAATGTACACAACGAAGCACACAGTTTGGCGTCCACACTTGGCGAACCTTGGGGAGATAGCCCCACATTCATTCTTAACTTCTCCCAGGCTTGCCTGCTTGGTACTCTGACCTCTACTTGATTTAAGCAGTTGAAGTATCAGTTGTGGATTATCCAAGCTCCATCTCTCCCTCTTTTCCTTGGTGTCATTTTTTGCTCTTCACCACTTATTCTAGAATATTCATCAGAAGATAATGGGTGGGGGGGAATGGCAAATTGAAATGGAATTAATTAACTGTCAGGGAGAAAGTAGAAAATATATGAAGTCAGAGCTTTTACATTTTTAAATTAGTATTATTATATGTGGTTGTCTTTTATCCAGCCTCTCTCTTTCCCAATCTTTCTCTTTTTAAAAAAAAATTTTAATGTTTATTTAATTATGAGGAACAGAGACAGACAGAGCATGAGCAGGGGAGGGACAGAGAGAGAGAAGGAGACACAGAATCCAAAGCAGACTTCAGGCTCTGAGCTGTCAGCACAGAGCCTAACACAGGGCTTGAACTCAAGAGCCATGAGATCATGACCTGAGCTGAAGTCAGACACTTAATTGACTGAGCCACCCAGGAGCCCCTTTCCCAATCTTTCTTTAAGGTTCTCCCTCTGCCTATTTTAAATCATGAAGGTCATTTGGGCTTAGATGTTGTTTGGTCCTGGATGAGCATAATGGACTATGCAATATCCTGGTTAGACCTGCTTTGTGAGGATTTGTTATTGCAGATAATTTCTTTGATTACTGAACTCAAGATGTAATGAAAGAAAAGCACATTGAGATCTATACAACTAAAACTTCTTTCAAAAGAGGCAAAATCATCTTCTACCCTACAAATATGTTCCTCCTCTTTTATTCTAAAAATGTCTCCATTGGTAGCCGCATGCCCTCAGTTGCCTCAACTAGGTAGCTGGGAATCACCCTTCACTTGCCCCTTCCCCCCACTTTCCACCTTAGTCATTACAAGTCCTGTTGCATTCACCTGCTGTTGATTTCTCCATGCCCCTGCCTCTCCTCCTGCTTCAGAGGACCCGCCCGAATTCCCCTCACCAGTCTTCACCCAATGGCTGGTACCCCAACCCTTGCCTGTAGTTTCCTCCTCCAGTATGTCTTCTGCACAGAATCATCTATCTCAAATGAGAATATATATTCAATCAACAGCTCAGACAGCCTTAAGGATGAAGGTCAAAAGCCCTAGTAGAGCATGGAAGGGCTCCAGGAAAAGCCTCTCTCTCCAGCCTCTTTGCCCACCCTTCACAGATTTGTACTTTCCTTGTAGCTGCCCCAGTGGCCTCTGCTGTTTCTCATCTCCACACCTTTCTCACGCCAGAAGCCCTCCTTGACCCATTCTCTGCTTTCTGTACTTAAGCCCTTTCAGGTGTCCCAGTAATTCCTTTCTCTATGCTAGCTTATAATTACCAGTTTATATGGCTGTCTCTTCCCACTCTTTGGGGCCTGTCTTGTCTCTGCATCACCAGCACCTAGCTTGGCACATAGCAGGTACTCAACAAATATTGACTGAATACATTGGATGGATAGATGCATAGCTAACAGGTATATTTAAATAGTGCAGGAGTTAGGCATATAAAACATAACATATGAAAGAATAAAAACAAATATGTTTTTGAAGCTTTTGCATTGCTTTGGATCCAGAGCACAGAACCAGTCCTTTGTTCTTCCCACAAATCAGTGGCATTCAGCCAATGCATTGGATTGCTTTTGCTTCCTGAATAATCAGAGTAAACATCTATTGCATTACTTATTAAATGCAGGTGCTGAATGCTTTGCCTTTAACCTGCAGAAATCTTATAAGGTAAGAACTATTGTTACATTTGAGGAAACTGAGGCTTAGTAAAATTAACATGTTAGCTGGTTAATACTGGAAGAGCTGGGATTTGGAATCTGACCTCAAAGTTCATGCTTTTAACTACTGTAATTTCTACAGGAGCTAGGGTCAGAAGACCGTATATTGGTGAAAAACATGTAGAGGTGAAATTACTTCTGGAAATTGCTTTTCATTAGAAGTCTAGACTTCTTTGGCAGGAAGGTCAAGCATGTGTTCAAATTCATAGGCACACGCTCATAATCCAGTTCCTCCAGGAGATGACAAGCCAAATGCCATGTTGGTCTTCACTAAAATCTTATATTTGACCTGTCTCCCAGGTGATCGTTGTAGTACTTGATGTCACGGCTTGATAATTTTTTTCTCCCTCAAATCTTCATGATCCCTGCTATACTGAGCAAGGCCATGATTGTGAACCATGTTGGAGATGGACATCCCATCTCCCAGGAAGCCCAGTATAGCCAGCTCATGCCCTAGAGTTGAAACTAACAACCACTGAGCATTCAATGAGGATAATGACTTGGGGGTGGACGCCATGCTGCATAGGACTAAAAACCACTAGAATCACAGTCAGCAAGATGAGTTGTTTTCACTGAGGGTATGAAAGAAAGTCCAGTCGTGAAGTATAAATTCCTGTACCTCCATACTGTCTTCTTGTGGAACCTTGTGTTGAATGATAGACCTAACCACCAGCTCTATTTAAATGTGTGCATATTTTAGCTCATGTAAATTAAATACACAGATGGAATGATTCCATTACATCTGGACCCTCCCATTACCCTGAGGGTCAGTGAATCTGATATGGGCAATGATACCATTTTTTTAAAAAGTTTATCTATTTTGAGAGAAAGCACAAGTGGGGGAGGGACAGCACAGAGCTCAGTGTGGGGCTCAAACTCCCAAACCATGAGATCATGAACTGAGCCAATGTCGACACTTAACTGACTGAGCCACCCAGGTGCCCCAATGATATCCATTTTTATTTTGAGATCACAGTTTAATTGACCTTCAGTTTTTCCTTTCCTCTGGCCTAACCCTCTTAAGATGCATCTTAAAATGGTCTCTACCTGCCTTATTCTTCTCAGAGGTGGAGGACTAAGGCTTCATCCCCACAGGATCGAAAAAGGTACCTACAACTCCTAAAATTTACTCGTGCAGTATGTATTTCTTTCCTTTGCAATCAGATTAAATCAGATCAGATGTTTACAGTTTCCTTGAACCATAGATGATAAATAAGTAGACAGACAGATAGGTGATAGATAGATAGAGGCAGAACTGAAAATATGGGCCAATAAATGCTTTTTAAAAAATTCCTTTGAGAAATTTTAAGGAAGACTTCTGTTTTCTCATAGGAAATTATGATTCAAGCCTTTTTAAAAAATTTTTTTAATTTATTTCTGAGAGAGAGAGAGACAGCGTGAGCAGGGAAGGGTCAGAGAGAGAGGGAGACACAGAATTTAAGCAGTCTCCAGGCTCTGAGCTAGCTGTCAGCACAGAGCCTGACATGGGGCTCGAACCCATGAACTGTGAGATCATGACCTGAGCCGAAGTCGGACGCTTAAAAGACTGAGCCACCCAAGTGCCCCAATTCAAGCCTTTTTTTTTTTCTGTTTACACCAAATATACTATGACCAAACTCCAATTAACTTTAGGTAAAGGAGGTCAAAAACAAAAGGGGTGAATTAGCATAAAGGGAATCATCAACTCTCACAGAACACAAAGAGTACAGTGTAATCTACTCTGATTTTGGGGGGGAGGTAGACATAGTAGCTTAGCAACACATATTTACTTCCTGTTATTAAAAAAAAAATGGGTCCTATAAAATGAAGAGTTCCTGCATGGTGAATCATATACGCAGCTACAGTATTCCTTGTAAAATTATGTGTAGAGCCCTAGGAAATAGAAGAAGAAAAAGTGAATGTCAGTAACAGAGTGTAGTACAAAAAAGAAAACACAGCACCGAGTCCAAAATTCCTAGCAGAACCAGCCCAATGCGAATCGAGGTGCTCCTGGTTCTGGTTTTCAATGCCATGGCCACTCAGCACAGCTCAGGGAACCTACCCAGTGGCAGAAAGAACTGGCTCCCAGAGGCTCATTTCATCAGACCACAGGGCCACAGCAGATGAGCCTCGATCTCCTGTCCCACACACCTCTTTGGCTGCATGCTGCGTTCTTTGGGCTCCACGGCTTTGAACTCCTAATTACTTGTTTTAATTTTAGTAAGATGCATGTAACATCACATGTACTATCCTAACCACTTTTAGTGTGAAGCTCAATAGTGTTCATTACATTCACAGTGTTGTGCAGCCACCACCACCATCCGCCTGTAGAGCTCTCAACTTGCAAAACTGAAACCATGACCATGAAACACTAATTCCCTATTCTCTCTCCCACAGCCCTGGAAACCCCCATTCTACTTTCTATGCTATGGATCTGACTTCTCTAGGTACCTCCTAGAAGTAGAATCAGACAGTGTTTGTCCTTTCATGACTGGCTTATTTCACTTAGCATAATTCCTCAAGGTTGATCCATGTTGTAGCCTGTGTTGGAATTTCCTTCCGTTTCATGTCTGGTTAATAGTCCATGTGTCATATTGATTCTGTCCTATCTGTAGAATATTTGTGTGCAGTAAGGGGTGTAAGAGCCTGGTTAGTAATTTACCTGCTCCTCTCACCCACCATGGGATGATAAACTTGATCCCAGGAATATCACTTTGTGTCTATCACTATCGGGGCCACAGAGCATCCAGAAGAAAAATCCCTTATACAATATGTTATGTGACCATAGGTTAGACCAGGCATTCCAAACTGGGGTCCATAGGCCCTTAAGGAATCCAGGGATGGGCTCCAAGAAGTCTGTGAGTGTCCTTGAACTTGAACCAAAATTGTAGGCCTTTATCTTTTTCTAGGGAAAAAGTCCTTAGTTTTCATTATCTTTTCAAAGGGGTCTTTGACCCCTAAATGCTAAGCATCACTGGTCTCAACTGCATTCCATTAAACTGAGAGCTGGATGAATTGTTATGGTTCCTTCCATCTTGGCACACAGGTCCAAGAGGATGGCAGTGCCGTGGTCTTCTCAAATACCTCCAACAATGGAAACTCTCCACTGTACCCTAAACTCCTGGAGCACCTGCTTGTGCTGCCAGCTGTGCTTGGTCTAATTATTCTTGAGAGCATGTAAAAAGTTATTTCTGCTATCACGGGAAAAATTTAATACTCAAAATACTTTCACTAGATTCAATGTCAAATGAATGTGATATGGGAGGTAGAAAAGACATATGAAGCATGGTCCCTGATCTCGGGGAACATGAAATCAACCATGTGAGAGAGGTAGAGCTTGAACACCACTGGTGAGCACTAGTCATGAACTCAGCACTACCCATGAACAACACAGAAGCCAGATGTGCAGTGTTGACCTCAATTTGCTGGAGGAAATTTCATAGGGTCATAGTATGTTCAAAATCATGCTTTCTCGATGGAGAATATTCCCATCCATGCTAAGGTGTGGAAAGAGTCTAGCTTCTGATACAAACAAGTGTGTTTTCACTTCTTCCGCAAAGAAAACCACATAACTGACCTCATCTTCCTTTAAAATTTGGCCACCAGGAAGCTCAGAGTCCTATTTCAGTTTCCACAGTGGCAACTCTGGAAGTCCAAATGGTCTCCACATATTTGTTTTATTACCTAGGCTTCTCTCTTTCCCCATACTTGACTGAATTTGTGTTTTCTGTGGTCTGGGTTCTACTTTTAAATATATATTTCTTCCTTTGTGGTGTGTTTTCACTGCCCACTGGCCCTGTACTTTGAATGAGATTTGTTGTCTGTGACACAGGCGATAAATAGGAGCTGGGGTAGAACTAGGAGACATGATTGATGTTTGCCGTGCTGGCTATTTTCTGCTTCCCTCCAGGTAGACTCCTCACCCTTCACCCTGATCAGCATCTTTCTTTCTTTCTTTCTTTCTTTCTTTCTTTCTTTCTTTCTTTCTTTCTTTCTTTCTTTCTTTCTTTCTTTCTTTCTTTTTTTACTGCTTATTTATTTTTGAGAGAGAGAAAGAGAGACAGACAGAGCATGAGTGAGGGAGGGGCAGAGAGAGGGAGACTCAGAGTCCAAAGCAGGCTCTGGGCTCTAAGCTATCAGCACAGAGCCCAACTCGGGGCTCAAATCCACAACTATGAGATCATGACCTGAGACGGAGTCAGACCCTTAACTGACTGAGCCACCCAGGTGCCCAGTCAGCATCTCTCTGCCAGGCTGTGGATTGGCAGTGGCTGGGTCTTTTAGCAAAGAGTCCCTAGCTCTTAGGCAACAGACTTCTTCTATGCTCCTAGCTGTAGCTTTCTTGGGATTTTAATCACTGGTCCCTCCACTTGCTGGTGGTAGGAGTGGGAACAGCTCCTCCTTTCTTCTGCTGGCCCCAGGGTGTGCCCCACCCCTCACTGGTTCCTTTGAACAATGCCCGTATCTATGTGGGTAATGCTCCAGTGTCCGCAGTTATTCCATTTGCATGAGAGCTGGGATGCGGCTGACAAGTCTAGCAGAATGAGTTGGGGTTCTTGCCATGTCTCCACACACAGGATGTTCCCAGTCACATTGATTTCTGTATATTTCTGTGAAAGCCCCAGGTCCTCCTCGCCCTTGAATCTTTACACATTGTTTGTTTGTTTATTTATTTATTTTGAGAGAAAGAGGGAAAGTTTAAATGTGGGGAGGGGCAGAGAGAGAGAGAGAGAGAGAGAATCCCAAGAAGGCTCTGAACTGTCAGTACAGAGCCCAATGAGGGGTTCGAACTCATGACTTGTGAGATCATGACCTAACCAGAAGTCATAAGCTTAACTGCCTGAGCCACCCAGGCGCCCCTGAATCTTTACACATTCTTTTTCCTCCACCTGAAACCCCTTTGTTCCATCTCAGCCTCCTTGATTCCCTTCTATATATTCATGGGGTTGAGTGGATGCTACCATACAGACTTATCTACTGAGCCAACATCCTTTGTTTCCGAATCTGTCCCCTCCACTGAGCTGTAAGGGCAGGATTGTGCCTGATTATTTGTTGTGTCCTTAACAGCTGGTGTTTAATAAAAAATGGCTGAATGGATGAAAGAATACAAGAGTGAATACAAAGAGTTTGGCTTTTCCATTGTGGAGTGCTACCTCTGGGCTGCATCCTAGGTACTCGCCTACCCAAGTGGCCAGAGCCTAGAGCATGGAGGGCACTCAAGGGGATGCACTTAAGAGTGACTGAGGGAAGATGAAAGATGAGGAGGGAAAGGAAGGTCACTACAGGTGCTGAGACTCTTGGGCTTGACCCTAAAATAACTGAAGTTATAGGGCACCTGGGTGGCTCAGTCAGTTGAGCGTCTGACTTCAACTCAGGTCATGATCTCACAGTTCGTGGGTTTGAACCCCACCTTGGGCTCTGTGCTGACAGCTCAGAGCCTGGAACCTGTTTCAGATTCTGTCTCCCTCTCTCTCTGCCCCTCCCCTGCTCATGCTCTCTCTCAAAGATAAATAAACATTAAAAAAATTGTTAATAAAAAAATAATAACTGAAGTCACTCAGGCTCCAAAGAGCAAGATGACACACCAACAGTGACCCAGAAAAAGGGGGTTAGGGCATGAATGTGGACTAAATGGAAGGGGAAGTTGCTCCAAGTGGGAGGTGTTAGTTGAGCTGTGAAAGTTAAGGAGGAACATGACCATGGGGTGTCCCTCCAAACTAACAGCTTTCCTTCCTTTTCCTGTCTCCCCAAAGTTTCCCTTAGCCCCTGGTAGCCATGACAACCTTAGCAACTGCTCTGAAGTTCAAGGCTACAGTATCAGGCTGCTTTTGAGTTAAGTCAGCATCCATTAGTAACTGAGAATGTGGCCTCTGGTATCACAAAACCCTCACTGTGAGTCCTGGCTCTGCTTCTCACTTACCATGTGGCTCTGGTCAAATGGCCCCAGTGCTCCACAATGTCACTCTCTCATCTGCAAAGTGGGAACAGCAATGGTACCCACTGCCTAAGGTCTTTTGTGTACTAATGGTTTCTACATGTAGAATGGGAAGCCCACTACCTGGCACATGATACAAGTTTTACTGGTTTTATTATTTAAAAAAATTTTTTTTTAATGTTTATTTTTGAGAGATAGAGAAAGAGAGACAGAGTGTGATCAGGGAGGGGTGAAGAGAGAGAAGGAGACACAGAATCTGAAGCAGGCTCCAGGCTCTGAGCTGTCAGCAAAGAGCCTGACACAGGGCTCAAACTCACATGACCAGAGCCCAAGTTGGATGCTCAACCAACTGAGCCACACAGGCACCCCTTAACTGGTTTTATTTTATTGCTGTGATTTTATACTTAATTTCTAAAGTAACCCACCAAGGGAAATCAGCTAAGATCATAAACAAAGTATAGAAGTTCTACTAAATCCATCCATCATATTCCATTTAAGAAGGGGGAAAATCAGATAGGACTTTAAAATGGTACATCACAAATACCATAGGTACTGTTTTACTTTTTTTTTTAAATGTGTATTTATTTTTGAGAGTGCACAAGTGGGGGAGAGGCAGAGAGAGTGGGACAGAGGATCTGAAGCAGGCTCTGTGCTTACAGCAGAGAGCCCGATGTGGGGCTTGAACTCACGAACCCCAAGATCATGACCTGTGCTGAATTTGGATGCTCAACTGGCTGATCCACCCAGGTGCCTCCTGTTTTATTTTTTAACAATGAAAGATTCCAGGTTCTGAGTTCCTACCACAATTGGACCTGGGTTCAGCTCTTTTCATACATTATCTTAACCTGTCACAACAAGCCTCAAGTTCAACATAATTTCCCCCACTTTGAAGAAGAGGAAACCAAAGGGAGGCTTACTGGGCTTGCTGAAGGCCAGAAATGACAGAGGGTCGGCCCAAAGGTCTGTGCCTGTCCTACAAGGTCACTGTGCCTTCTCAAAGCTACATTTGCAGTGTTTCCAACATTATTTAGATGCAGTTGCTATCAAACACGTGAAACTCAGTGGCTATGTCTGTTAGAAAACGCTTGTGTGTTTATGAAAAAGAATTTGCTGGTTGGTGTAAGTGATGAGTTTCGAAATGCTGACCTATGACATCCGTTGCCATGTCCAGAAACGTATTTTAAATTCTTCCCTGAAAGTTGAACATCCGTCACGTTGGCCTCCTTTACCTGCACAAACCACGCCTCCACAGCATTTTTGCCCCCACTGTTGCTGACATTGGGTGATCAGCTTGCTGGGGGAACTCGGGGCCTGCGCCTGTACCCTGGAACATCTCAAAATTCTTGCCTCCATGTGTAATGTTTGGACCATTCCTGAGCACCGTCACCCGGCCTGTAGTACATCCTTGACACGTCTGCAGATACTCTGGGAGAGGTGGGGTTGAGCAAAAGAAGTAAAGCCCAGAAACAATTGAGCAGTAATAGTTTCAGCCCTACACAAGTGCTATTTTAGTATCTTGGCCTTGTACCTGACAAACGAGTAGGAATTCTGAGTGGAAACATAGAAGTCTATTAGTATGAGAAATCTAGAGAAGGGTGGGCCCCTCATAATGCCCGCTTCGTTCTCAGCTAGAGTAAGCTATGTCCAAACCCAACTGCCACTTTCATTTAGCTTGTCCTTAAAATGCCCTACAGGAAAATAAAAGACTCATTATGATAACACACAATATAAGGCCTACAACATACACCCATGAATTGTGATTCATAGTAAACCGGAGAGGTCAACAGAGCTGATATTACTTTGAATGAGGAAACTGAGGCACAGGAGTTAAAGTCAACTAGCCAGGGTCATGGAGCTAGTGAAATCAAAACTCAAATCTGAGATCCAGTTGGTCTGAACCCAAGTCCAGTGTGCTTTTTCCTTTATCGACTTACTTTTCTATCGATAGATTGATAGATAAGTAGATAGGTGATAGATAGATAGATAGATAGATAGATAGATAGATCTAGATATTTTTGTTAAAATTTTTTAGTGTTTATTTATTTTTGAAGGAAAGAAAGCCAGAGCATGAACAGGGGAGGAACAGAGAGAGAGGGAGGCACAGAATCCAAAGCAGGCTCCGGGCTCTGAGCTATCAGCACAGAGCCCAACTTGGGGCTCAAACTCACGAACCACAAGTTCATCACCTGAGCCAAAGTTGGACACTTAACTGACTGAGCCACCCGGGTGCCCTTAGATCTAGATATTTTTGTATTCACAGCCAGTGCCAGGAGCAAAGCTGCCTAGAGAAAATTTGAGAAAGTACTAGGACAGGGTGCTAGAGTGAGGCCAGCTCAAAGAGCCCAAGCAGCAGTCCTATAAATGGCTGTTTCCATCTGCTTCACTGAGCCTGCCCACCCGGCCCAATGCTGTGGCCTTTGCCCCTTTCTGCTCTGACGGCCACTGTCCTCGACAGACCCACTGGTGTTAGGGGCCACAAGGCTATAGTGTGTTTGCCCCAGACCACGAGGAAATGGGAGCAGAGCATGACTGCTTGCCCTCAACACCGCAGTCTGGCCCCCTCCTGCTCCTGCCCAGCTTCTCACACAAGGAGGCAAATATCCTTCCCCCCAGCTGACTGAAGAACAAACTGAGACTCAGAGACAGGAATACCGATGGGGCCAAGGTCACACGGCTGCTTCACGGCAGAGCTGGGAACTATGACCCAACAAAGGCAGCCCTTTGCTTATCTCCAGGTGTCACATGAGCACCCCGAAGGCCCCGCGCAGGGTAAGGGAGGCCTCGAGGCACCGCAAAGGCGTGGTGCCCCGGCCTGGGAAAGGGGCCCAGCTTTCCTGGCTTCCAGTCTGGGACTCCTGCCAGAGGGACCATGCCACTTTCCCTCAATAAAACAATCTGGAAATGGACAGCGGATCTCACTAAAACAGGATGGTCAGGTGTAGGGGTATTTTCCAGATGAATATTAGGGGAAAGGGAGAAAAAAAAAAAAGAGTTCAGGTTAATGCAGACATCTATGGCCCAAAATACCAAAAGGGAAAGTACGGTAATTCACAGAGAGCCTAAAAAGAAAACAAAGGAGGGAAAATTGAAACAAAAGCTATCTCACTGACAATCTGCCATTTCCTTTTTTTCCAGTTGCTTTTTTCCCTCTTGGGAAACTGGCATCTGTCTCTCCCATCACCAAGCACATAACATGTAAAGACAAGGACTTGAATCACTGGGCCTAAAGAAGCATTAATAGAATGTGACTGTGGAGCCCAGACATCCTCCGTCCTCCGAAGTTCACCAGATTGGCTCGATCCACGGCCAGGCAAGTGGAGTCCCACTTGCTTTGGAGGCGATTTATCAACGCTCAGTGATTTACACAAGGCCACAAGTTTCAAAACAGGCCCCTTTCCTGAATTTTATTGCCCAGCTCCATATTGTTTGACTAAAAATAATTAACTTTCCACAATATTATTTTCACCGAGCTCTCATTTAGCAAAAGCAAGGTTAAAATGAAAGCCGAGAGCTTCGCATAAAACCAACAAATAAATGATCCAAAAAGAAGAAAAATCCACCCATAGGTCATTCATCTTTTTTTTTTTTTTTTTTAAAGCTTGAAAGAGAAGGACAAAAGTTTTTTGGGAACTTGCTAAACTGATCGAGCACTTAAAAGGGGGTCTTCTGACAAGGCAAATGGCTTCCACTCTGCCACCAAATAGACGTGTGATTCTCAGTTTTCCTTCTCAATGGCTGTCACTAGAATGGACTCATCCTCCAGGCAGCTTTGGCTATCATACCAACAGTAGGTGTGGTAGGCAGGATTTCTAGAAATGGGCCCCAAGATTCCTCACCCTAATGCCAGAACGTGGAAACATAATGAAATATCACATCGTGTTATGTTACGTGGCACAGCTGACCTTAAAAGGGGAGATTATCCAAGATGGTCAATGTAGTCACGTGAGCCCATAAATCTAGCTAGAAGCAAAGGGGAAGGTAAACGGACACAGAGGGATTGAAGCACAAGAAGGACTTGACACATCATCACTGGCTTGAAGATGTAGGAGACCACATGAGAAAGAAGGTGGGAGCCCCTAGCTGCTAGGCTGATGGTCAGCAAGGAAACAGGACCTCAGTCCTACAACCGTAGGGAACTGGATCCTGCCAACAAATTGAAAGGGCTTGGGGCACCTGGGTGGCTCAGTCTATTAAATGTCTGACTTCAGCTCAGGTCATGATCTCACAGTCTGTGGGTTCGAGTCCCGCATCAGGCTCTGTGCTGACAGCTCAGAGCCTGGAGCCTGCTTCAGATTCTGTGTCTCCCTCTCTCTCTCTCTCTGCTCCTCCCCTGCTCACACTCTCTGTGTGTATCTCTCTCTCAAAAATAAAAATAAATATTAAAAAAAGAAGAAGGAAAAAATCTTCTGCAGAGCCTGCAGGCAGGAGCCCAGCCAGGGGACATCTCGATCTAAGCCAATGAGAAAAGCCCAGTGGAGCCCATCTATGCTCCTGACCTACAGGACTTTGGCATAATAAATTGATTTTGTTTTAAGTCATTATGTTTGTGTTTATATATGATGACAGCAATAGAAAACTTATGCAGTTGACAACAAAGAATCATGACAACACTCAGAAACTGGGGCAGAAATAGAGAAAAAGAAAAAAAATCAGGGCAGGACTGTGGAAAGGAAAGAGCAACGATGAGATTTTAGGTCAGGACTCTCTGAATGGCCCCTTATGGCCATTTCAAGTTCTGATCTGGTCAACGCAGATCCTCAAAGGACTAACAAGTAACTAGAGAAGCCTCTTCTGATCCATAGGAAGAGGGTTTTTTCTTTCCAAATAGTGAGTTTTTCTGTTCTGACCAATGAGTACCAGATTTTTATCAGCCAGGAAGCTCTGACAGGTGTTTCATGAGGACAGTTAGGGCTGCAGGGACATGTCCCCACAGCCTGTCCTCCTGGCAGGAAATAGAGTGCCCAGGGCAAAGACAGGAGCCCCGCACCTCCCAAACCCTCTCCTCTGGCTCCCTGTCCCTGCAGCCACTAGCTCTTCTCAATTTAGTCCACAAATGCTTCCTTTTTCTATCAGCTTTCTTCCTTGTCACAATCTTGGACAGATTCAATTTATTTTCTTAGAGGCAGTCATAATAGTTACAAAATAAATATTATTTGGGGGAAAGGTCATTTTTTAAAGTTTATTTCTTTATTTTGAGAGCGGGGGCAGAGGGAGAGAAAGAGAGATAGGGAGAGAATCCCAAGCAGGCTACCCACTGCCAGTGCAGAGTCTCACGCAGGGCTCGATCCCACCCTGAAGCCAAAATCAAGAGTCAGGCACATAACCGACTAAGCCACCCAGGCGTCCTGGAAAAGTCATTTCTGAAGTGTACAGTCTTCCCACTCAAATCCCATCTTTTCCTTGATGTTGAATCGATCTGAAGTTAAATTAAAGCAAAGGGGGAAGATGGGTGGTTTCAAGAGCCTCATGAAATCTAAACTTTCAGATTCTCTTTCCTATAGTTCTTTTAAGGGCTTTTACCTGCTGAGGTCAGCCAAGGACTTAACATACTCCTCACATTTGATTCAAACTTTCATGTCACTCCAACAAATATTTATTGAGGGTCTCCTACCTGTGCTAGGCCCAGGTACTAATGGGATTCACTCACAGCATAGAATCTTGGCACAAATAATTCAAACACAATTTCCTGCGTTGGGACTTTGGCAAGAATATTACAGAGATGGATAGCCTCTGGTGTCACTTGCCCCAGGGCAATGGAGGAGTAAAGCCACTAAGAATGCCTCCCAGCAAACTGCAGAGCACGGGTCCCAAGCATTAAAGTCACAGCACATACCACTCACTCCACAAATCCTGTTTGGGCCTTTCTCTATCCTGGCACTAGGATATTGGGCCATAATAAATAACCTCCAGAAGTTCACAAGCTGGTAGTAGGCAGTGCTGGTCCACAGAGGTGGCCTTGGAAAAGGACAGCTGCCTGTGGGGCAGCTGGGTAGCTCAGTCAGGTAAGTGTCTGACTCTTGATTTCGGCTAAGGTCATGATCTCATGGCTCTCAGGTTCAAGCCCCCACATTGGGCTCTGCACTGACAGCATAAAGCCTGCTTGGTATTCTCTCCCTCTCCTTCTCTCTGCTTGCTTCTCCTCTTCTCTCTCTCTCTCAAAATAAACAAACATTAAAAAAAACAAAGGTATACTCTTTTTTGAGTAGATTTCATTTTTTAAAAGTAGTTTTAGGTTTTACAGTGGATATCCTTTTAAGCAAGGTAGGGCGTATACGGTTGTATGTATTTTCAAGTAAGGAAAAGAAGAGTTTTGGCAACAAGCCAGAAAGGCAGTGGCAAAGTAGGAATAGAATAATCCTAAACTGAACTAACATTAAATATGTGACCTCCAAACACCGTCCATGCGCACGTGGATACTGCTTACAGCCTCCCTCGTCTTTCATAAGAACGTCTCGTGTAAGGACATGAGGCCGGCAGGAAAGGATGCTATGGAAATGAAGCAAGGTGCCTGGGTCAGCACCCCCTCCCTTGGGAAACCAAGGAGGCTGCTCCTCCCCGTCCTGGAGGAGACTGAGCACTGCCCTAAGCAACACAGGCAGAAGGAGCCAGGCAGTCAGGATCCCAGATCTTCTCTCCTCACACCCACTGCTCTCCTTCAGTCATGCCAGCTCCCACGTCAGTTTCAAGACCCACATTATTCTGGGGCACCTGGGCAGTTCGGTCAGTTGAGCGTCCAACTCTCTAATTCGGCTCAGGTCATGATCTCACAGTTCATGAGTTCAAGCCCCACATCAGGATCCATGCTGACAATGTGAAGCCTGCTTGGGATTCTCTCTCTCTTCCTCTCTTCCCCACCCCCACTAAAGCTCTCTCTCAAAATAAATAAATTAATTAAAAAAACAAACAAACAAGACCTACATTATTCGATTCTCATATTTTTCAGCCCCTGGGAGACATGGGGCACCATTACCTTCAGGAAGCCACTGCAGACCACACCTCCTTGATGCCCACACAGAAAGCCAGCAGGATAGCCCATCTAGAGCTGCAGACTGAAGGGCTGTCCCCAGACACTCAGGACATGCACCTGTGGCTGGAAGAGCACTCACTGAGGGAGTCATCTCTCTGGATTTTCCTGGTGAATCATCTGGACGAATCATAAACACTCCCAAGGGCTTGTATCCAGAATGGCCTAGAGTTCACTTCCATGGAGAAGACTCTTTATCCTCTTTGGAGGATGCATTAAAAATGCCCAAATGCTTTCAAGGAAGAGAGTGGAAGGCTAGCTGTACTATTCAGAGCCCCCTACAGGCTGCCCACGCCTCTGAGAGCCTTCCCATCCCCTGACCCTGTGTGCCCAGACCACAGGATGACGCTGCCTTGCTGGACACCTTCCGTCGTCCCAGAAGTTCAGGAGGTTCCTGGTGACAGCTCAGGATGCACAGGCCCTAAAATAACTGATTAAGAGGAGGGTGCTATTTCTAAAAAGTACAGCCTGTTCTGTTTTGAATGCCAGGGGAAGAGGTCATGTCATGCATTTTCATCGCAAAAGGATGCTTCTCTGGCCTTCAGAGGACCGACTCCCAATGTCTACTTCACTAAGTGGTTCCTGCATATGTTGAGGCCAGGAATACCAACCAGGTGAAAGGTAAGAGTGTCCCCTTAGATCCCAAGGGAAGGATATTTGAAAACAATCAATCAAGAGAACAGACATTCCAGGTTGACAAGTTTGCCGTGTGGGAGAAGGGACCGAAACCTTGAAACTTATAGGGCTCTCGAGTGGCCTGAAAGGGTGGAGGACAGAGGTTCTTTCCCAGGCAAGGAGAGCAGCTCCTTTGCCCTGAAGCATATGACAGGTGGCATCAAGGGAGGGGAGAGTGGCAAAGCCCTTGGGCCAGAAGTAAGGGTGCAGTGTCCGACCTCAGCCTCACATGAGTGGGGAAGAATGTGTGTGATCCACAAGCTGGAAATGGTTAAGAACCAACTCAAAGCTCAGGCTGCCTGGATTTGGATCCTAATTCTGCCACTTACTGACGGCGTGCCTTGGGCAGGACACCCAAACTGTCTTGCCTCTGCAGAAAGAGGTCAATGTTAATACCTTGTGTGTAGAATTGTTACAGGGACAAAATGAGTCAATGTTAACATTTTAAACCTTTTCTTAAAGGGCTGACACATAAAAAATACATGTGTTTTAACATAAATTTAAAAGTTAGACTGCCATTCTGACTCCAGAAGGGTTTTCATTTAACCACCACATACTGCTGCATTTCTGCATCCATAAAGCTCCAGCACGAGAAATCCATTAACGAACCGACTCTTCTAAGCCCCAGGGACTAACAGTACTGTGAGTGATGGAGTTTTTAAAATTTTTAAAAAAACATAGAGGCACCTAGGTGGCTCAGTCGGTTAAGCGTCCGACTTTGGCTCAGGTCATGATCTCACGGTTCGTGGGTTCGAGCCTTGCATTGAGCCCTGTGCTGACAGCTAGTTCAGAGCCTGGAGCCTGCTACAGATTCTGTATCTCCCTCTCTCTCTGACCCTCCCCTGCTCACACTGTCTCTCTCTCTCTCTCTCTCTCAGAAATAAATAAAACATTAAAAAAAATTTTAAAAAATGTAAATAGGGCAGGGTGCTGAGTGGCTCAGCTGAGTATTCAACTTCGGCTCAGGTCACAATCTCACGGTTTGTGAGTTCAAGCTTTGCATCAAGCTTGCTGCTGTCAGCTTAGAGCTGGCTTTGGGTCCTCTGTCCCAATCTCTCTGACCCTCCCTTGCTCTCTCTCTCTGTCTCAAAAATAAATAAATGTTTAAAAAAATGTTTTTAATGTACATAGGGGCACCTGGGTGGCTCAGTCCAATAAACATCCAACTCTTCATTTCTGCCCAGGTCATGATCTTGTGATTCATAAGATCAAGCCCCATGTCAGGCTCTGCACTGACAAGGAGTCTCTTTCTCTCCCTCTTTCTCTGCCCCACCTCTGCTCATGCTCTCTCTCTCTCAAAATAAATAAATAAACTTAAAAAAAAATTTTAATGTAAATAAAACAATGGCAGAGGCTGACCTGTCAATAGAGCTTAGGTCATTTATTCAGAGCCTTCTGTTCTATCAAAAGGCAAAAGAATGCATGTAGTTTGGGGAACTCTCCTAAAAACAAGCTGGATGAGAGAGGGAGAAAAAGATTCTTTTTTTCTCAATCCCCAAATATTTCAAACTACATAAGAGATTTCAGAAATGATTATAATTATGAGTCTCCATCTGGAGCAGAAAGAAACTTTCCTAGTGACAATGAAAGGCAGGAACATCCTTGGGTCTAAATATATCAAAGGCCCTGTGACCTGTTCTAGTGTTGGAGGAGGAAAATTTTCATTCATGACAGAATAAAAATGTAACTTCTCTCTGCAGGGACACATTATGAGCCAAATTTCAATTCTGGGCTGTGGGAGGCACCTGTGAAAACAGACTCTCCCACCTGGACCTGCCAAAGCCCGGAGCTTTCGCCATCCCTGGAGAGTGGGAGGGGCTAGGGGAGGTCGCAAGCAGGCCTGGGGGTGAGACTCTGTTCACAAGCTGGGACTGAGAGCCACTTCACTGACACTTAGAAATGAGCCTCAAACACAGCGCCGGATCTGTGCTGTCTTCCCAGCGATCCGCCACCCTTTATTATTCTGTTTAACTAAATGTCTAGCTACAAGGATCCCCATCTCAGGAATGCTATCTGCCACCTGCAATGGGGAACTTTTCTAGGATTTGAACGTTATCTGTGCTGGGACACACCACACTTCTTACTTATTACCACTTTTAAGATATTTAATGAGAGAAACAGGAATATGTGTTTTTCTCAAGAGGAACATCTCAGGAGCATAAAACCAAACACGTATGCAGAGGAAATGCCTGTTGGGCTTCAAGAAATAAAAATGAATGAGAATATTTTAAAATCGCGAAGAAGAAAATAAACTTAGGTTTAGAGTAGGTGTGACATGGCTTTCTTTCCTCATCAGTGAGAACAAAGTAAGCATTAAATAATATTCTTTATCCAGTTTCACACACAAACTCGTGCACACATATACAATGAGAGGCGATTCATTCCCTCATTTAACAAGTATCTAGTTGGCACGTGCCATGTTCTAAGTGTTGAGGATTCGTCAGTGAACTCCAGGGATAGATGGCTGCTCTCCTGGTGCTCACCTCTCACGGAGGAGGGAGACAACAAGCAAGTGAAGCCTGTGGAACATTGGGCATTGCTCAGTGCTCCCGAGGAGAAATAAACAGAGTAGGAAAGAGACTTCACTAGAAACTGTACCCTGCTGGAACCCTCAGCCTGGACATTACAGAGTCTAGAATTAAGAAAAATAAATAAATTTTTGTTGCTTAAGGCATCTAGGGTGTAGTATTTTGTTATGACAGCCCAAGCAGACTAGAATTGGATACCAAGGAGGGGGATACGACTATAACAAATACCTAAAAATGCAGAAACAGCTTTGGAACTGGGTAATGGGTAGAGGCTAGAGTTTGATGGTACTTGCTGAAAAAAGCATAAATTGCCACCAGAGGACTGTTGTTGGAAATGTGGATGGTAAAGGCAGTTCTGGTGGGGTCTCAGAAAGAACAGAGGGGAGCTGTAGAGAGAACCTTCATCTTCTTAGAGAATACAGGAACAAAATGTTGGTAGAAATAAGGACATCACAAGCCGTTCTGGTGAGGTCTCAGGCAGAAATGAGGAACAGGTTATTGGAAAATAGATCTTTGTTATAAGGTGGGAAAGAACCAGGCTGAATTGTGTTCTAATGTTCCATAGAACGTGGAACTTGCCAGCAATGAAGTTGGGTATTTACTTGAGGATATTTCTAAGCAAAGTATTGAAGGCATGGTGTGTTTTTCTCTTCTCACT
The DNA here is from genome assembly GCF_003009895.1 of Hyaena hyaena. Lineage (NCBI taxonomy): Eukaryota > Metazoa > Chordata > Mammalia > Carnivora > Hyaenidae > Hyaena > Hyaena hyaena. The sequence goes on from NW_024080646.1 coordinate 4,728,708, forward strand.
TATAGAAAACGTGAACAGAAAAATAAATTGAAGGAATTTTTTTAAGGAAAAGGGAACCAGAATTTGAAGATTTGGAAATTTTTCTGCCTATCTATACTGAAAACAAAACAAAACAAAACAAAAAATGCCAAGAAGAAAGTGTTCTGAAGAAAATACAAGGGTGTGGCTGAAACATCATTTGATAAGGAGATCAATATGGGTGTGAACCATGAATTTAATCAGCCACTGTGGAAGAAGCCAGAAAGAGATGGGATTATACCAGCAGAAATACTGCCAGGATGAGGGAAAGAAATGAAAGACAAATGAAGGAAGACTGTCAGACTTCTTGGATTCCACAGTCCTGGACAAAACTGTTTTTTGGCTGCAAATGCTCACTATTCTTCAAGAAAAGGGAACAATGACCCCAAAAGTGATTCAGAGATCATTCATTTGGGCCACCTCCATCTCACTTTCAAAGGATGGGGCCACCCGTGTGGTTTCAACAGCCTGAGCTGTCGCCAGCCAGAGCCTTGGGGATAGGACCCCCACCCAACAGTGTGACATGAGCAGGGACCCCTCTCTAGGGCCATGGGGATGGGCCAGAAGGCACAGTGATGAACCAAAGAGGATTATATTTGTGTTTCAAAACCTAATGGAATTAGCCTTGCTGGGTTTTGGTCTTACTTGGGATCTGTCACCTCTTTCTTTCAGATTCCTCCCTTTTGGAAAGGGAATGTCTATCCTATGTTGTCCCACCACTGAATTTTGGAAGCACTGAACTTGTCTGGTTTTGCAGGTGCACAGCTGGAGAGGGATTTAGCCTCAGGATGAATAGTATCTCCAGTCACACCCAAACCTGATTTACATGATATTTAGCTGATAGAGAGTTTGGGGTTTATAGGTGAGTTGGGATGAATTAAAAATTAGGGGGTTGTTGAGATGAAAAACATATATTTTTCACATAATAAGAGCATGAATTGGGGGGTGGGCAGGGGTGGAATGCCATGGCCTAAATTGTGTCCTCCTCAAATTCATGTTGAAGCCCTAACCCTCAGCATAGCTCTATGTGGAGATGGGCCTTTAGGTGGTAATTAAGGTTAAAGGAGGTCTTACAGGTGGGGCCTTCATCTGATAGGATTAGTGTGCTTATAAGAAGAAGTACCAGAGTGTTCTCTCCACTCTCTCTCTCTCGTCCCCCCCTTCCCCACTTCTTCCCTTCCTTCTCCCCATGCTCAAAGGAAAGGCCATGTTAGGCCAAAGCTACCATCTGCAAGGCAGGAAGGAAAGCGTCATCAAAAACCAAACGCTGCTGGAAGCTTGATCATCCCTTTCAGCCTCTGGAATCTGAGAAACTTAATTTCTTAATCCATGCTGTGCTCTTTTGTTATGGCAGCCCAAGCCGGTGGAGACAAGCCTACCCAAGGAAGCATACCTATGAGGTTTGGGGAAAAGCATGTGATCAGTGGGACTCAGAGTGAAGTGGTAGAAATGAGGTCAGAGAGGAAACAGGGGTCAGACCATGTGGGGCTTCGAGGGCTCATTTATCATTCATGAATCTGTAGTGAGTTGTTATAATCCATATGTGATACTGGGATATAATAGTGAGCAAAATCCTCAGGTAGTAACAAATAATCACATAACTGAATGTGAATAACATACCAACAAATAAGCTACTTAAAGAAAAATTATAGGGGCGCCTGGGTGGCTTAGTCGGTTAAGTATCCGACTTTCGCTTAAGTCATGATCTCGCGGTTCATGGGTTCGAGCCCCGCGTCGGGCTCTGTGCTGACTGCCAGCTCAGAGCCTGGAGCCTGTTTTAGTCTGTGACTCCCTCTCTCTCTGACCCTCCCCTGCTCACACTCTCCCTCTCTCTCTCTCTCCTAGAAATAAATAAAAACATTAAAAAATTAAAAAAAAAAAAAAGAAAAATTATAGGGCCCCATGAAGGCTTATAATAAGGTCACCCAAGCGGGGGATCATGGAGGCATTGGAAATGTCTCCCTAAGGACAAGACACCCTGCTGAGTCCTGGGGGTTGCTAGGATTTAATCAGGGAGACAGGGATGTAAAGGAGGGCAGAGGATTTCAGGCAGCAGGGAAAGCGTGTGTAAAGGCTTGAAGTATGTGGGACACTACTGGTTCTAGGAGCCGAAAGAGAGCCAACATGACTACAGAGGAGTGACTCGTCATCCAGGGGCAAGTGGCATAAATAAATCTGGAGCAAAGGCTGAACCTGATCTAACAGGGCCTTGTAAATTATGCTGAAAGATTTTGAACTTGAGAGCAAGGGGATGTCGGGAGGATTTTCAGTTAAAGAGGGACATCATTTTTCCATGGCAGATGGATTGTAGGAGCAAATATGAGGAAAAGAGCCCTGCTGGGAAGCTCTTGCAGAAGGTCCAGATGAGAGGTCCCAGCAGGTGGGTCTGGGGCAGTGGTTATGATCTATTACTTGAAGTCACCCACAAGTGCTGTCATTCAGTTCCTAAGCCCAAACATGAAGCAGTGAAATGGGTCATAAATGCAAAAGAGTGAGCAGGGCTGAAGAAACAAGCCCCAGGTCTAAGAGAGAGCCAGACAGGACATTCAGTGCAGTCAAAGAAAGCGAGGGGAGTAAGGTCACCGCCAATAGTGAACGGTACAGAGGAGGAGCAAGGAAAACGCTGGTCCTACTACTGCCTGGGCTGAAGCTGTGAGCAACCGACAGGCCCAAGGATACAAAAGGACACAGTCACCACAGGTAACTGAGCCAAGCTGCCTGCCAGCTCTGGGACCAGAACTGTGATATCTTCAAATTGCTGCAGGATCAAAGTTCTGAAAAACCCTTTTGAGCCTGGCTTTGACCTGCGGCCCCCAGAGAACTGGTGGAGGAAATCTCAAAAACAGCGTGTGCTGTGGGTGGCGGATGGGGGGAGGCAGTGGGGACAAACCAGAGTGAGAAAGGCTAATTCAGTGAAAGAAAGCCCATGAAATCAGCAATCAGAATAAAACTCATGCCAAACTAAATTTACTTTATAGAACACAAACTATGTCGTTTAGGGGGCTCAAACAATGGAATAATTTTCATTTAAAAGTATAAGAATAATTAGGGGCGCCTGGGTGGCTTAGTCAGTTAAGAGTCCAACTTTCGCTTAGGTCATGATCTCGCAGTTCGTGGGTTCGAGCCCCGCATCGGGCTCTGTGCTGACTGCCAGCTCAGAGCCTGGAGCCTGTTTCGGAGTCTGTGTCTCCCTCTCTCTCTGACCCTCCCCTGCTCACGCTGTCTCTCTCTCTCCTAGAAATAAATAAAAATATTTAAAAAAATTTTTAAAAAGTATAAGAATAATTAAACAAACAAAAATAAACAAGTATAAGAAATTATGAATCAAAAACAGTAAGAAATGAAACATGGACTAATGGATGTCAATAATGAAAAATTTTGGAAATAAAAAAGATGGTCATTAGTATAACAACAAATAACTGGGATGAACTGTAGACAGAGCTAGAGAATAAGTAACTAGTTAGTCATGACAAAGGCAAGGCTTGTTCTCTTTAAAACTATCAAAACAGGGGACTGAGGAATTGTTCTAGACTGGAGAAGATAGAAGAAACAGGGGACCTAAATGTATCATGTTTCTGGATGAGATTCTAGACCAGAAACCAAAAGCAGACATTAATGGGACATTTCGCAAAATCTGACTGGGATCTATGGGCAGTATAGCAATGATTTATCAATGTTGATCTCAACGTTGCGTTGGAAGTTATTTAAAGGTTATATATGGTGAAGTGCTGGGGAACTGCATCCCAGAATATTTGGGATTGATGGTGCATTATGTCTGCAGTTCATTCTCAGATGGTTCAGAGAGACACTAACAGTAACCATTAGGAAGAGTCAGGGGTGTGCGGTGAAGGAAATGAGTGAAGGTGGTAAAAAGGTACAAACGTTCAGTTATAAGTCCAGGGGATGTAATGTCCAGCACTGTGACTATAGTTAACAATACTGTATTATATATTTGAAAGTGACTAAGAAAGTAAATCTTAAAAATTCTCATCATGGGGCACCTGGGTGGCTCAGTAGACTGAGCATCTGACTTCAGCTCTGGTCATGATGTTATGATTCGTAAGTTCAAGCCCTGTGTCAGGCTCTGCTGACAGAATAGAGCCTGCTTCGGATTCTCTGTCTCCCTCTTTCTCTGCCCCTCCCTCCTCAAAATAAATAAACATTTTTTTAAATTCTCATTGCAAGAAATAATATTGCAATGGTGATGGATGGTAACATTGTGGTAATCATTTTGCAATTATATTCATATATGAAATCATTCAGGTGGACACCTTAAACTAATACAATGTAATACATCAATTATATCTCAATAAAACTGGGAAAACTCTTCAGGGAGAGAGGGAAATGGTGATAGAGCACACGCAGTGAAATATTAATAGCTGGGAAATTGGGCAGGGGGATTTGGGAGTTCTTTGCACTGTTCTTGCAATTTCTCTGGAATTTTTAAATTACTTCAAAATAAACTATTTATATTATAAATAGGAGTGTTAACTATATTTGCTACTATGACCCAGTATAGCCTTAAGCAGAAACAGCAGATTCTTCAAAACAACAATTCTTAATGAAATAAGAAAACATGTGTCTTACTGCCTAAAAACTATTTCTAAAACTCAGAAATAGGAGTTCACTGTTCTTCATCTTAAAAGAAAGAAGGAAGGAAGGAAGGAAGGAAGGAAGGAAGGAAGGAAGGAAGGAAGGNAGAAGGAAGGAAGGAAGGAAGGAAGGAAGGAAGGAAGGAAGGAAGGAAGGGAGGGAGGGAGGGAGGGAGGGAGGGAGGGAGGGAGGAAGGAAGGAAGGAAGGGAGGGAGGAAGGGAGGAAGGGAGGAAGGAAGGATGGCAGGCCCAGTTAGGCTTTATCTCAGGAAAAGAAATAAAATTGCTGTCTATGCTTAACGATAATGAATTGATTTTTTCTGCTTACCTTCAGAAGGCAAGACCTCCTTAAAAAGTCAGGAAGGTTATGGGGTGCCTGGGTGGCTCAGTAGGTTGAGTGTCCTGCTTTGGCTCAGGTCATGATTTTAAGGCTTGTGAGTTGGAGCCCTGTGTCCAGCTCTGTGCTGACAGCTCAGAGCCTGGAGCCTGCTTCAGATTCTGTGTTTCCCTCTCTCTCTGCCCCTCTCATGTTCACACTCTGTCTCTCGCTCTCTCAAAAATAAATAAACATTTTTAAAAAAAGAGCCAGGAAGATTTGACCATCAACTGACTAAAGTTAAGACGTGGGGAAACTGCCTTATTGTTCTGTTATTCTTTTCTCCATATTCATGACTTTAACCACCTCTTGCGGCTTTTTGGGTTTCTTTCTTCCTTTCTTTCTTTCTTTCTTTCTTTCTTTCTTTCTTTCTTTCTTTCTTTCTTTCCTTCTTTCTTTCCCTTGTTTTTTAAAATATATAGTGTTGTTTTAAATTATCAATAATAATAAATACCTTTATTAAATGCTTACTATATGAACGAAGAAGTGTTCATATAGTTCATAACTTTCCTTACAGGAATTGGAGGGAAAATTAAAGGCAGAGACTTTACACCACAAGAGCAGGATATTGTTTAAAGTATTCAATATCCTACATGTGGTTTATGCTGTGAGGTCCGTCCAACTCTGTTGTTGTTTTTCCTTCTGTGATAACAGAGAAATGGCGGACAGCACGTCTTAAGAGTGACATGGGTAAACGCGAGCGCTTCCTGAGGAAGTGACGAGACGGTGAAGAGTCTGGGAAACAAGGCCTAAGAGCATGAGTTTAAGGAAGTGAAGGTGTTTATACTAGAAAGAGAAGGCCTCAAGGAAACACAAGAACTGCTTTCACATCCCCAACAAGACCCAGCTTAGAAAAGGGATTGTATTATTCTGAATAGTTCAAAAGGACAAACTTGTGAAATTCATATGATGGAAGATTTGGGACCAAAAAAAAAAAAAAAGGAAAACACACCCATGATTCAAGCTATCTGACACAGGATGGGCTGCTGTCCTACAAATATCAGAGCTTTGGAGAGGTGGCTTTTTAATTAAAAAATGATACCAGATGATATCAAATGGCCATTCCAAGTCTAAACTGTTATTATGACAACTCCAAAATCACAATTGCTTTGATTCACTACACTACTGAATACTGAAAATTTTTTTATTTTTTACTTTATTTTACTTTATCTTTTTAATTTATCTTTGAAAGAGAGAGAGAAATGTAGAGAGAGAAACAGTGTGAACCCCAGTGGGCCTGGGGTATAGAGGGGGAGAGAGAGAATCCCAAGCTCGATCCCACAACCCTGGGATCATGACCTGAGCCAAATTCAAGAGTCAGACACTTTACTGACTAAGCCACCCAGGTGCCCCTGAAAAATTTACTTTATACATAAATCTCAGAAATATACCTATGGTGAGGTCAGTCCACATGTACATGATATTTATGAACTTCAAATACACAATGGACTGAGTGAGGATGAGAAGTTCTTATTGAATTAATGATTCATCATTTGGCAAAGAATGGGCCTTTTTAAAGAAATAGAATGATATTGAAAGTCTATAAAATAAGCATGTGTTCAGCCACATAATATTGATTTCTTGTATATCCTTATTAAACATGTTTAAGTGGATGTTTAAACATATATGTTTAAAATCACTACCCATTCCTAAGCCTTAGCTCTAGTCTCTCCTGGGGACTTAAGAGCTGTCAGAAAAGAGGTACTTTAGAGAAAGGGTGTACTGCTCAGGCAAGAAGAGCCCCCATCCTCAGCCTCAGGAAAACCTGAGCAGGACTGAATCCATCTATGGGGTAATAGTTCTGCTTCAGAGCCAAAGCACAGCTTCCCCCCAACACACACCCATGTTCTCCAGGGAGGTAGACACGATCTACAAAGAGTAAGGGAGAAAAATTCCAAAGACATAGATGTGCCAAGAAAGGTCTTTTTTTTCCCCCTTCATGAGTCAGCAGCAGTTTGAACACATGTTTTGCTTTAACTCATTAGAATGCACCTCGGGACATGCTGGGTGGTGCTGCTGGAAAGGGACAGCAAGGGGTCCCCTCGGTGGTGCTGTCATGGTTCTGTACCTTGATTTAGGGTGGTGGTCGTTATACACGTGTGTTAATGCTGAACAGAACTACACACACACACACACACACACAGGCATGTTAAAATGGGTGAAATCTGAATGTAATCTGTAGCCTGATTCACAGTTTTGCACAAGGTCAGTGACCTGGTTTTGATATTGTACTAAAGTTATACAAGTTTGGAGAAGCTGGGGGGAGGTCAAAGAGGGCTTGGTACTATTTATATAGCTAATTATGAGTCCATAATTATTTAAAAATAAAAAGAACAAAACTAAAGGAAGTAGGAAGAGAAAGAGGAGGAGAAGGAAGAAGATGGTGGCCTTTTAGTCACTTGCCTCAAAACTGGGGAAGAAGAAGGAAATATGAAAGGGAAAGGAAGGAAACTCCCATAAGAACTAGATTGCCTATTTCCTGGAAACCTTAGTTGCAAAAATTTAACTGAATTTGCTTCCCTAGTCTTGTCTCCTTTAATGACTTCTTTCTCTTGGCCACCAGGTATACTTTTAAAAAACTCTGGCCAAGTCTTTGTCAAGCTTGCCCGTCATTAACGGGACAGCTTGCCGGCACCACTCTCCTCCACCCCATGGACTTGGCCATTCAGGGATGCCTGTGCACACTCAGCCTTTTTTTTTTTTTTTTAATGTTTATTTATTTTTGAGAGAGAGAGAAAGAAAGAGACAGAGCATGAGTGGGGGAGGGGCAGAGAGAGAGAGAGACACAGAATTGGAAGCAGTCTCCAGGCTCCGAGCCATCAGCACAGATCCCAATGCCGAGCTCAAACTCACAAGCTGTGAGATCATGACCTGAGTAGAAGTTGGATGCTTGCACTCTCAACAATAGCTAAAACATGGAAAGAGCCTAAGTGTCCATCAACGGACAAATGGATCAAGAGGATGTGGTTTATCTATACCATGGAATACTACATGGCAATGAGAAACAATGAAATCTGGCCATGTGTAGCAACATGGATCGACCTTGAGGGTGTTATGCTGAGCGAAATAAGTCAGGCAGAGAAGGACAAATATCATATATTTGCACGTATAGGAGGATTAGGAGGAACTTAACTGAGGACCATGGGGGAGAAGAAGGGGGGAAATGGTGGGGGAAAGGGAGAGAGGCAAACCATGAGAGACTCTTGAATGCTGAGAAACAAACTGAGGACTGATGGATGTGGGGGGGAGGGGGGTGATGGGCATGGAGGAGGACACTTGTGGGGATGAGCACTGGGTGTTATATGGAAACCAATTTGACAATAAACTATTTGTATAAAAAAATTAAAAAATTTTTAAAAATTAAAAAAAAAAAGAAGTTGGATGCTTAACTAACAGAGCCACTCAGGTGCCCCACACTCTACCTTTTAACACCTCCTCTCACTGGGAGCCACTGCCTAGTCCACCCTTTTCTTCTTCCTTCATCTGACTCTTCCTCCTCTTTACAGTCAGCAGCTCAGTATCCAAGATTCTGGGAGGCCTAGGGGTTGGGCTAAGTCTCCCCTCCTTGGTTCTCTTCTTGCTTCCATCTCAGGATATTCACTGCCGTCTGGGCACCATCCACTCAGAGCAGGATCCCAAACAGTCAGAATGCAGGCAGGTCATAAGCATCAGTTTTGCCTAAACAAAACTCTGAAATTCTAAGGGAATTTCAGCTCCCCTTCTTTGTAACCCTCAATTCTCCACGTTGTTTTGCAATGAAATATCCATGTCTGATCTGCTCCCTGGGCTGAGAGCTTCTCTGGACCCACAACGCCTGGCAGAGTGCCTACCACAGGATTGGTATACAACAAATCTATGTTCAGCTAACCTGACTTAGAAGACAGACAACCTAGCCACATGTTGTTAGAAGCAACTACTTCACATCCAAAACTAGGAGGCAGGCAGGGCGAGCAGCCTTTTCCCAAGACATAAAAAGGCAGTCAGAGAAATCACTGCACCCAGAGTGAGTGGAGACCAAAGGGAGTGTAGGATGGAGCCTGGGGTTGAATCAGAGGGAGGCTGTGGAGGCTGGAATGGTACAGCTGATGGTGTGGCTCCCAGCCAGGATGGGCAAGGTTATCAGCACAGAATAGTGACCAGCCACGCAGCCCAGGAGAAGGCTCCTTGATCTGGGAACCTAACTAGAGCACGGTTTTCCTGAACATGGAGAGAAGTGTCTCCCATAACAGAGAATTTCATCAGATTCAGGAATGTGCGAATGAAGGGTCACAGCTGCAGAAAAGCAGGAGCAATTAAGGTAGAAAGCTATATGCATTTCAAAAGCAGTGTGCCCAGCAACTGGCACGAGTCAAATACGGGACAACAGTGGAAGAAGACCCAGATCAGCAAGGACATGTGGAGAAGCCCAGGAGGGGGTTACATGAAGGAGAACCAGGCCTAGAAGAGTCGGCCAGTGTCTCACATTCCACGGTGATGTCAATGCCACAAGCAACTCTTCTATAGTCTCCTCAAAGTCCCCCAGTTTTATTTGGATGCTTCTCAATTTAGATTTCCAAGCTTCTGAGTGGCAGATTCTCATCTAAGTTCTACAAAAGGAGAAACAATATAAACCAGAGTGGAATTAGCCATCATTTCAGCCTGATTTCAATGCCGTTTTTATGGTCGTCCATGACTGAATCATCCAGGTCTCCAGGTTCATGGACACTGGCTGCCCAAGGGAGCTCTAACTTATGAGACTCTAGAGATGCAGGCCTCAGCTGACCCTGCAAAGGTTCAGTGACCTGGCTGCGGTTTGCACTTGGTGATGTCCTCAAGTGAATGTGGTTCAGGAAGTGAGGAAAAAGGGGACAATTCAGCCCCTTGATGCTTTAAAAAGGACCTGGGACTCATTTATGTACAAGTATCGAGTCTTTGAGCCTCCAGGGCAAATAGGGTAGACAGAGCCTGCTCCCCTTCATAGCCCTGGGGCTGCCCTGGGCATCCACTGAGAGCTGAATATTCCATTTGTACAATTATATTCTGGAAAGGAAGGGTCTCAACCAGCACACAGGAGTCTCCTCCTCTCCTCTCCCTCTGTTTTCCTGGCTCTTTAGGGTGCCAACTCTGAGCAGGTGCATCCACACATCGGGTGCAGTGAAGAGTGGGAATAGAGAAGAATGCTCACATTAACCGAATACCTATTTTGTGGCAGACACTTCCTATAGACTATATCATTAAGAGCAAGAAATAATTTAATTTTTTTAATGTTTATTTATTTTTGAGAGAAGGAGAGAGTGCAAGCAGGGGAGGGGGGGCAGCAAGAGAAGGAGACAGAATCTGAAGCAGGCTCAAGCTCTGAGCTGTCAGCACAGAGCCTAATGCGGGACATGAACCCACTAATGGGGAGATCATGACCTGAGCCGAAGTCGGGTGTTTAATCGACTGATCCACCCAGGTGCCCCTTTTTAATTTAAATACTTTTATTAAGTTTATTTATTTTGAGAGAGAGAGAAAGCGCGAGTGGGGGGGGAGCAGAAAGAGAGGGAGAGAAAGAATCCCAAGCAGGCACTACACTGTAAGTGCAGAGCCTGATGTGGGGCTCGAACTCATGAACCATGAGATCATGACCTGAGCTGAAGTTGGACACTTAACCGTCTGAGTCACTCAGAACAAGGAATAATTTTTAAAAAATAATAAAACAAGGAATAAAAGCAAGGAAGAAAGATAAATAACTCCCAAAAGATCTGTTTCAGTTCTATCTGGATACTTTCATGGTCCATTATTTTCTAAATTCAGGGAGGCTCCATGTACAACTAGCTCTGCCAGGCATCACTGCCTTTGGCTTGGAATGAAAGGACGCTGGGTTTCTGCATCTCTCAAGAAGCTTCTGAATGTCAACCTCACACCAAGGCAAAGAAGTGTTACCCTGAGACCTCCAGCTGTGGGAGTTGGGGAGTACCTTAGTACAGGTCTGCTTCTCAAATGTATTTACATTCCATCATAATGGATGGGCGGTATCTGCAAATTAGTCAGGGAAAATGTTATTTTTGGTAAATGCCAAGCTCCTAACCAAAACAGCTCCGTTTCCCTATTATCTCTCCATAGCTAAAGAAGAAAAGGGGTAGGCGGTGAGGTGATGGCATGGAGAAGTATCCCAGATTATTTTCCACCCAGCTTTGTGCAGTAAATGGAATAATCATAAGTAAGGACAAGAGTGCTTCAATAAGAGGAGCTGACAAAAAAGGAGATCTTGCAAGCAGGCCCATCTTTGGGCCTAGTTTGTGATTCTCTGGCTAAGACTCTCTCCGTGATCCCCCATGGAGTGCCTGGGTGGTGCAGTCGGTTAAGTGTCCAACTCTTGGTTTTGGCTCAGGCCATGATCTGATGCTTTGTGATTTCAAGCCCCACACTGGGCGCCGTGCTGACAGCACAGAGCCAGCTTAAGATTCTCTCTCTCTCCCTCTCTCTCTGCCCCTCATCTACTCATTCTCTCTCTCTTAAAATAAATAAATAAACTTAAAAAGAAGAAATTTATAAAAAATAAATGAGCCCCCTGATAGAGACTCTGGAAAACCCTGTGTGAAAGCCCAGCTCCCAGACCATGCCCTCTACCCAGTCAGTGAGGATCCGCTGAAGTTCAGAGGTCAGCCTCACACAGGAGGAAAGGACAGAGGACATGGAGAAATGCCTTCAGGACAAGGGGCTTGAGGCATACTTGAGCTTGGTTGCCTCCTGAGAGTCCAGAGGGCCTCTGTGTGGGTCTCCTCAGAAGCTCAGTGACTCAGAGAACATTAGACCTTAATGATTTCAGTGCCTTTATTTTACGAATAAGGATACTGAGACCTGAAAAAGTGACGTTCTATATTTAAAGGTTTAGAACAAGCTGGCGGCTGGCACTTGGTGTCTGGGGGCCTTTTCCCAAATTTAAATCATCGATTTGGGCTAACCAACTTTTCTGATCCTGAACATAGGGGCTGCTGCAGGCTATTGTCTCGTACCAGAGGCCTATCAGTGGCCTGTCCCTGTCAAAAGTATCCCAAACAACCAGAAAGAGAGTTTGGAGAGAAACACTCAACTCTGGACTTTTTTTTTTTTTTTTTTAAGCAAAATGAAAAGAAAAAATAAATAAGGACCCCGCAATCTTAGTGACAAACAATCTCTAACACGACTGCAGAATATTTGCAGAGAGCCATTAACAGGACCATTTGGAAAGTTTTGTATTGTTTTCCTAAAGGCCCACGCGCTGCCCTGCCTGGAGCTGACTGTGAGCTTGAAAGGCTTTGCCCTGACACTTTCCACTTCCTGCTCATCCTCCTGTTACCAGGATGTGAATGGGGTGCGGAGGATGACAGAAACTTCCTGCGGCCGCATAGCGAAGACTGGGCTGACCCAAGCTGGAGGAGGCTCTGTCCAGCAGAGCCGGGGAAGGAGGAAATCTTGTTTCCTTTTAAATCACCCAAGAGGTGGTACAGAGGGATGTGTAGGAAGTCAGTTAATTGTTGCTGAAGTCACAGTCTGTTTCTTAAACAGAGGCCCACAACTCCAGTTACCTTAGAGCTGAGACATGGAGGGAACTGAAGAAAAGCTTTCCTCCACCACTTGGGCAAGAAGCTGCATTTTGGCGTAAGAAGGTCAAGAGGCACCCCCGGCTGTGAAATCCAGAACTGGGCCTGGTGAATGCCTTCCCTTCCCATAAGTGAAAACTGAGGGCACTCCACTTAGCTTTTTGCACTGCCAAAAACAAGCAGGGATTAAAGTCTGATTTTGAAAGCTGCTGCACTATCATCCAACAGGACCATTCACCATGCTAGGGAGGGGGGCTAGGGAAGGAAGGCATTTGGGAACCATTGTTAGCTGGAGAAAAAAAACACACACACTGTAAACATGCATAAATGGTCAGAGTAACTTTGTTGCCCAAGATCCTGTTGAGAACTTTTACTCATTACTCTTGTTATTGTTATTGTCGGAGGCATTCCCTCCTACACATCCTTCCTTGCTACTGGCAGGAGACATGTCTTGATCAAAAGCAAAGAATATTCACTCTCCCCTTCCAATTATGAAAGATGGAGCTGGTCGAGGGTGAGGGGGAAAGTACACAATCCGGGCAGTTTTTCATCATTAGTAAGGAATGGGGATTTTTATAGACATGAGCCAAGCAGAATAACTTCATCCAAATAGTGATTTCTGAAAAGGAGATCCAAGGCCCACGATGTAGAAAGCTACGGAATCCAATTTAGGATTATCTTTCAGAAAGGGAACATGGACAGCATACTTTCTGTCAAACCCACAGGGACGGTATGCCATACACAACCAGGGACTAAATGTTCTCAGGAAGGAATTTACATTAAAGTCTATATAAACCGGGCAATCGGAAATGGGCCTGCATTTTTTTTTTTCCTTTAAATAGGAGCTTCATCCAACCTTCAGTCACCATCATTGAATCCATGAGATTGAATGTGGATGTTATTCCTGAAGGCCTGGGTCCAAATTCTACAACCTCTTCAAGGCCCTCCCTGGATTCCCCAATCAAAGTAAATGTCTTTCCTGAATGATCCCACACCTTCTCCCTCCTCTACAGCAAGGGCTTTGCCTGGCACAAAACAAGCACTAAATAAATGTTCACTTGATGGATTACTAATCCCACCAATCAGTGAATGAATGAAAGATGTCAGAATCACAGACACGTCTTTCAAAGTGAAGGCACAGTTTCTATACCATAAATGCATTGGAAACATTTATCCACTTCTGGGAATACTTAAAAAAATAACAATTGTACTCTGAGATGTAAATTAAAAATCACACCCAAAACAAGAAAAGGAATACTTGTCACTTATTCTTCAAATAGTGGTAGAAACAAACTCTTTCCACCCTGAAGCCTGGGGAGAAATAGTGCACAGTATTTCTGATCTAGCTGCTGCTGAGCCGAGGGCTGGAGCCAAGATATTAGCAAAAGCTGTCCCATCTCACATGCAAGAGAAAAGAATTCAGGGCATTCTGATATTTGCCACGGCCCTTCTGCCTCATCTCGCCCTCTGTGGCTAGAACCCCATTGCCATTATCAGGACCACGCTGCACCGGTGTTCTCTCTTTTCATTGAAGAAATGGCGAGGGTTTAGAGAGCTCCCTTCCTTTCCTCTGACCCACCTCCCTTTCTGGTGCCAACTCCCATTCAGAGGAGGCTTACAAAGAATTGTTTGTGCAGGGAGTGGCCCGGCCTTCCCTTTTAGTCCCTGCGCCACCCCCTCCTTTGAGCTTTACCACCTAATTCCCAGCAGCTGGCTTTGTTGCTGCAACAAATGGGAACTCTTTCTTAATGTGGCACAAAGGTGTCTGTAGGCAGCCAACCATGGCACACCGCTGGCCACAGCTGGCTAACTGTGGTTTCACAGACTTGTTTGTGCTCCTGTGTGACTAATACTTACCTACCCGCTGGCTGGCATGAGACCTCTCTCCTACTCATCTGGCACTTGGAACACAATTGACTGGCTTCTCAGCCACTGCCAACCTCATTCATAGCCACAGCAGAGGGACTGGGTTTGGGTGGGACTGAAGCACAGGGCCTCCAGGGGTCTCGGGGACTCGGGGAACCACAGGCATGTTCTTCTCTTGAAGGCTGACACCCTCTCAGCTGACTGGCAACTTCTGGGTGGCCTGAGCACAAAGCAGGGAATAGATAAGAAGGCCTTAACTTCCATAGTTGAACAAGTCTGTCTATTTGCAAAATAATACTATATTTTAAAAAAGGAAGCTAGGTTTAAATCAGTCAAGAACTTAGTGATAGGCAGTGCCTGACAGGCTTCAGGGCTGAAATAATTAGTAAATAAACAAATGAGCAAGTGATTAGAGTTATGAATAGACTGATAAGGAAACACAGAAGCACAGGGGAGGCAAACAGTCCTCTGCACTCTAGGAATTGACCCAGCAGACCCCCTCTATACATGTAAAATGACTAATGCACAGATTACATAAAATATGGTATGTCTGTGTTCTAGAATACAAGACTATGTGGCTGTTTAAAAAATGAAACCTCCAAGGGTGCCTGGGTGGATCAGTCGGTTGAGCTCCTGACTCTTGATTTCAGTTCAGGTTATGATCCCAGGGTCATGGGATCAAGCCCTACATCAGGCTTTCCACTGACCGTGGAGCCTGCTTTTAAGATGCTCTCTCCCAGGGCGCCTGGGTGGCTCAGTTGGTTAAACGTCTGACATAGGCTCAGGTCATGATCTCACAGTTCATGGGTTCAAGCCCCGCATCGGGCTCTGTGCTGACAGTTAGCTTGGAGCCTGGAGCCTGCTTCAGATTCTGTGTCTCCCTCTCTCTCTCTCTGACCCTCCCCTGCTCATGCTGTCTCTCACTCAGAAATAAATACAACATTAAAAAAAAAGTTAAAAAAAAAAAAAAGATGCTCTCTCCCAGGGCACCTGGGTGGCTCAGTAGGTTAAGCATCCGACTTTGGCTCAGGTCATGATCTCACAGTTTGTGAGTTCGAGCTCCGCATGGGGTTCTGTGCTGACAGTTCAGAGCCTGGAGCCTGCTTCAGATTCTGTGTCTCCCTCTTCCTCTGCCCCTCCCCTGCTCATGCTCTCTCAAAAATAAATAAACATTAAAAAATAAAAATAAAAAAAGATTCTCTCTCCCCCTGCACCTCTCCCCTGCTCTTGCACTTTCTCTCTAAAATAAAATAAAAAAAAAAAAGAGAGTCTCTGAAAGGATATATGTGGGATTGGCATTAGGGAGGGAAAATTGGTGGCTAAGGAACAGATAAATGGAGAATATACCTTTGCACGGTGTGTTATTTGCATTATTTTGTGATTTCATGCCATACGTACATGCTACCTAGTATTCTGGTCTAATAAGATTAAAGCTTAAGAGAACTTGGAAAATCAAGTAGTTTATTCCCTTCAACACCCATAGACATGACTCTCATTCTGGAATATTCTGTCTTCTTGGGAGCTGGTGCTCTGAGGCACTCACAAAAGTGCACCCCCAAGAGATCAAAGCACAGCTCCTGTTCTCTCAGCGGTCAGCACCCTGAGACAGCCAGCCTGCAGGCCTCCCTCTGCATGAAATGAGGAGACAGGACTAAAATCAAACTATCCCAATACTGGCTCTGAGCAAATTATTCTAATCTTTGTTTGTCAAGTACCTACTATGGTCAGGGGTAGGCAGTTCACACCCCCATTTGTCTCTTAAATGTGTTGGGATCACAGACATTGAGGCTCCCTTTTAAGAAATCAGAAATCAGATTAATACAACCTGATGCAATGTTTATTTTTAATCCTACCTCCTTCAAACTATGGGTAGCAGGTAGAGTCTACCATCTATCAAAATACCCCTCCTCTGAGGGCTCCTGGCTCATTCCGTGGAGCGTCTGACTTTGGCTCACAGTTCATGAGTTTGAGCCCCGCTGCTGTCAGTATAAAGCCTGCTTTGCTTGGGGTCCTCTGTCCCCTTCTCTCTCTGCCCCTCCCCCGCTCACTCTCTTTCCCAAGAAATAAAAACATTAAAACACATTCTCCTCCTCTGCACAAAGTCACAGTTTTATGTATAAGTCCATGACTGATCTACCTATGTAGCTCCTAAAATAATTGCTCCAAAATATCCTTAAAATTAGCCCACATTTTCAGGAGTCCCAAAGGAAGGTCCCTTCTGTTCCTGCTGTGCCCACCTCAAACCAAGCTCTGGGGGGTGGGCTGCTGCTCAGCCTCTTCCCTGGTCTCCTCGCCCCTCCCAGCAATTCCCTTTTATTCCCTCTGGGTGCCAGTGATAAACAGAAGGATTCATGGTTCACTCCAAATCCCTATTTCTGCCCGTATCAGTCCCGCTGGCTGGACGTCTGCCCCTCTCTACCAGTGTGAAGCCTGCTGTCAGGGCCAGCCTAAAAGCCCTGGAAGCTTTCTTTTCCTAGCCAGCCACCAGTCCTAGACAGGTCTCATCTCCCACACTCTCCGTCCTTCCATGACATCCACTACTGCTTTGGCAACTCATTGTGTGCCATCCTGGGCCAGATGACTCTTCCCTTGTTGTGAATTCCAGGACTCGTGTTTGCTGGTAACAATCGCTAGGCCCTACCAAGGGGAAAAAGAAGTGGGCTGGCAGGACAGAAGTCACGTTTTGGCGGTACAGCCTGGCAGAGAGGTGGGAACCAGGTCGGAAGGCCCAGGGCCTTTTCATGGCCTTCAGTGATGGGGGAGAACCCTGGAGAGGAGAGGAAGGGGTGAGAGGCAGGGCAGTTTGGACTCCATGGATCATCCCCAGCCTGGTCAGCACTCCACAACGTGAGCACAGGATTGGGATTGGTAGACGTGCTGGTGCTCCACGCATGACCCACCCCTTCCCATCCCCACTTCATCTGCTCTCACCCCCAAAGCAGCACCCTCAGGCTCTTCCCTGGATGACCATCCTCAGTCTCCTGGAACCACATTACCCAAATTGCAGAGAGCCAGAGGGCCTGGAACTTCTTCCTCCAGGGCAGCCCTGCCCAGGGACTGACAGGTGCTGGGGAATTCTGAGGCATAGTTTACATTCAGGATTCTTGCTGGGGTAATTCTGAGGCATAGGTTACACTCAGGATTCCTCTGCAGAGTCAGACCAACCTACCCACTGAGGGACTTCTGAAGCCACACCCTTGCCTAGGGGACCTCTGCTTCCCCGTCTTGCTTCTCCTCTCTCCCTTACCAGGGACCATGTCCTTGATAAATCATGTGGTAGAGGCTTTCTCTGAGGCCTGCTTCTGGGGAGCTTGACCTAAGACAGGCAAGGTGGGGATTTGGGGGCACGCCCTTTGGCACACAGAGAAAGGAAGCAACGTGGTTTTGTTTTTTGTTTTTTGTTTTTTTTTTTTAATTTCCTAAAATATCCAACTTCTTTTGTGTTTTGGGAGCAGTGGCAACACTAGGAGACACAAGCTAACAGGATGGTGCTTTGACTTCTCCTGTACTTTCATCTCATTGAATAAATGATTGTGGGCAACCAAGGTCAAGGGCCAGGTATTAGACTTTCCTCATAATCATGACCTCCGCTGGGCTCTCCCTATGTGTCAGCCACTGTGCTAAGTGGTAGCCCATTCTCTCTCTCTCTTTTGTAATTCCTCAGAACAACCCCACATAATAGGACCCCCATTTAATAGATTTGAAACCTGAGACAGAGAAATGAAGTTGTTGTCCCGAGGTGCCACAGCAGAAACCAGGCCTGCCTTCTGTTACATGCAAGGTTTTGTGGGGTTTGGGGGGGGGGTTGTTTGTTTGTTTGCTGAATGTTTATTTTTGAAAGAGAGACAGAGCATGAGCAAGGGAAGGGCAGAGAAAGAGGTGGAGACAGAGAATCCGAAGCAGGCTCCAC
Source organism: Hyaena hyaena (assembly GCF_003009895.1). Classification (NCBI taxonomy): domain Eukaryota; kingdom Metazoa; phylum Chordata; class Mammalia; order Carnivora; family Hyaenidae; genus Hyaena; species Hyaena hyaena. Next base: position 4,747,015 of record NW_024080646.1, read on the forward strand.
GCTCTGAGCTGTCAGCACAGAGCCCGATGCAGACCTCAAACCCACAAACCGTGAGATCATGACCTGAGCCAAAGTCAGATGCTTAACCGACTAAGCCACCCAGATGCCTCTTGTTTGTTTTTAATTAAGTAGGCTCCATGCCTAATGTGGGGCTTGAACTCACAACCCTGAGAGCAAGAATCACATGCTCTCCTGACTGAGCTAGCCAGGTGCCCCGGTTATGTGCATGTTTAACATGAGTCTAGACTCTTGTCTATCATGTGCCAACCTGGGACCTTCATGTCATCCTTGCTCAAAACTCTACTGATTGCTCTGCATGGGAGAGCCCTCAAAATAACCAGAAAAAGCTCTCAAAACAAGACTGCAAAATGAAATAACTGGTTTTACTAAAATCTAAAGTAATCTAGTTAGGAAAGAAGCATTTAAAAAGTTTGTTTTAAATCATGGATTTCCACCATTGCTCCCGTAGCCTCTTAAAAAGGCACAGGTAGGAAATAGGTCTCAGGTCTCCATGGCTGATCTGATTTAAACTTTATAATTTTATAATTTCCCCCAGTTCTACATGAGTTGTTGTTGTTGTTGTTGTTTTGGGTTTTTTGTTTTTTGTTTTTGAGGGAGAAAGAGGGCTCAAGTGAGTGAGGGGCAGATAGAAAGAGAGAGAATCCCATGAGGGGCAGAGAGAGAGAGGCAGGCTCATGCTCACCTGACATGGGGCTTGAGCTCACCTGATGTGGGACTTAAACTCACAAACTATGAAATCATGACCTACACTGAAGTCAGATGCTTAATGACTGAGCCATCCAGGCACCCCAGTTCTATGTGTTTTACCTTCTTTCCCTCTGTCCTCTCAATAGGCTAGGTAAGAATTTTCATAGAAATGTTCTTTGTACACTTATAAAAAGAAAGAGGAGGGAACACTGAGCTTTTACCAGGAAATGGTATCTACTTTATAAAACCAAACTCAAAACATATTGTTGGTCATATTAGGAAACAGTATCCCATATGAAATTCTTCTTAAAATAGACTAAAATTCATCCCTTCATTTGCTTTGATAACAGGGGAGTAGTTCTATGTACTAGCATATTAAGTGGTTATAAACATAGTTTAAACACAGCACAGCATCATTATCAAAAATACTGAGTACTGCTCATCTGAAGGAAAAAAAGAAAAGAAGGCTCTATTTCATTTATCAAGCTTGCTGCCCCTCTTACATGTCTTTGTTTGGGGGCTCAAATTGTAGGTATATCAGTAGGACTGAGGTCCTTCTTTTCCATGTGCAGAAGCAGCAGCACATGCAGGCGGGGGCAGGGCTGGGGCAGTGGTGTGCCCAGGCAGCAGGAGTGACAAGGGACACTACAGAGATGGTGGCATGCTCGGTGGCCAAGTGGGAGGCAGGAAAGGGAAAATGGGAGACCACAGAGGCAGCTGCCCAAAGAGGCAGCAGAAACAATAAAGAGATTAACAATACATAAGAGGGTTGAACAGATAAGTATACAGGGGCCCATGGGAGCCTATTTCTCATGATCAGAGAAGGAATCTACAAAAGTGAAAGAGAGAAAACCAAAAAGAAAATTGAGGTGTTGGATTAGAATCAGATGTATCTGTGGTGCACTCATTTTATAAAACATGTACTTAAATAGATACAGACATATGTGTGTATGTGTCTGCATATGGACCGGGTCTTGGGTTTCTGAACACCATACTTCCCCAAAAGGAACCAGAGAGCTCCCTAGAGAAATGGCTGTTTCCTAGACTGGGGCAGTGATCTTGGAATATGTTGCACCAGAAAATAAGGAAAAGCTAAAAAATGAATGATGGGGTCATGACCAGAGCCAATTCGAAGATATTCCCACTGGTCAAATGTCACTGTGAGCATCAAAAGTAACTAATGATAATAACAATAGTCCCTTAAATAATGGGAATCCATGCATCTCTTCATATATGTATATATAGCAGATAAATAGAGAAGGGAACATTCTGCTTATGGTAGAGCGTCGGTAGTAGGCAGATGGAAATGATAAACCCAAAATACCATTATCTGATAACCATCATAGGGGTGGTTGATTCGGAAGGGAGTCACCAGTGGGGACAGGCTGGTGAGAATAAGCTATTGTAGTCTCCTCACAAAATCCTTATCAATTTTGAAGGGAAAATGGGAATTTTTGGTGGAGAAACCAGGTGATAGAGAATAATATCTCCAGTGGCTAAATAGTTGGCAACTTCTCAATGCACAGCATCATTTCTAGAAGAGTCCTTCCAAGAATGAGTGACCTTAGTCCAGGCATGAAGAGATATCAGACAGACCCAGAGGTGAGCCATCTTACAAAACGAAAGGCTAGTACTTTTCCACTCAAGACCCTGAAAGATAGGGAAAGACTAAACCATTCCAAATCAAAAGAAATTGAAGAAGACTTGGCTCCTAATTGCCACATATGATCTTGAATTGTACCCTGGATGAGAAAGAAAGAAGTGACATGGTGGGGACACTTGACGATGTGTTAAAGGGAGTCTGTGGGGGACGAGATAATATATGAAAATGATCTGTATGGTTGTGTGATGTTTATACAGGAGAGTGTCCTTGCTTTGGAGAAGTACACACTGGAATCATTAGGAATGATGGAGCATCATGTCAGCAACTTGTCCTCAAGTAGTTCAGAAAAAAGACAGTATGTTAATTATTTATATATGTATAATATGTACAACTAAACTATATATATGGAGAGAGAGAGAAGGCAAGAGAAAGAGCCTGCAATAAAATATTAATAAACAAGTATGCTGGATGAAACAGATACAAGATTTCTTGGTACTGTTCTGGCAACTCCTACAAGTTTAAAATTATTTTAAAATAAATTATTAAAAAAAAAATAGGATCCAGGGCACCTCGGTGGCTCCATCGGTTAAGTGTCTGATTCTTGATTTCTTGGCTTAGGTCATGAGCTCACAGTTCTTGGGTTTCAGCCCCATATTGGGCTCTCTCTCTCTCTCTCTGCCCCTTCCCCCTCTCATGTTCTCTCAATCTCTCTCTCAAAATGAATAAATAAGCTTTTTTAAAAAGGGATCCAGGAGTGCCTGCAAAGTGATCCGTAAGGTTGTACAGAAAGTGATCAGTCAGTTATGGGTCCGACTTCGGCTCAGGTCAGATCTCACGGTTCATGGGTTCAAGCCCCGCGTCAGGCTCTGTGCTGACAGCTAGCTCAGAGCCTGGAGCCTGTTTCAGATTCTGTGTCTCCCTCTCTCTCTGGCCCTCCCCTGTTCATGCTGTCTCTCTCTCAGAAATAAATAAAACATTTTATAAAAATTTTAAAAGAAAAAAAGGATCCAGGCAAAACTTGAAGTGACCAAGAGAGGAATTGGAATGATGGATGAGTGGGGAAGTCAATGAAATGAGAAGTAAAGAAAAGAAAGCAATAAAATCATCTATGATCCTCTCCCCCCTTGTCTTTTCTAAAATAAATGCATTGGAGGGGTGCCTAGATGGCTCAGTCAGTTAAGCGTCTGACTTCAGCTCACATCATGATCTCACCGATCTCTTTGTGAGTCTGAGCCTCGCATCGGACTCTGTGCTGAGAGCTCAGAGTCTGGAGTCTGCTTCAGATTCTGTGTTTCCCTCTCTATCTGCTCATCCCCCACTCATGGGCTTGTGCACGTGCGCTCTCTCTTTCTCTCAAAAATAAATAAACATTTAAAAAATTGAAATAAATGCATTGGAAAGTATCTGCAGTATAGTTCTAACTGGCTCCCTCACAGGCCAAACCTGATTTTACATGTCACTATTGTGCAGCAGGACAAGCAGGAGCTTTGCTGTCAGACAGATCTGGATGCAGACACGAGTTAGAGCTCTGTGTTTGTGGGCACATTATCGAACTTCTGAGCCTCAGTTTTCTCAGGTGTAAAATGGGGATAATCACACAATTCTTCCAGGTTGTTACGAAGATCAGGGGGGATCATTTACAGAGAACACATCATTCGGGAGCAGACTACGTGGGGTCAATGGCTGAAGCAAAGCTCTTATGAGGAGTTCACTATTACTTGGGGTTTGCACTACACATCAGTGGCTTTTTAAACTTTCACCCCTGAGTTTGTCACTTAACACTTTACAAAACACCTAAACAAAATACAGCAAACCAAAAACTGTTGCAATTAGGGATCAGGGCTGTTGTATACAGAGAATGGTATCAAAGGGACCTCAGGCATATTTATGATTCTGATGGCCAGTGAGACACCCACTGTTTAAACAACTTCATAACCCGCTGAATGTTATTGATTTACTCTGTGCTTGACCAATGTTGCACAGCAAAATTGCCTCCATCCACTTCTGAAAAAAGTATCCATCGGCCACAGTCCCTTGATTACACCCTGAAATCTCTTATATTTCAAATAAAATGCCTGGTCTTATGATAGGCTTTCAGTATTGACCAATATTGACTCGTGAGTTTTCTTGACTTCTGATCCCCTCAGATCCCATCTTTGTGACCACAGATACGTAGCCAGTGGTGGGTCCAGAACTTCCAGTCAGGAAAGGTGAAGTTAAAAGGGGAGATTCAGGAAATTTGTCTTGAAGGAGTGTTTTTATAGCAAGCACACCTTTGAGACAAGTTTAAGAAAGACAACAAAGTTCCTTTAGAACTTCATACAGAATTGAAAAAGAGCAATTGTCCAGATTAAAAGACATTGCCAGTCTACCCCTATCTCGCCAGCTGAATTTTGGAAACTTCCAGACTAAGCTTTCAGTGAAATAGCAAAGTCAAGTCACGATGCCTTCACTGTGCTATTAAGTGTTACTCTGTCTATCCTGAAAATCTTACATGCAAAAACAGGAGAAAAGACAGAGAAATGTGAGAAATAAAGACAAATATAACCCAAAGAAGGAATATAACTAATTGCAGCTGAGCAGTCCAGGGAGGAGCAGGTCACAGGCATGGCTTCAGGGACAGGGCCAGCTGTGGAAGAAGTGGGGGGTAAGGGGAAGGTCAGCAGACCCAGTGCTCACTGTTGCCTGCAGCTATTTGAAAACAAAAGGAAAGGTAAATGTTATTTCAGATCTTCTCACCAAGATAGATGGTTAAAGTGACCATGAAAAGCCCTCTCAATTTTTTTTCTAAATTGATACCACCTCTCCAAGGAGTCTAAATGGCTGAGCCACCTGCACATTCCCAGGTTCAACTTTCATTCTTTCCAGGGACTGCTGACAGCCTCAACTTGCCTATCTATGAATTTTCTTCCCTCCAATAATGGAAGCAGGAAAAACAGGCCTCTGGAGTTTTGGGCAAGTAGATTCGATGGTCAGGCCACCTCCAATGGCTATTCTGCATCCATGTTTCTGGTCTGTGGCTGCAGGACCTGGTGCCCTGTGTGAGTCATGAGCCCTCAAGGTCCAGCCTCTCAGGAGCCACAGTAGGTCCTCAGAGGACCTCTGAGTCCATGGACAGACTTCTTGAAATAACAAAAACGTCTGAGCTCAGAATATTCTCTCCTATCCACGGAGGCCATCATGTGTCTGAAACACTTAACTAACTGATCATTAATCATGAGGTACAGGTTCTGTGGGCAGTACTCACATACATTCAATGCTATTAACTTGGATTGCAGATGTCAATGTGTGAGAACATGGGTTCTGAATACCAGGAATGTGTTTCTTGCGGATTGGAGGCCAGGGAGGTGAAAAAAGAGACTTGTGCAATGCAAGCTATCTCTCTTTTCTCTTTCTTCCTTGGATTTTTCTCTATCTTGAGTAAAGTTCGGTTTTCAGAAGATCAAACCTGGTTGTAAACACAGTCTTTAAAACCTTTGCACTGCTTTCCTGAGAATTTATGATTTGTTTACATTTGAGGCGAGGAGCAGCAAGAGGGGTAATCCTGAAGCCTTTGGCAGACAACTCAAAAGAAAAAAGAGAATGTGGGACACATGAATAAAAATACTTCCTTGTTTCAGCCATGATTTGTGGGTGCAGAATTCTCCCAAAGAGGGAGGTCATGCCCTAAGGAAATTGGCCCAACCGGCCTTTGTAACCATTAAAATAAGCCCCTGAGATCTTAAGAGAAATGTCAGGAGATCCACAGATTTGGAAAATATACAAGAGAAAATTTAAGGCAGGTGCCTCAGTGGCAGTTTGGGGTGTTGCCAGCACGAATGCCTTCTGGGAGCTAAAGGGCACTGGCCAGCAAGCATGGTGTGGGACCTTCCTTGAGAGGGAACTCAAGTGCTGTGGAGACCAAGCCCACAGGAGATTCTGGAACTGCCCCGGCCACACAGTGGACACCTGGAATGAGAATATTCCAAAGAGGAACCCAATCATGAATTTTCCTTGTGGTGGGGACAAAAGTCAGAGGCCAAAGAGAATGGCTTAGTAAGAATCAAATCATCCAAAATTTTTCCAACATAAATCACCAAAGATTTAAATTTCTCCCCCACAGTTACAGAACTATTGGTCATCTCAGTAACAGAAGTCTTCATTAACATAAATGAATGGATAAAATTGAGGAATTAAAAGACCTCAGTTCTAGTAAAAGCTAGAACCCTCTACCTACTCATACCTCCCGGGTACATGATCTCCACCAAATAACACACCTGCCCCAAGCTTCTCGCCAGTGAAACGGGAACATAGCACTTCCACTCAGAGTTGCAATGAGAATAAGATAGTGCATGAAAGATAAGTATAGAAGGTGCTATGAAAAGTTAAACCTATGAAATGTAAAAAGTTTATGACTAATAATGGTGATAATGGCTGTGAAATAAACTATCAGTTCCTACTTTAGAATGAATGGGTTTTAGAGAGGAAAATATCTCCTCTTCTTAGCAGGTCTACAGTTAAGACACCCAGGGGGACAGTGGCTACTTTGCAGGTCAGTCTCTGCCCATATGGCTGTTCCTAACCCAAGCCGCAGTGTGAGACCTCTTTCTTCAGGAGTACTGAAGTTACGGCCATGAGCCGACATCACCATGTTAGCAGAGAGAATCCCTGTGGTGGGTCAGGAAAACTGGCCTCTGTCACATACTGTCTCTGAAATTGCGAGGAAGTGTTAGGTCTAGAATAACTGATAGGTTTCCTACATCTTTTCCAGTAGTAAATTCCTTTGATTCTCTGTTGAGTGATAAGTAGATAAATTCAAAAATAATAATAGTTGACTTCAAGATCATTTTGTATTGTTAAGCAACAAAAGGGATGACACAGATCTATTGCGAATCAACACCAGGCAAGAATTAACTTGGGTTTTGTTGAAAAGATTTCTTTAGTTACTTTATAACTCGTATCTCCACTGGGCTTGTCAGCCATTCCCACAGGCTATACTTTCAGTGCGCTGTTTAAAAGACAAGATTTAAAATCTTTAATCATTGATTTAAGGAATTTGAGTACTACTGTTGGGCTTTTTACCAGGCATCTTAAATATTTAAGAGAGAATGTGTCAGTATTTGGATTAAATGAAAGAAAGATGCAAGAATACATGTGCCTTGTTGGTTATTGAGATGTTGTTCCCCATTTCAGAAAAGAAGTAGATTTGGGGGACCCTGAGTGGTTTTGGAGGTTAAGTATCTAAGATTTGGTTTTGGCTCAGGTTATGATCTCACAGTTCATGGGTTCGAGCCCCACATCAGGGGCCGCAGCTGACAGCATGGAGTCTGCTTGGGATTCTCTCTATCCTTCCCCCATCTGTTACTCTCCAATTTGTGCTCTCTCTGTCTCTCTCAAAATAAATAAAGAAACTTTAAAAAAAAGAAAAGAAGTAGATCTTGTTGCCAGTATTAAGCCGCCCTGGTACCAAACAGGAAGAAACAAACTGGGAAACAATTTGAATCTGCCTACGTTTTGCCCTCCTTAAGACATCTTTGAATTTGCTCATGTATGTTACACAAAGTTAATTGAATTAGGTCATATAACTATGGAGGGAACTGGTTGCTTAGGGGTTTAGATTGTATCGTATCATTCTAAAACACAAAGGAGTGGGGTGCCTCAGTGGCTCAGTCAGTTAAGCATTCAACTTTCGCTCAGGTCATGATTTCACAGTTTGTAGGTTTGAACCTCGTGTCAGGCTCTGTGCTGATACCTCAGAGCCTGGAGCCCTCTTCAGTTTCTGTGTCTCCCTCTCTCTCTGCCCCTCTCCCGCTCCTACTCTGCCTCTCTCAAAATTAAATAAACATTAAAAAAAAAAAACCCACAAAGGAGAACGTTGAGTGGGAAATTTTAAACAATAAAGCGATAAAATAATAGAGCACTCATTTTGATCTTTGATCTATAGCCTGCCCAACTTCTAGACAACTGAAATTTCCAAGCAAACCTGAGAAAATTATAAATGACTTCTGAAATGTTTCAGTATATCAGGTTCAGAATTCATTTTGTCACTGCCTAATTTCTGAAAAGCCACATCATTCATTCAGAACTGTATTCATTCATTCACAAGTGTATTCATTCATTCATTCATTCATTCACTCAGTCGGTTAGTCAGTCATCCAGTTGTGCCTAATAAGCCATGTGCTGGGCTGTGCAAGTTCCCTGCTGGGTGAGGGGGGTTGGCCAGTCCATCCCACCGACTTTTTCTCGGTACTCCTGTAAATGAGAACCTGATGGCATGCTGTGTATTTTAGGAAAGCAGTGTGGCAGATGAATTCTCCTGCTCTCTACTCAGATTCTCTCACATGACCAGGTTATCAAAATAAGTAAGATGAGGACAAACAAGCTGTGGACTCCCCCCAAGAATATGAAAAGTTAGTCAGTTAGGGCAGGCAGGGAAAGAATGCTAACAATGGAAAACTCTCACTTTCTGGCCCCAAAAGACAACCCTGTGTATGTCTTTTAGTAAAACATGTTCCCCAGAATAGACTGAGGGGTTTTGCCTACCTTGGGCACTTCTAGAAAAATGTGTGGCACTTACAAGATGTCCAAATTTTATTGGATATTGATAAAACATGGCTATTTAAAAAGCAAAATGACAGCTTGGCCTTGGAACTTAGTTTATTAACTCAAGGCCCCAAGCTCATCCACAGATCCATCAGATGCTCATGGCTATAAGTATCTTACAGACAAGGCCCTGGAGGCCCAGGCACACTATAGTTACTATAGCATGAATACTGAACTGAGTGAAACTGAGTCTCTGTGTTTAGCTAGGGGTCCTGTGTAAACCCCTCCAGAAATGAAGGAAGCTATGCAGTGTGTTGGCCAGGACTATGGGTTCTCAGTGAATTCAGGATTCACTGTGACTAATTATTGGCCGGAGTGTTCTGGGCCTTAGTTTCTCATCTGTAAAATGAGGATAATACCTACCTCAGTGTGGTGTTGTAAGAATAAATGAGGGAAGGCATGTAGTCCCACTGGCTCTGCAAAATCAAGAAGAGAAAGACAATTCTCTGCATACAGACATGTTGTGCTATATGTGTAAGCCAAGCCAGCCCAAGGAACCTTTATAGTGCTTGCACACTGTGAAGAAATCATAACCACCATCGGAAGCCACCCGGTGCATCTGAGAGACATCAGAGCCAATCTCTGCTGATGGAAAGGACCCTCTACTGGGTATCCTTTTAGCCAATGCCTCTCCCTTTGAACACAGGAGCCAGGAAATTGAGGTCTGGGGAGGATGGACAGTGTTTCAGTCTCCCAGGCACTTCCTGCTGAAAAAGCCTGTTTGAGGGGAGGGGAGGAATGACCACAAAAAGTGACAACAAGGCGAACTGGAGATGAAGAGCATAACTGCAGGATATTCCTAAACTCCAGCACTAAAGCAAAAGGATTATTGGGGCACCTGGGTGGCTTAGTCGGTTAAGCGTCCGACTTTCGCTTAGGTCATGATCTCGCGGTTCGTGGGTTCGAGCCCCGCATCGGGCTCTGTGCTGACTGCCAGCTCAGAGCCTGGAGCCTGTTTCAGAGTCTGTGTCTCCCTCTCTCTCTGACTCTCCCCTGTTCACGCTGTCTCTCTCTATCCTAGAAATAAAATAAAAATATTAAAAAAAAAATAAAGCAAAAGGATTATTAAATAACATAAACTTTATGTAGCGCTTTGGAGATGGGCTCATCAGTTTTCATAAGAGGTAGAGTTTTCATTGCATCTGCCTGCAGCAACTTTAAAAATCTTTTTTAGACATTTGTCATCTGCCACTTCTCTCCACCACTCCAAGGATTTCTGTCTCTGCTTCTACCCAAGGAAATGCTGGTCCTGCTTGGTTCCTTTCTCTGTTAGATTTTTCCTTTTTCAAACTCCCAACTTTAAATTCTTTACGCCTCCTCTGTGTAAAGCTGATCACCCTCCACTACTTCGTAGTCCAAAACTGTCACATTTCCAAAGATGGCACCAGCAAGGTGGTGTCCATCTAATGGCATCCAACATTGTTGGAAGGCAGCTGTGGTTACAGATAGCAAAATTTCCCCCAATACACCCTAACATATTGCTTGGATCCCATAGTGAGCATATGTATCAGTCAGCCCATCATCCATCTGACCCCTCTTCAACTGAACCCATATTCCCCTTCTAGTATCTACCCTCCTTCATGCAGTCCAACGCTTTAATGGAAGCTGACCTTTATCCTAGCTCCAGTGGTGAACCCTGAATAATCTGAGTCAATTAGAGTATTCCCATCACCTTTGCCAAATTTCTTGATTCAGGGATGGCTGTGTGACTAATTAGGGCTAATGAGAAGTGACAGGGGACTTTCTGAGTTTCTGAGAATGGAATTTTCTTGCTCTTCTGAGCAAGCTATAGGATGCCAGCTCTCTCCCACTGGACATGAAGAAGGAGCCTTAACCCTGACTGCTACCAATTGTCATCCTACGGCCCAAGATGAAGTAGCCTTGTGGTCGGCAAAGGGAAACGACTCACAGAACCTGGTCTTCGATAATGTTTTTGTGCCTCTGGACCTCTGGCCTAAAACCAGTCCACCTCTGATGTCTGGTTACGTGACCAGCTACTTGCTTAAGCCAGCTCCAGTTGAGTTTTTTGTTTCCTGCAGTCAAAAACATTCTGAGGGGCGCCTGGGTGGCTCAGCGGGCTAAGCCTCTGACTTTGTTTGGCTCAAGTCATGATCTCATGGTTCGTGAGTTCGTGCCCTGATCGGGCTGTCTGCTGTCAGCACAGAGCCTGCCTCTGCCCCTCCTCTCTCCTTGTGCTGTCTCTCTCAAAATAAATAAATAAACTTAAAAAAGAAAAAAAACATTCTGAGATAAGCCCCATTGTTTCTTATGTACTTACCTTAATATCCAACTAAACCACAAATTCTTGAAAGACAGACTTAGATTTCTTTCGTATTTCCCACAGGCCTTGGGACCAAACTGCCAAAATGCAAGTGTTTAAGTATTTGAAGACAGGCTGTTTTGTTATTATAAGATCCTTGAAGTAAGGGTCCTTGGTTTTTGGACATGCACTCTGAAGTATTAGAGTTCAGATTCTCATCAATAAACAATTATTAATGAAAATAATGGCTTTGGATATTCCAGAATTTTAACCATGTGGGAGTCGGAATTATATATTACAACTCGGCCTGAAGGAATTTTGAGCATTCATCTCCATCTCGTCCTCCATATTCCTAAAAATCAACTTTCCACACAGGCAGAATCTGGTCAAACCCCCAAATTTGTAGAATCTCAGTGTTTTTTTCATAAATGTGTTGTTGAATTTGGAAGAACAGATTTTACTGAACATATTAATGAACATATTTATTTGAAGAAATAAGCTTTTCAAGGAATATTCAACTGAAAATTCTCTAGGGCCTAAAAGACAAATAAAAACTAGTTTAGGGGTGCCTGGGTGGCTCAGTCGGTTGAGCGTCCGACTTCAGCTTAGGTCATGATCTCACGGTTTGTGGGTTCGAGCCTCGCATCGGTCTCTGTGCTGATAGCTAGCTCAGAGCCTGGAGGCTGCTTCAGATTCTGTGTCTCCCTCTCTCTCTGACCCTCCCTTGCTCATGCTGTCTCTCTCTCTCTCTCAGAAATAAATAAAAACACTAAAAAAAAAAAAAAAACTAGTTTAATCAAACAACCAGCCAGTGAGTGGAATCTCCTATCCCTCAAGTTGCAGACTGTATTGTTTCAGGAGCCATACAACTAGCAAAACATTCAGAGGCCACCCATAACTTTTGCCAAAATCACAGCACATTTCTGTATTTCAAGGATCAAGGTCTGTATTTCAAGGATCAAGTCTGACCAGATTCAGTGGCAATACATTTTTACTTGTGTGGAAAGCCGACTCAGAAGCCACACACATCCACTCAAGGCCTTTAGTAAGACTCTACTGCACTAAAGGACCTGGGATTTGTGCTGATTTAAGAAAAAGAAAAACATATTTATTAGGATTTCTTACAACACATTAAAATTCTTCAGTGTTAATCCAAGATAGTGTCATGGAAATTCATGTAAGATTTCCTGCATATGTTAGGGATCAACCTGGAGATTTCTATCCAAAGTTCCAAGTCCTCTCGTGAGCCTCACCCTATCCCTTCCCCCACATCTAGAACTTTCAGGCTGTTCCTCTGAAGAATCCTGAAATCCACTGTCTCCATGAAGCAGTCGCTGACCCCCTGGGAGTCAGAGACATTTTTAGGCACCCTATCTGAAAATGAACTTCACAGAATTCCCCATCACCCAACACCACACAGGCCACATTTACCATAATGGAAATACTTTCTCAAAGGTATTTATTAATGTTGTCAATATGTTCATCTATATCACCGTTGTACTATTGATCACAGGCTTCTAAATGGCAAGGATCTTGTCAGATTCACTCAAATTAAATGACAGGGAGAACCGTAAGGCAAAGGGAACTTCCATCATTATTTCTCCTTTGCTCTTTTCAACTTTTCAAACATTTAGTGCTGCAAAATACCTCTGACCTCAGGTCATCTGCTTTGTCTCCTTCCTTTCCCCTTTTAAAATGGATTTTTTCCTCCAGCACCTCAAGGCTCTGCTTCCTGCTAAATTTGAGTAAGTTGCATTATAGTGAGCATGCCTTACTATGTTATTCCAACCAGTTGACATAAAAGCGGGACAGATGATGAGAATCTGAGGTAGCATGACAAGGAACCTGGGCTGTCCCATCGGGCAGGTATCCATTGACATGGCCTAAGTGTTAAAGCCAGCCTTGGTAAAGGGCCTGCTACGATACCCCCACAAAAAGCAGAGCTTTAATAAATGTTGTTGGAACAAGAATCACTTCCTGTACATACTTCTTTTCCTGTTTATAAAGCACTTTCACACATATGATTTTGTTAATGATGCTGTGATGCACACGCATGTATGAAAATAGAATCTTAGCATCCAAGTCCCTCGTTAAGCATGCCACTCGCGTGTCATACAGGGCAAGGAAGCCATTTGTAGTTATTTTAAAGGCAATTTTTACAAATTTAAAGAAACCACTGTTTTGTTTGTGGGTTCATTCTTCTATCTCCCCTAGGTGGGTGGAAGGGGACTTGAAGCCATTCTTGTCTTATTTTCTATTCTATATCTCTAAACTAGGACCATCCCCATACTTGGAATGTTTGTGGGAGGGAAGGAGAAGCTGTTTCTTCCTGCTAAGAAACCTGGTAGTAAGACAAGCAGCATGTCAGGAAGCAGTGCTCCTCAGAGGAATTGCTTAAGACTCTCTGATCCTCAGGGACTACAAAAGGGGGACACCCTTCCTCATTCTCTCCCTCAGGACCCCACATCACCCCATTGAGGGTGGGACGAGAGAAGTGACCTCAGGGAGAGAAGGAGGAGGACCCAGGAAATTGGGGATTGATTTCCCCAGGCATCACCAGCCTGTTAGACCCAACCCAAGAGACAAGTTTCCAGCCAGGACCTCTACACCTTCACACAAACATAAACATCGCATGCAGGGGTGTGCCTGCCCAGCCTCCAGGTGGGACTGCCATTCCTTCCTTCTCCCCAAACACGCACGGTCACAGCTCCCTGGATTCCAACTGGGAGTAGGAGGTAGAGAGTGGAAAGGCAGGTCAATCAGATACTTAAACATGAAACGTCCCAGGTGTGAGGCCAGAGGCCAGGTGGCTCTGCATGAAAGAAAGGTGGCAGCTTTTGTTTATCTAGAAAATGCAGGAGGGGAGGCCTGTCATGCTCAGAGAGCTGTTTCTCTATTCTTTTTATCCAAACTGAAAGTTCAGCTCCTCAAACCACTGAAGAAAGATGGGATTTCACAACATTTTGTGGATTTAATGAATTCTAGCCACTGCCTACCAAAATCTTACTCTTCGCAAAATATCCCAGGAGATATGAAGACTAGTCAGGTTAGGGTTATAGACGAGGCATTGAAGGGAATTCAAGAGTACTGTGCAGTTCACTTTTTAGTGTTTCCAAAACTGCTCCACCCACACTACTTGGGGTTCCACGGTTAGGTTACATGGGGAAGCACTACATATGATTCCCCCTCATGAAACTCTGTGTCCATGAGCATATTCAGTGCTTTTTGGATGGATGGATGGATGGATGGATGGATGGATGGATAAATTAAAATCTTCATATCAAAAAGGCAAGAGATAACAAGTGTTGGTGAGGACAAGGAGTAAAGGGAACTCTTATGTACCAATGGTAGGAATATAAATTGGCATAGCCACTATGGAAAATAGTATGAAGTTTCCTCAAAGAAGTAAAAATAGAACTATCATGTGATCCAGCAATTCCACTTCTGGGTATTTAGCTGAAGGAGATAAAATCACTATCTTAAAGAGATATCTGCAACCCCATGTTCACTGTGGTATTATTTATAATAGCCAAGACATGGAAATAACCTAAGTGTCCAGTGACTGAATAAAGGAAATAATAAAGAAATATTATTCAGCCATTTAAAAAAAAAGCAACAAAGGAGGAAATTCTGCCATTTGCGACAACATAGATGAACTCTGAGGGTATCATGCTAAGTGAAATAAGTCAGACAGAGAAAGACACGTACTGTGTGATCTTATTTTTACGTGGAGTCTATTGAAACCGAACTCACAAAAACATAGAACAGACTGGAACAGACTAGTGGTTGCCATTGGCATGGGCTGTGGGGGCAGGGGCAGGAAATGCACAATGGTGGTCAAGGGGGACACACTTCTGAAGATGAACAAGTCCTGGGAATATAACACAAGGCACGGTGACTGTACTTAACAGCACTGTATCTTATACTTAAAAGTTAATAAGGGAGAGTCAATTTTAAAAGTTCTCAACACATACACACACGAAAATGATAACCATGTGAGATAATGGATGTGTTAACTAACCTTACTGGGGTGATCATTTTGCAATATACAGACACTAAATCACTCGGTGTATATCTTAGATTTCTACAACGCTACATGTCAATTATATCTTGATAAAGATGGAAAATAAAATAACCATCTCTAGGTGGTTGACCCTAGATGTGCCTGCCTGGAGACTTTAGGTCTCCAACAGGTCTCTGTCTGAACTCTAAGTGACAACTAGGGCAGACACCTCAGAGATACTGATGCTCTTTGATGTTTCCAGTCAGCCACAACCTAAGATCTCATGCATGTCTGTTGGACACCTTCAAGCTAAACAGGTCCAGAAGAGCTAAATAACAAACTCAGCATTAGGGATAACAGGCACTTACCTGAAAAGTGACACATTAGAAACTGCTTACAATAGGGGAGCCTGGATGGCTCAAGTCGATCAGGCATCCAACTTTGGCTCAGGTCATGATCTCATGGTCTATGAGTTCGAGTCCCGCATCGGGCTCTGTGCTGACAGCTCAGAGCCTAGAGCCTGATTTGGATTCTGTATCTCCCTCTCTGTTTTCCCCTCCCCACTCATGCTCTGTCTCTCTCTCCTTCGAATATAAATAAACATTAAAAAGAAGAAGAAGAAGAAAGAAATAACTCACAGTAAACCTGCTTTGGGAGAGAATGAGATCATTTTAAGTAGATTTCTGGCAAATTCTACAACCAACAACTTTTTATACATATTTCTTTTTTTGAGAGAGAGAGAGAGACAGGGAAGGAGAGAAAGAGAGAGAGTAAGTGAGGGAGGGACAGAGAGAGAGGAGAGAAAGGGAATCCCAAGCAGGCTCTGTGCTGTCAGCGGTCTGACTCGGGGCAGAACTTGCCAATCATGAAATCATGACCTGAGCTGAAATCAAGAGTCAGACGCTTAACCAACTGAGCCACCCAGGTGCCCCCTACAACCAACAACTTCAAGATACAATCTCAGAGAGATGGAGATATAGATTTCCCATTTTTATGAAAGTCTGTTCTCACATCCTATGACATTCAGAAATTGATCTTCTAAACCTCTGGACTTGTCCATTTCAAAGAATGCAGTCAGATGACTGACTTCAGTTCCACATTTAATCTGCACATCTAGACTAAGACCTGAGTCAGGAACCTCTGGACTGTGGCACGCTGCACTTCTAAATGTTTTCTCAGCCACTAATTTGCTGACATTTCAAACAAATGATGTCCACAAAGTGGATCTGAACCCAGGCCTTTACTTCCCACGGTCAAAGAATTGATTGAGCAAATGAAACCATGGAAGTGGATAAAAACAAAGTGGAGAGATGACACGACATAATATTTGAGTGTCAGCCTCTCAGTTGCTCACAGAACAGTCGGACAACAATAGCCTGGCTCTCCTCCCTATGGCCCGGTCACTCTGCTCACTCTCTGCACTGGGCTGTGCCCAGAGCAGAGCTCTGAACGCTGCACCACAGCACCCACACCCACTGCCTTCCCTGGTCCACTCACCACTTAAAATAACATATCTTGCACAACAGTGTGTGTGTATGTAAGCCACTAATCCATACACTCAAAAATGAGTAAGAACATAAAATTTATGGTACATATATTTTACCACAACTTTTAAAAATAAAAAAAGAGGGGCACCTGGTTGGCTCAGTTAGTTAAGCGTCCAACTTCAGCTCAGGTCATGATATCACCATTTGTGAGTTCGAGTCCCGTGTCGGGCTTTGTGCTGACAGCTCAGAGCCTGGAGTCTGCTTCAGATTCTGTGTCTCCCTCTCTCTCTGCCCCTCTCTCACTCACTGTCGGTCTCACTCTCTCTCTCAAAAATAAACAAACATTAAAAATAATAATAATAATAATAATAATAATAAAAAGAACCAAGGAAAAAAATAGTATCTCTATTTCATAAATGAAGCACAGAGAGATGAAGTCACTTTCCTAAAGTCACACAGTAATAATAGTGGATGTACCAAGAGACTATAAAGACATCTATAGGCAATTTATGTAATTTAGTTAAAAGGTAATTTAAACACTTATGGTCTGTTTAGTAGTGTTTCACAAAATGTTTGCTCCTGGTAAGGCACGCACATCTGCTGGAGATTCAATCAGCATTATCGGGGCAGCATTATCTGAAGCGTTTCTGGGGCAGTTACAGGATTCCAAAAACGACTCAGAAGTGCCGACTCTCCTTCAACTCACACGTCGAAACATTTCTGTGTAAATGCGTCATGTGGGCTTCACAAGGTGTCTAATGGATGCTTTTAGCTGACTGGGCTTCCCTCTCCTCCCCTCTTCCAATTCTGTTGCCTGAAAATACATGAGGCTGCCATTTCTGGGCTGCATGTATTGACTATTTCACCAATGCAAAGTCCAACAGGTTCTCTGGAATTTTAACAACACAAGAATGATAGCCACGAGACAGATGATAAGAAGAGTCGATGAAGGCAAATCACTGAATACTCATAAATACAGAAAAAGGATGAGATTGCACCAGTAATTACCATCATTTCCATACCTGAGAGACAGCATGACCCCAGACAAATTTGTAATGCTGAATTTAAATTCTGATTCAACAACTTATTGCTTAGAATCCCTTACCCTCTTTAGCCTCCATGTTCAATATATCTACTGTATCTATATCTATCTATATCTACCTCACAAGTTGTTTTGAAACTAAAGAGAAAATGCATATTAAAGTGCTTGCCAAAACTATCGAACAACATGTAAATAGAGTTATAGGTATCCCTTCTACACAAGTTGTGTTTAAAAATTCATGAATTCATAAACATTGACACATTTCAAATCCAAAAACGGATTCTCCATTAAAAAGAACCCATTTGTTGGTGTCTGGGTGGCTCCAGTCGGTTACGCATCCAAACTTGACTCAGATCATGATCCCACAGTTCATGAGTTCGAGCCCCGTGTTAGGCTCTGTGTTGACAGCTCAGAGCCTGGGGTCTGCTTTGGATTCTGTGCCTCCCTCTCTCTCTGCCCTTCCCCCACTTGCCCTCTGTCTCTCTCTGTCTCAAACATAAAAAAAAAAAAAAAACCATTAACAAAACAAAACAAAACAAAAGAACCCAATTGTAGAAACATTTTACTCATCTGTGGTGTTTTAAAAACTGATGTGAGGGGCGCCTGGGTGGCTTAGTCGGTTAAGCGTCCGACTTTCGCTTAGGTCATGATCTCGCGGTTTGTGGGTTCGAGCCCCGCGTCGGGCTCTGTGCTGACTGCCAGCTCAGAGCCTGGAGCCTGTTTCAGTCTGTGACTCCCTCTCTCTCTGACCCTCCCCTGCTCACGCTGTCTCTCTCTCTCTCCTAGAAATAAATAAATAAATAAATAAACATTTAAAAAAATAAAAAAATAAATAAAAAATAAAAACTGATGTGAAAAGCCCTTACAGATAGGATTTTGATTTCTATCCTATTTGTAATTCCTATTTAACTAACAAAAGACTTTAGCTAAAATTGTCAAGGGAAGTTACATATATATCACTAATATCTTAGAATAAAGTAAAAAAGGATAACCGCTTACCCTTTGTTGATGTCATGGAGAATGGACAATCCTTACAAGAGATTTTTATACTTGAAATATCCTCTATAAAGTTTACCCTTCATTCAGAAACTTCAAATATTAATATGTAGAAATTGTCAAAGAGTTCCAGTCCCACTACTCAGTGTCATTGAATAAGTACCCTAGCCATGTCTTTGTGTCATTCCTTTGTCTAAGGCACAGAGTTTAACTTGGGACACAAAATGTATCATGAAGTGCTGTTCAAGTGTATAGCACCCCCATTCAAGCACCTACTTGAACGTCAACATCTCCCAGCAGCAGAAGCCCCAGACGCTTCTCTGAAAACATAGGTAAAAGCTCAAAATGACCTTTTTTGTGAAGACCTTTTCCTTAGTGGCCTTCCCATGAAGGAAGCCCCATTCATTTCTAGCATAGGTTCTACATCCAAGGACATCTACTCACATCTTCCAATTACTAACAACTCACAATGACAATATTCTGAGTGCCAGCAGCACTCTCTGTTCTCTATGGTACATGCAGAGGCATGGCCCTTGCCTTGAGGGCTTGTGACATAAGCAGGACAAGAAACAATATTTAGACAAGACATCAGATGGAGAGGCTGATAAGATTCAAGTGTGAGTTGCTCCCTTTCCCCTCTCCATCCCTCTGAGGGTAGCTCTTCAAAAAGGAGCCAGGACAGAAAAGACGGATCATTCAGAGGAGACCCTTCTGGGGAAGGGGTGACAGATATTCTCAGGGAGTCCAAGGGGTGGACTGAAGCTGAGGAAAGACAGTTGGGAAAAGAAACAGGAGAAAAAGAGGGCAGAAGCATAAGTAAGAGCCAAGGAGGGATATTTTATTTTAATGTTTATTTATATATTTTGAGAGAGAAAGTGACAGAGAGAGAGAGAGAGAGAGAGAGAGAATCCCAAGCAGGCTGTGTGCTGTCAGCAATGAGCCTGATATGGGGTTTGATCTCACAAACCCATGAGATCATGACCTGAGCCAAAATCAAGAGTCAGATGCTTAACTGACTGAGCCACCCAGGTACCCCTGAGGAGGGATATTTTAAAGGAACTGAGAAAGTATTTCAGAGAGCAGCCCCCATGAGACAGCTTGAAAGCAATTGAGCATCTCCCTCCAGTGGGAACAGAAGCAGAAGACTGGAACCATCTTTCCAGCAACCTTCTCTCAATTGTTACTGCTGGTATTTCTTTAAGAAAACAATTTCAAAGGAGACAAAGTACCTACACACAAAAATATTCTTGGCCATTTCAATAACAGAAAATCTAGAAACAATCAAAATGTTTATCAAAGAGATTGGTTAGTACACTGAGGGTGTCAGGGTAAGTATTGTGCAGACACATTGTGAAAATGGTCATTATTAAGATAATATATAAGCAGGGAGAATATGCTGGGTTAATAGTAGGAGAAGACAAGCACAATACTCGGGTGTTAAAATATTCAATAAATGGGTATGTTACAATGAACTTGCAACAATGCCAAACAAATGTACAGTATTTATAGAAAAAGACTAGGAAAATGCAAATATAAAAAAGAAATACTGCAGTTACTTTAGGATGGTAGTATTATATAGGTTTTTACATTTTTTCAAACTTTTTAAACATTCTTTTTTACAGCATCTTTTCAGTTTAAAACCCTTCAATGCTATGGTGATTTTGTTAATGGAGACATCCTTCCAGTGTTAGTCCAGGTATGGCAAAGGAATCAGAGGTATGAGAAGTTGTTCTTTTTAAACATCCACCTATAGTCTACACTGCTTTAGCAGGCAGAGGGGTGCTAATTGGCCGTTTCTCACATTTGCTAGTGAATAAGCCACTTGGGGAGGAGGGCACAGGGGAGACCACTTGAGGTATGAACACAGGTCACGTGCGGGCCCAAGTGAGTTATCAGCTTGGAAGGGAAGTTGTGAAAGCTCAAGATGCTAAACAGCCACTTGGACCATTTGCCTCCAATTCTGAGAACCTGTCTTGTCAGCAACAGCCTGGCTTCCCTGAGGCTACAGTGGTTTCACCCAGTTTCGTTGCTGCTCTCATGAGACCTAAGCTAGGCATCCCTCAGCCAAGTGGAGCCATTTCACTCAGCTTTATTTTCCTGAGTATTTTGTTTCTTAAAAAGTAGCTTTTATGGGGGTGCCTGGGTGGCTCAGTCAGGTAAGCATCCAACTCTTGGTTTTGGCTCAGGTCATGATCTTACGGTTTCATGAGTTTGAGCTCTACGTCTGGCTTTGTGCTGACAGTGCAGAGCCCGCTTGGGATTCTCTGTCTCCCATTCTCTCTGCCCCTCCCCCAACTCAAGCTATCTCTGTGTCTCCCAAAATAAATAAACTTTGGGGGGAAAAAAAGCACTATGGATAAAAATAAGAAAGGCTTAGTTAAGTGCTTGGCCTCAACAGCACAGACAAATGGGGGGGGGATTCCTTTTAAAGAATCATTTTGGGGGCACCTGGATAGCTCAGTCAGTTAAGCATCCAACTCTTCGTCTCAGCTCAGCTCTTAATGTCAGGATTGTGAGTTCAAGTTCTGCCCACCATGAAGCCTATTAAATAAAAATTGAAATTAAAAAAAATCATTTTGCTTTATCGTTTTCTGCCTAGATCCTAAATCTCTTGAGAAAGTGCTAATTTTGGGGAAAATCCCACAAATGCAAACACATAGGGTTAATTTTCTCCCTCAATGGTTACCAAAGTAGCACCTATTTTGCTGACCTAGTTAGTATTTAGGCAGCACAAGCCCCATGAGACTTAGGACTTAGATGGCCAGAAACCTTGGGATGGGGAAGACTCCCAGGAACTGTGGTCCATGTCACCTACATCGCCCAGTGACACCCAGCTGAGGCAAGCCACTCCATTCACTGAATTTCTCTTTCTTCAATTCAGAAGATAAGCATCCGGCCTCTCCAATACCATCATTCACCCATCCGCTTACCAGATGCTGTCATGAGAATCAAATGCGATACAGGAATGAAAAGTTTTAAAAAGTTTTATACATGTGTTAGTGACATCATTAAATAAATGAAAACAGAAGCAAAACACATAAAAAGGTGTGTTTCAGGCATGTGAATTGCTCCTTGAAGTTGCCAGGGAGGGCACAGCTTGGAAACTGGGCTGGAATGTCTGTACACCAAGATCCAGGACTGTCCGATGCCAGCAAAGCCTTTGAAAGAGCCACCACAGATCACAACCATCTATGGAAGAACAAAGGGGAAAACATGGCCCAAAACAACAGCAAGAAGCAACAGCCAGGGCCTGGCACTTCTGGACAGGTTAAAGCCCACGATGGAGCCTCCGGGCTCTCTTACTGATCAGCACATCCCAAAAGGGAACGGCACGTCCCCTGCTCCCTCCCACCAACTCCAAACCAGGGGCTGCTCACTGTCAGCGGTGTGGGCCCCTGAGTCACCCACACGTCAACGCCCTGGGTTTCCCTTGGATCCTCTCCCACCAGTGTTGCCAGATGATGAGATCATGGCACTTGACAAAACCCTCTCTTTCAAAAGCACCTTTTATCCAAATGGATAAAAAAAGAATTTAACAGGCTTTATCTTTCTGGCTGTCCCATCTTTGGCAAGGCCTACAGCTCACATATTCAATTGTGTTGGGTTTTTTTTAATATATATTTTTAGAGCAGTTTTCAGTTCACAGCAAAATTGAGTAGAAAGTACAGAGAATTCCCATACATCCCAGCTCCCCACACGACCTCACTGTGGACATCCACACCAAAATGACACATTTGTTACAGTTGAACTTCCTCATCACCCAGAGTCCATGGTTTACAATAGGACTCACTTTTGGTGTTGTGCATTCTCTGACACACTCAGTTTCCAAGGAAGGAAATAGGCAGGAGGAGATGGGAAATTCACAACCAGTCAGTGAGCAAGGACTCTGTGCTCCACAAACAAAACTTCCGTCTCTCATTCCATCTGTGGAAGGCTTTTCTTCAACGATCAAGCAAGGGAATACATGCTATGCATTAACATGCAAGACCCGTTTTAAAGAAAAGTTGGGGCTCCTGGGTGGCTCAGGTGGCTAAGCTTCCGACTTCAGCTCAGATTGTGACTTCACCATTCATGAGTTCAAGCCCTGCATCGGGCTCTGTGCTGACAGCTCAGAGCCTGAAGCCGGCTTCAGATTCTGTGTCTCCCTCACTCTCTGCCCCTCCCCCTTCCTCTAAAATAAATAGACATTAAAAAAAAATTTTTAATCAGGTTGTCTAAACCAACACTTCTCAAATTATCACATGAATATGTAACCCTGAGAGCCTTGTTAAATCCAGATTTTGCTTGCATAGGTCTGGGGTGGGGGCGCCAAGATGCTCCTACAAGCTCCTAGGTAACACCCATGCTGCTGGACGTTGGACCCCGCTTTGAAAAGTGAAATTGAATGTGAGGTGTGTTGGAAGGGTATGGAACTTTCAAGTTAAGTGGATTTGGGTTCAAATCATAGCTCTGCCACTGACTGGCTGCCCAGCCAATGATTGTATCTATAAAAATGAGATTATCAAACTTACCTTGCAGGGTTTCGAGAAGTAATGACTGCAAAGTTCAGTTCAGGGCTAGTACTCAATGAACTGGGCAATAATTACCATTATTTTTTTTCCATGGCTTTTATCACTGTTATATCCGATTTTGATCAGTTTCTCCCTTACCCACCTATATATAAAAAGCATATTAACCACTTTTAGACAAAGTTTACACATTTTTTTGTAAATATTTCACATTTGATCTCACTAAGAATACCTCATAAATTAGCATGAGTTAATAGATTCGTGTAATCCAGAATTGCATTTCTTTCTAAGTTTATTTATTTATTTTTGAGAGAAAGAATGCAAGCAGGAGAGGGGCAAAGAAGAGAGAGAGAGAGTCCCAAGCTGGCTCTGAACTCGGCATAGAGCATGACATGGGGCTTGATCTCACAAACTGTGAGATCATGACCTGAGCTGAAATCAAGAGTCAGATGCTTAATCGACTGAACCACCCAGGGGCCCCTAATCCAGAATTTCAAAAAGCTCTCCCCAGTTTTTATTTCTACTCCAGTTTATGTGAAAAGTCAAAAGAAAGAATTTTCTCTCTACCCTTGATTTTTTCCCTCAAGGCCCTTGTCTGCATTCCAGTCTTTCCCACCTGACCTCACACATATTCATGTGAATTACATAATGTTAGTAATTATGTAACTACTAATTACATTAGTTGTAATTTGAGAGGTCCCAGCCCAACTCTGATTTTAATAAGAAAATTAACATTCAGAAAGATTACATTATTTGCCCAAAGTGACAGTTACATTTTCTTAGAACCAGAAGAAATTGGTTTTAAATAGGTTGAATTAATTAAGCAAGAAGACCATTAGACTGAGGTAGTTCTAACACCTTAACAGCCTATGTAAGCGAACCAAAAACCAAAGCCTACAATGCCTCAAGGTTAAGAAATCCAAACCTGGACAACCAATCACTAATGGCCAAGTAGGCTTCCCAAATAAAGCAACAACTTAAGCTGTAGCCAATCTAATATTTTCCTTGCTTTGCTTATGTATCTTCCCTATAAAGTTCTTGCCCTAACACTGAAGGAGCACTCCTAGCCACTTCCAATTTGGTGTGGCCCAGTTCCAATCTATTTTTGTTCAAATAAACTCTTAAAATTTGTAACATGCCTTAGTTTATCTTTTAACACTTTAAAAAAATTTTTTGTTAATGTTTTATTTATTTCTGAGAGAGAGAGAGAGACACACAGCATAAGCAGGGGAGGGTCAGAGAGAGAGGGAGACACAGAATCTAAAGCAGCCTCCAGGCTCTGAGCTAGCTGTCAACACAGAGCTCGACGCAGGGCTTGAACCCACGAACCATGAGATCATGACCTGAGCCAAAGTTGGACACTTAACCAACTGAGCCACTCAGGCACCCCTTTTAACACTTTCTTTAAGACAGCTTTGCACATAATAAAAGGCAACTCTCATGTACAGGGAACAGTTGGGGGAGAGGGCTATGCAACAGCACCCTCAGAAACCATACACAAATATAAAGGCAAGCTCTAGGTTCATGGTTCTGGGGATGTGAGAATTCACAGAAATCCAGAAAAAAGAAAAAGAAGTTGTAATTGGGGATGTTACCAACTTTTGACTTTGTCAAGAAAGAACTTTTTCTGTAGTTATCATCATTCACTATCACCATTATCCCATAAAAGGAAAAAAAATATTTTAATGCCAAAAAAAAAATAGAATGGACATAATCCCAGAATAGAGGACATTCCTACCATTTTAGGTTTATAAAAAATTCAATTATAGCTCCAATTTTTCCCTTTTTATTGCAAAAAAGCAACCAGAAGTGATTACTGATTCTTAATCTACTTTGTGTCATAAGTACCTTTGAGAATCTGATGAAAACAATAGACTTTTCCCCAGAAAAAAATGTACATACATACATACAATATTTTTCAAGTTAAGTCCATATATTTGCAGGCCCCAGGTCAAGATAACCTGCTCTTAGCTGGTAATTTCCTCTCCACCTGACTAGTGACTTCATCCTCTGATCATCTTTAATGGATCTGAAGTCCTCTGCAAATTGCAGGAGACTCAGGTCAAGGTCCCACCCTCGGGCCCTAAGGCTATCAGAAATAGCCTTCAGCACAGATGGTGTGAACTTTCCTGAGAGGAATGAGGAGTTTCTTCCTTTGCCTGGACCCTGCCCATTAATGATAATGTCAAATACAAAAAGATTCCCTCCCCCAAAAGCTCCAAGACCAAAAATTCCTCTGTGTCCAGGACCAAGAAGCCCCAACTGGTGGTGTAAGGTCATGGGATTCTAGGAAGTAGATTGAAAAAAAAGTAAAGGTCATTCTAAAACAAGACCAGATTTGGGTCCATCTATGTCTCATATCCAGATCATTCTCAAAGCCCTGTGGAAGAGGCAGCACAAGTTAGGAGAGCTAAAATTGGTCCAGGTTCAGTCCAGTGGTCCATGGTATAGGAATGGGGTGGAGAGCACCTAAAAACCCTAGAAAGTGTCTGGTGACACCCAGAAAAATGATGAATGGGCAGGCACATGTATACCGTGATATTTATGGGTAACAAAAGCATCATAGCCTGCTTTCGAATGATGAGCAATGGGAGAAGCTTCTCGACCTTCAGAGGCAGGTAGACTACTCAGTACTGCTCAGAATGACTTCTCAGCCATGCCTGTCTTAATATGATCAAATCTACCTGCACCAATCCATCCATCCAGCTTGTAGTTCCTAAGGTCACCCATACAAAACATATAATATCATTCTACAGTATTCCTCTGGAAAAGAACAGACAAGGAAAAGTGATCTTAATTACAAGCCTCAGCGCCTGTGCATTTAAGAGAGGAAAATCATACTTGCAGCTTCCCCTTCCATCCCTCCACCCTGAAAGGAAGGCACTTGCTTCTTCCTTAAGTCTGTAGAATTCCTGGCTCTAACATCTGCAGAATTTAGGAAGATCAGGTAGCTAAATGGATGCTATTTATAGAAATAGGTCTCCCTAGATGGAGTTTCAACCCGTTTTTTTGCAGACAAAAATTGGGGAAAACCCTTAATGGTGGTTGGGCAGGAGAGAGGCTAACGAGAAGGCTTTGGGGAAGTAGGGAATCCTTCAAGTCATTAAAACCAATTTTTATCTGGGGTGCCTGCTCACTCAGTCGGTAGAGCATGTGACTCTTGATCTCAGGATTCTGAGTTTGAGTCACGCTTTAGGTGTAGAGTTTACTTGAAAAAAATAAAATAAAATAATGCCAATTCTTATCTGGAGAATGCCAAAAGAGGTGAATATTTGACATATTTAAATATAAGTGTATGGTAGATTCAAACACTTGACTATTGATTATGTAGCCATATGTAACTGAAAACTTCCCAGAGACTCATGAGGGTTTGAAAAATACTATTAATGCTTTACTTCTTTTTTTTTTTAATTTTTTTTTTAATGTTTTATTTATTTCTAGGAGAGAGAGAGAGACAGCATGAGCAGGGGAGGGTCAGGGAGAGAGGGAGTCACAGATTGAAACAGGCTCCAGGCTCTGAGCAGGCAGTCAGCACAGAGCCCGACGCAGGGCTCGAACCCACGAACCGCGAGATCATGACCTAAGCGAAAGTCGGACGCTTAACCGACTAAGCCACCCAGGCGCCCCTTAATGCTTTACTTCTTAAGCTGAGTGGTGAGTACCTGGGCATCTCATTATTGGTCAAGTTTTTTTTTTTTTTTAATGTTTATTTATTTTTGAGGGAGAGAGAGGGAGACAGAGGATCTGAAGCAGGCTCCGGATATCAGTGCAGACCCCAACACAGGACTCAAACTCACGAACTGTGAGATCATGCATGACCTGCGCCAAAGTCAGACCCTCAACTCACTGAGCCACCCAGGTGTCCCTTCTCATTATTATTCTTTAAACTAAATAAATGCAGATATACATGCTCTTTTGGTTACAGATTTCATTAAAATAAAATATTTAATTAAAGACTTCTCTATTCCCATTGTCATCTCTACCTGAAGTTAACAGAAGGAGCCAATTAGTGGATTAGATTTGAGAATGTATCTCCTCTTTGTCTCTCTCTGGGCCTCTCCCTCTGTACTTCTTTCCTCTGTGTGGCTTCCTGTTTCCTGACTCTGCTAGAATGTGAGCAGCAAACCTTTAAGAAGAGAATTTGTGAACACAACTCAGGCTAGTCTCAGTGTTTGTATATTCAGGAGTGAGGCTGAGCCACAGGCCAGCCCTCCTGCCCTCCATTGCCTGGAAGGAGAGACTGAAGAGGCCAGGGAACAGAGGACTCTGTCCTGCGGGTACAGGTGCCCTAGGTGAGAGATAAGAAGCTGGCTATTGGACAAGCAACAAACTCCAGCCTCTTGGATCCCAGACCAGCATTGGAAGGGATGCCAAAAGGCACAGGCTTTACAGACACAGTTCATTCAAAGCACCTTTACTGCTCTTTCTCTCTTCTTTCTCATTCACTGTACAAATGGCAGCCGTCAGTTCAGATAGAGCCTCTTGGGTTTGAGGCATAGGGAAGTGTCCACTGCAGGGAAAGATTCATGAGAAAAGGGAGCTTGCCTTTCTACTTTAGAAAAGAAGAACAAGGAGCCCCAAATCCTTGGCCCCTGGGTAAAATCAACCCTGTTAGGTATAGCTTTGTTTGCTCCACATCAAAGTGGAGTAGGAACAAGTGGCCAGCCATGTAGACCAGCCTAAAGAAGCCATGAGCAGAAGGGCACACGTGACACTAATTCCCAACTGCAGTCATTTGGGGAGTGTCAACTAAAATCACATTCAGAACATATTAAAGTGACTCCCAGCCACAATCAGAGGAAAGGGAAAGAATAATTTAGAACCTATCTTCTTTGAAGAGTAGAACCGTTGAAAGAAACTGGTTAATGGTAACTAAGAGCAAGTTAGAAACCAGGTGGAAATAAAGGGGGAGTACATCTTGTTTGGTCCAGCAAAAATGTTGCTGTAAAGAAAATGGTCAGACCCCTGTGCTCACAGGGTTGACCTTGTGCTGACCAAGCCAGCCTTGGGCTCCAGATGCACTGTGCCTTCCTCATTTTATGCAGATGGAAAAGAGACCAGTTTTTAGTTAGTTATTATTACTTACCATTATTCCTATAGCTGACGGTATTCTAAGTTTTTTGCTATAAAGTAGCATTAAAATTTTTTTTTTCCATATACAAGCCTTTGGTGGCCTTGGACAGATCATGACAGGGATGAAAACCATGAAAGGATTAAATAACTCTAAGATGTCAGCTTCGATCCTGGGAGGCCATCTTCATCGTGACTTCTCCCAAAATTGTTCTCAACTGAAGTATCTAGTTTTAATTCCTTTCATTGCTAAGGAACTTGAGAAAAACAAAACAATACAAAACTATTTCCTGTAATGATTAATTACTTCATCCTAGGATGGAAGAATTGCTAATTCCTACAGTACAAACTGTCTGTTTTACAAGTAAAGCATGGCACTAGTTGACCCTCCCTCTTCTCATCTGACACACCAGATGGTAGCCTCTCCCTGGTGCGGGGCTTTGTTTTTACTTAAGGCAGATAAATTCTTTCACACCTCTGAAAGTAAGCCTCTTGCCTCAAACTTACTAATGGCAATAGGGGTACAGAATTTCAGAAACGATCGAAGGGAAGAGAAAGGAGCTCATCTCTACTTCAAGTTCAGTCTGTCAAGTATTATGCTTGCAGTTCACATACAGCATTTCATTTACTTTCACAACAACCCTAGAAGATATCCCATCACTCTCATTTTACAGATGAGTCAACTGAGGCTCGGGGACATTAAATAGTATGACCAAGGTCGCAAAGCTGGTAAGTGGAAAAGCCAGGATTCAAGTCTCAATCTCAGTCCAAAGCCTTGTTTCTTTCCAATACACTGTCCCCCAAATAACAAGAAAGTTAATACAGAGCATGAATCTACCTAGCATTCTCCTGGAGCTTCTGTTGTGAACATGTCTTTTTAATGAGGCTTACTTTTTAAAAATATTTTTTCATCCAAAAATGCCTGTCAGGGTACTCAGATGGCTCAGTCGATTAAGCGTCCAACTCTTAGTTTCAACTCAGGTCATGATGTCCCAGTTTGTGAGATCAAGCCCCAAGACAGGCTCAGCACTGACAGTGCAGAGCCTGCTTAGGACTCTCTCTCTCCCTCCGTCTGCCTCCACTCTCTCTCTCTCAAAATTAATAAGTAAACTTTAAAAAATAAAAATAATAAATAAACAAAAACACCTTTCAAGTACTGATTAGATGACTGACATCATCACATCACAGTGATAAAAAGATATCCCTTTTCTGGTTAATAAACATATGATGTCTGAAAACATGGAGCCATATCCAAAAAAGTGAAGCAATCACAAGCTGTGAATTCCTAACAAGTCTCTGCAAATCTTGTACCTAACACAAGAGGAGCAGAGAAACTCAGTGTTAAAAAGGGAGAAGAAAACTTAAAGTACACCAAGGCTGCATGGCCCTCTTTACACACAAGTAAGCTGAAGCCCAGAAGAGCCCAGTGACTTTCCCAGAATCACACAGCTGGACCATGGCAAGCCGAGCTCAGAACTGAGCAGACAGGCATGGACAGCTCTTGCACTTCAGGATAGTACACCTTCTACAAAACTTCCCCCACCCCATAAGAAACCTAAGAGAGTCCCCAGTATCAATCTAGATGTTGCTTTGAAAGTATTTTTTAGATGTAATTAACATATAATCAGGAAATGGAGTAAAACAGATTACCCTCCCTAATGTGGGTGGGCCTAACCCAATTAATAGAAGGCCTTATGAGCAAATACTGAGGTTTTCCAAGGAAAAAATCCTCCTCAGAAATGCAACATAGAAATGCCTGAGTTTCTAGACTATTGCCGACAGAATTGAGACTCAAGACTCCAGCATCAACTCTTTTTCTTTTTATCATCATTCATTTCTTCTACCTCCCACTCCCTGCCTCTGGCAACCACCAATCTATTCTCTGTATCTATGAGCTTGGGTTTTTGGGGAGGGCTTTGTTTTTGTTTCTGTTTTAGATTCTGTAATTGAGAGGGATTATATGGTATTTGTCTTTCTCTGCCTAACTTATTTCACTTGGAGTAATGTCCCCAGTGTCTATCAATTCCATCCATGTTGTCACAAATGGCAAGATTTCCTTCTTTTCTATGGATGAATATTCCATCATATATGTGTGTGTGTGTATTTGATCATATATATGTGTGTATATATATATTCCATCATATATATATATACACACACATATAGATAGATAGATGTATATAGATAGATAGATATGTCTTCTTTATCCACCCATCCATCGATAAGACACAGGTTGCCTCCATATTTGGCTATCATAAATCATGCTGCAATGAACATGGGATTGCATTATCTTTTAAAGTTAATGTTTTTGTTTTCTCCAAATACCCAGAAATGGAATTGCTGAATCATATAGTAGTTCTATTTTTTAGTTTTTTAATTTTTTGAGGAATCTCCAACCTGTTTTCTAAATTGGCTGCACCAATTTACATTCCTACCAATACCACGTAAGTGTTCTCTTTTCTTCACAGCCTTACCGACACTCGTTATTTCTTATCTTTTTGCTAATAGTCATACTAACAGATGGGAGATGATATCTAATTGTGGTTTTGATTTGCATTTTACTTGTGATTAGTGATACTGAGCACCTTTTCATGTACATGCTGGCCATCTGTGTGTCTTCTTTGGAAAAATATCTCTTCAGATCTGCCCAATTTTTAATTGGATTTTTTGTTTTATTGCTGCTGAGTTGTATGAGTTCTTTATATGTTTTGGATATTAGCCTCATATCAGATATACAATCAGCAAATATTTTCTCCCACTCAGTAAATGGCTTTTTCATTTTGTTTGATGGCTTCTCTTGCTGTACAGCTTCTTAGTCTGATAGATCTTTGCTTTTGTTGTCTTTGTTTTTGGTGTTAGATAAAAAAAAAAAAATCATTACCAAGACCTATGTCAAGGAGCTTACCAGCTATGTTTGAAGGGTTTTATAGTTTCAGATCTTACATTCAAGTCTTTAAATTCATTTTTAATTTTCGAGTTTTGTGTATGATGTCAGAGAGTGGTTCAGTTTTCCCAATACCATCTACTGAAGAGATTGACCTTTTCCCACTATATGTTCTTGGCTCCTCTGTTGTAAATTAACTGACAACTTATGCATGGGCTTATTTCCAGGCTCTCTGTTGTTTCATTGACTGTGTGTTTTTATGCCAATACCATACTGTTTTAATTACTGTAGCTTTGGGGCACCTGGGTGGCTCAGTTGGTTAAGCGTCCGACTTCAGCACAGGTCATGATCTCACGGTCCATGGGTTCGAGCACCGCATTGGGCTCTGTGCTGACAACTCAGAGCCTGGAGCCTACTTCTGATTCTGTGTCTCCCTCTCTCTGCCCCTCCCTTGCTTATGTTCTGTCTCTCAAAAATAAATAAACATTTAAAAAAATAATAATTACTATAGCTTTGTTGAAATCAGAAAACATGATACCTCCAACTTTGTTCTTCTTTCTCAAGATTGCTTTGGCTATTTGGGGTCTTTCATGGCTCTATGCAATTTTTAGGATTATGTTTTATTTCTGTGAAAATGCTATTGGAATTTTGATGGACATTGCATTGAATCTATATATTGCTTTGGGTGGTATAGATATTTTAACAACATTGATTCTTCCACTCCATGAGTACAGAATAACTTTCATTTGTGTCTTCTTTAATTTCATTAATGTCTTACAGTTTTCAATGTACCTGTACAGGCCTTTCACCTCCTTGATTAAATTTATTTCTAGGTATTTTATTCTTTTTTATGCAATTAAAAATGAGATTATTTTCCTAATTTCTATTCCTGACAGTTTCTTATTAGTGTATACTAACACAATAGATTTTTATTTATTGATTTTGTATCCTGCAACTTTGTTGATTTCATTTATTAGTTTTTGGATGGAGTCATTAGGGTTTTCTATGTATATATATATCACATCATCTGCAAATAGTGACAGTTTTACTTCTTCCTTTCCAATCTGGAGGGCTTTTATTTTTTTTTCTATTATTGCTCTGGCTAGAACTTCCAATACTATGGTGAATAAAAGTGGTGAGAGTGGGCCTCCTGGTCTTATTCCTGATCTTAGAGGAAAAGTTTTCAGCTTTTCACTATTGAGTGTGATGTTAGCTGAGGGCTTGTCATACATGGCCTTTATTTTGTTGAGGTACATTCCTTCTATACCCCTTTGTTGTGAGTTTTTATCATAAATGGGTGTTGATTCAACATCAACTCTTCTTTTTTTTTAAGTTTATTTGAGAGAGCGTGTGCATGCACACAAGTCAGGGAGGGGGAAAGAGAGAACCCCAAGCAGGCTCCATGCTATCAGCACAGAGCCTGACACAGGGCTCCATCTCATGAACCAAAATGTGAGATCATGACCTGACCTGAAATCAAGAGTCTGATGCTTAAATGACTGAACCACCCAGGTGCCCCAATCCAACATCAACTCTAAACTGAGTCATCAAATTGCAGGCCTGCCCTATGAATTTCAGACCTTGTCATCTCCCACAATCACTGCATGAGTCAATTCCTTAAAGAGAGAGAGAAGATATATACACACGTAAAGATATACATACATATACATATGCACATATATGGTTCTGTTTCTTTGGAGAAGCTTAATAGATGGAGAATGAATGAATGATGTTCTTCTAGGTTGCATATGGTCAATAAAAAGCAACTAGATTAGTGAATGTCTAGCTCATAAGGGCCCTATGTTAGCTCCATGCCCAGAGTTACAAATGCTGCTTCTCCCTTCACAAAGCTGAAGTTGGTGAGGCTTCAAAGCTGATGAGAGGGCTATCAAGTGGTAATATTGCTCTCCTTTTTGAACACTGAATACTGCAGCCTGGAGAGTTTAAGTAACCTGGTCAAGCCACAGAGCTGGTGTGTGGAGCCAGGATTTAAACCCACGACTGCATGACTCCAAAGTCCACAGTCTTTCCACTTCATTACACTCCTGATTTATTTATAACATCACGTAACGTCAAGAGGGGAGGTTTCAGGAAAAATGGAGTAGGCCATCATATCAAATGCTTCAAAGAGGTCAAGGAAGGAAGGAAGGTTGAATGGAGGAGCAGCTCCCTCCACTGCCCCAATCCAAGATACAGCCACCAAAGGTTTTCTATAGTCAGTTCCAAAATAAAAGAATCTATCACCCATTTGTAAAGGAAAGGAGGCACCTCCTGGAATTTCTCCTGGAAAGGCTCAACTAGAAATTTCACCAATGAATCTAGTAGTATCAAAAAATCAGAAATGTTTGTTGTAGACTCAAGTATGAGACAAAATGTAAATGGAAGAATAGAATAAACAAAAAAGGAAGTTCTGGTAAAAGCATTTAAGGAATAATACATGTGTAAGGAAGAGCAAAGGGATGATGAGTTATAGAAATGTTAAATACTATGTAACCTATGTGAGTGTGTCTCCCACAGACCTATTGGTATTCAGTATGGCTCTATATACACAACAGGTATTCCCAAGATGATTTTCCATGACTAGGATGGCGTGTGTTCTCAAAATATAGGGTGCTCTAAATTACATATAGTGGTTTACAAAGTTCATTTGACTGGAGTCATCACTCTCAGCCAGCCTAGCTACTGATCATTGCCCAGCTGATTGGAGCCAGAGATCTTCCTTCTGCCAGATTCAACAAGAAGGGAGTATAAAGAATGCAGTCTCTTATTTACAAGCTGTGAGGCCTACAAAAACTTTGCAGAGTATATCTGTCCATTTGGTAATAAGTGATCTCCAGGGGCTCAGAAAGGGAAGCTGTTTGGGTTAGCAAGTGTAGGTGTTGGTCCTGATTTTCTGCTCTCACAATGCTTTCATTTATTCCAGCAAATGTAGCCTGATGATTCACTGGAGACCAATAGTCATTTGTGCTATTCCCTGGAGGTAACTCAGAGTTGGTGTCTGGGGACATACGCAATCATTGAAAACTCTATTGGCCTAAGTCTCAGTAGCTTGTTAATTCCTAAACTGATTAATGAAGCAATACTCTGAGTAGCAGAAGTTACTGGCCACTGCCAAAGCCAAACTTTTGCTCACAATGTTTAGGTCTCGAGTTTCATTTAGTGACCTCTCAGCCTAGCCTAGAGCCAAGACCACGGAGTCAAGAGTCTGGAAACCCAGGACACACTGGCCAACAGGACTTAACCTTTTAAGATTCAGCTTCCTCCACTGGACCTCAGCAAGGTCTCTTCCATCTCTAAAGTTAAATGAATCCATGGTTTAAGTGAACAAATACATTAGAAGGTATGTATTTCCTCATCCAAGCAACACCAAGAGCAGGGTTTCCCACCAACACCCAAGCCATTAGCAATACAAATAGAAACTGCATATCCCCCCAGAAAGCACAAGAGAATCAACCAAAAAAATATATGAAAATTCAGGATGATTCTGGGAAACAAGCTTAATATACGCTTAGCAGATATAACAACCAATTCGAAAGATTAGACTAACATCAGAAAGTGTGAAAAACCTAGGGATAAGCTTAACTGGAAATATGCACAGGATCTAAATAAAAAGTTTAAAATTCTGAGGGACACAAAAAATATCTAAACAAATGAAAAGATACTTCGTCTCGGACAGGAAAACTTAACAAAATTGATATTAATTTTCCCTAAATTAATTCAAAATTTTAATATTATCCCAATAGAAATACCAATAGGGTTTTTTTAAACTGCACGAATCAATTCTAAAGTTTTATGGAAAATAAATAAGCGAAAATGTGATCAATTTCTTTTTTTTAAAAGATTAATGAGAAGGGGTTAGCCCTCTAAATACATTGAATAGTCAAAGAAATTTGGTATCAAAGCATGAATAAACAGATCATTGGCACAAAATAGAAAAATCCAGAAATAGAGCCAAATATATATAAAAATTTATATTATATATCCACATAAGAATTTATACAAGAATACATATACATATGAGAATTTACATATTTTTTTAATTCCCATTTTGAATCAGTGGGAGGTAAATGGATTATTCGGGAAATGATGGTAGGACAATTTGGTTGCCATTTGGAAAAATATAAGGTTAAATATATACTCTACATGTTACAACCACCAAAAACAAAAATTCTAGATGGGAACAAAATGTAAACCTCAAAAGCAAAACCATGAAAGTACTAGAATAAAACATGGGATTAAAAAAATAATCTTAACAGTGGAGAAGGCTTTCCTAAATATTATACAAAACTCCAAAGCCATAAAAGAAAAGTTTGGTAAACTGAAATACCTTTACAAAAGAAAAGATCATCATGATTTTTTAAGTATAAACAAAGTCAAATGAAAAACCAGGAATAAATATCTTTAAAGTATATTTCAGACAAAAGGCTAATGTCCTTCATATGCAAAGAGCTTCTCAAATCAATGAAACCAATAACTCAATAGAAAAAAAATAGATAAAGAATATGAACAGAATCAGGCAAAGAGTTCACATAAGTGAACTACACACATGGCTCTTAATCATAGGAAAAGATGTTCAACCTCATTCACAACAGGATAAATGCAAAACAAAACTCAAAGATGCGAAAATGACAAAGATCAGAAAGATAACAAAATCATTTGGCTAAGGGAAAACATGCACTTTTGCACATTGCCTATGAGGGTGTAAATTGGATCAATCTCTGTAAGACCAATTTGGCAATATCTATCAAAAAAGTAGAGATACCCCTTGACTCAGTAATACCACTTCTAGAAACTTATCTCACTGGTATATTTGCATATAAGTGAAATGACACAGATAAAGGATAATAATTGTAGCAGTACTTGGAATAGCAAAAGACTGGAAACAAATGTTTTCAATAGGGCGCTGATTAAATAATGAACTACCCAGATAATACTAAGTGAAAAAAGCAAAATGCAATGTATGTAGTATGCTACCACATGTGTAAAGAAAGATTGTCTATATACTTGTATATGCTTGTGTATGCACTGATAGTCAATGCATATTATCAATACAAGAAATAAGAAGTTACATCTGGGAGAAGAACAGAGTGGCTCAGGAGCAGGGGTTAGGAGGGCGGTTTATAACTTTCGAAGTTTGTACTATTCAAGAAATTTTAATTAATGCAAGGCCAAAAAAAAAAAAAAAAAAAAAGCATTCTTCAGCCTTACACAGGACCTGCAGAATCAGATGTCCTTACACAGGACGTCTCTGAGGAAGGAGTCCAGGACTCTGCAATTTTAACAAACATTATACATGATTCTCAAGCAAACAGAAGTTTGAGAACCCCTGACAAAGAGCATCATTAGTAATGCACACTTATCAAAATAATAATAGCAACAATGACGTAAGCACTATGAACACTTATTTAAAAAGATAAAGCCTAAGACATCATTGCCAACATCTTGCACAAGTTTTTTTCTGAAAAAATATTCCTTGGCACAATCAAGCATAGCAAGATTTGACACCACAATGAAGTATTCCTTGTTCTCTCATGTGCAGTTTTAACCACAATTAATAATTTTGCCAGCTTTTTATACTTTGCTTTACCCTAATCTTGCAAGATAGGTAAGAACATAAGAAGCCTCACCTGAAGTTCTGTGAAAAGAAGGCAAGTGAATTGCTACTACACAGCACAACCCCTCCGAATTCATTACTTCACAGCTAATAACTACACACTACCTTCTGTGTTCTAAAGAAACCTGTAATTAAAGAAACATAGACGTTTACAAGGGGTCTTCAATCTAGGCATGCCTGTGTTGCAAGTCACAATTACCTATTTCTGAGATGCTAGTGGACACAGGAAAGACCTAGCCTCAATTCTCAGGCAGTTCTGGCTTCCCTTCTGCATACTTCAATTTCTTCTCCTTTAAATAGAGATGAAAAGACAGTATGGCGGAGAGATTAAGAACATGTGCTCTGGAGCCAGACTTTCAGACTCCCAAGGCTCAAATTCCAGCTGTGCCACTGTGTAGCCTGGCATAAGTTACTTAACGTCTCTGTGCCTCTGTAGACAACATCTGTAAAATGGGGATAGCACCACTTCATCCACCTGGTATGAGGATTACATAAATCTACATATGTGCGGCACATTGTATAGAAACTGGTACATAGTGCTAGATAAATATTTGCTATTATTATTTTAGACAAGTCTTGGAGTGTTAAAGGAACCAAGTTCACAAAAATAAGAGTAAAACACAGGGAAGGGGTGGAGAGACAGGGAGGAAAACTCTTAATGGCTAAAGAGAAGACACAGAAGGCAAACAGCAATGAAAAGTTGGTTGTTTCCAAGAAATAAAAAACCAACTACAAGATATTGAAGCAATGGGCCAAGCAAAGCAAAGCTGTTTTTCCCGTGTTCTGTAAGCTGCTCAGCTGCCAGACGTTTCCATTTTCCGGTCTGGGTCTGTCTCGCTGTATAAATTTTATATCAGGGGCCCCAGACCAAGCAGGTTTGGCTTCAGGGGATGTGGCAGCACCTCTTACAAAGCCCCTAAGTTCACGAATATGACCAGGATTCTCCCCTCTGTGGTCTGAGGCAACAGGAGGACATGGCCTCCATAGATCAAGACTTGAGGTGGCAAGGGAACCAGAAGAGAGCTAGAAGGACAGTCCAGGTCTGCCAGCTTCCCACAGACCCACCGTCACTCATGCATATAATCTGCATGTGAGACCACGGGCAGCGAATGCAGATGGAAGGGACCTGTGAACAACCTTGCTGCCTGATTTCTCCATTTTATGGCTGATCTGCAGACTGAGGTCCAGAGAGAGGAAATGTCTTGACCAAAGTGAAGGGGTCTCAGGGAACTACTGTTGACTGAAATATAAGCCCTTCTTCTAATTAAACATTATTTCACCTTTAATTGCTATATTTTAGCCATTTTTTAAGTTCATTCTTTAAAACCAAACAAGAAAAAAAAAGCTTCCAAGTAAAATAAGTATCTCTTGAACTAAAACAGTGGTATCAGCTGTCAAATGCTCACTTCCCTGTGCCAGCTACTGGGCAGGAAGAGCCGTGCAGACCCCCTGATCCACCAGTTCTCCAGTGGAGATATGGGAGATGCCAGAGTCCTTGGTGGCAGCGTGGTCCCTTGCTCTAACGTCTAACTCAGAGGTTCAAAGTGTACCTACAACATCCTAACTTTTTCCTTTAGAAGCTATTTTTTAAGTATCAACCATAATTTATTTTATTCAAAGTCCCTATGAATTTACTCAGGCTTTCAGCATTTGAACTAACTGAAGGCACCATGTGATTCTTTTCCTCTGCAGGTCCTACACATGGCTACCACCTTGTCCCTGACCCCCCTCCCCCCCAACACCCCCTCCATCACCTCCAGGGACCACAGCAGAGCAGAAAGGTCTGCTTTAGCTGCAGCTAAAGGTTCAGCCACAAAGAATCCATCTTGAAGCCTCAAGTGGCTAGAGCTGTAGGTACTGAATTTTTACCACAGATCCTGTTTTGGAAGATTTAGTCTAACAAATTTATCAATAATGGTTTCTCATTTAAAATAATCAGATTCATACCTGACTGCCCATTAGAGCTTCAAACAGAGGATAGATAAAAGTGTTGCCAAGCTGACTTGATAGTTCAACCCAGAAACAAAATGCATTTTAATGAGCAAGAGCTGCCTTACCCTGCATGAATGCTTGATCCCTGCTCCCCCATCTCACCTCACCTGCACTCACACCTATTATTTCCCTCTTAGAGTCACAGGATCTGAAGACCATACGGAAAATGCCAGAACATAGAACTTGAGGTATCAAAGCTACCACACTGCCCCCAAGTAAAAGCAGCCTGGAATCTGGCATAGCCTCAAGAAATGCTCGATTGCCCTCCTAGCTGCCAATTTATCTATGATCTGAAATTACATCAAATTTCCAAGGAAGGGGGAAAGCATTTCCCATGAGCAAGAAGTTAATTTATTTGCAGGGGGAAATGAATGGCTCCCTTTGCTTTCCTGACCCTCCTATAGGCACCAGGAAACAACACAAAATGACCCCGAAGAGAGACCCCAGACAGAGCCTTCAGTTATGTAAGATGGCCTAAAATCAGCCATGGGTGACAGAGGACAGGAATTCTGCAACCCACAGTGATGGGTCTGAGGACTCTAAGCTGAAGTGCACCATCTATTTAAATGCACCTCCTTTTGAGGGGCACCTGGGTGGTTCAGTCGGTTGAATGTCTGACCTCAGCTCTTGGTCACAGTCTCATGGTTAGTGAGTTCAAGCCCCATGTCAGGCTCTGTGCTCAGAGCCTGGAGCCTGCTTCGAATTCTATCTCTGTCTACCTCTGCCCCTACCCCCACTTGTGCTCTGTCTCTCTCTGTCTCTCAAAATTAAATTTCAAAAGCCATTAAAAATTTTTAAAAAAATATCAAGCTTCTTTATACCATCACAGGTGAGAAAGTTATCACTAAAAAGGCCCCAGATTAAGGGAGTTCATTGTCTTAGGACAAGAAGCCCCATTTCCTTTGTTCTGCTCCTTATAATTTATTTCATGAAAGCTAGAACACAGAGGGGAAAGAATTCTGGGGGGGAAAAAAAGCTTTAGTATCCCAATGTTGTCTTAGGTTTGGAAGGGGCAATATTTGAGACCACCTCCAGAAAAAAGATTACTTGGAAGCCCCAAGAAGAAAAATTAATTTTCCAATCAGAGCATATTAACTTTGAACTCCCAACCCACCAGAAAGCACTCAAAGAATGAGAACCAAGAACCATAAGAGGGAAGGGGAGAAAAGGAGTCAGTCGGGACAATTATTTTCTGCTGTCACACCAACCCTGTTCTGTAAAAGCCAAACTCAGACTGGTGTCTCCCAAAGGTGCTCCCTCCCCCCAACTCTGCCATCCCTTGAGCTAGGGGGATCCCTCATTTCACTCACCCTAGCTTTGTTCAAGAAGTACAAGTGAGCCAAGGGGCACCAGACCCTCATACACCATACACTTTTAAATACCCCTCAGGGAGTAAGACATTCAAAACCCCCACATTGTAAGAGCTCCTGCCACCTTCCTTCAAAGTCAACACTTAGTGCTTACTATGTGCCAGGCACTGCTCTAGGCTCTTCACGTGGATTATCCTAGGAGTTGTATGTTAATTGGCCTTATTTTACAGATGAGGAAGATGAGAATGGGATAACTTGCCCAAGGCCACAGAGCTCCTGCATGCAGAGCAGGGACCTCCAGCCTAGGGATCTGACTCCACACCCAGACCATTGCTCTAGCCCACTGTACGGTGTATGTGGGCTTCAGGGACCTCCCCAGACACACACACTCCCTAGCCTTGAGTTTCACTGGCAATACAACCCACCATAAAGCAAGACTTCCCCTCTCTTAAAAGACTCACACTGGCCCCACAGAATGACTATAAGCATACAAGAAAAGAAGTTAAGAAATGCTCCACACTTCAGGAGCCAAAATAAATGCCACCATTGTGTTATGAAACAGTCTCCTGTTTTTCCAAAACCCAAGACTGTTCAGATCCTTTTCTATCTTCCGCCGAGTGTCAAAGACTTCGACCTCAGGTGAATGTGGAGGCTTGGTGGCACTTTGCAAAAGGAGGAACTAGAAAGGAAAACTGTTCTGTTTCTGGGTCCTAGAGTATATTTCATTCAGAGGGAAAGAAACTCTGGACTTTTTTAATGTTTATAGGGAGTAGCCCTAAACAGAATGTTTATGACCTCAGATAGTCATATAATACTGGGTCCTTTTCACTTATTAAAGTTGTCCCCAGTGGAAATTGAAGGTGATAACTGACTCCATGTGCCAACTTCAAATAAACCAAGGTATAAAGCAGCTCCAAAAGGACAATTCATTGAAAGAAAAGCCAAAAGGCAATTTACAAACATCACATGCACTTGTTTTATAGGCATATCTCTAGCCACATACAGTATCAAAAGGAAACTATAAGGGAAGGAATTCACTGTACAGAAGACAAAACAATACCCTTTTTTTTTATTTTTAAAACTCTGGTGAAATAGGTTTCCATAGGACATCCCATTCTTAAAAAATTTAATGTAAACCAACCTGCCTGTGGGTTAGTCACACGATAGACTTCATCGTAGTGTGTACAGATGCCTAGAGTATTTACAAATGTTATCTGTTAGGTAGTAAAGTTCTGTTGCAATTTTTCCAGCACAAATTCCATAGTAAAATAAAGAGGGGCTATTGGTGTTTTTGTATAAAAATTCTTAACAGATGGATAAAGTCAATTTTCCTGAGAGAAGATTTGTTCTTGAAATATTTCTCTTTAACAACTGGAAATATAGAAATGGGATGTAGTTGTAAAAGAAGCATAAGAATGTCTAAGTTAACATTTTTCTTTTAAATTATTTAAGTACCATTAAGTTAAAATGTTTACATTCATTATAAAAAATGTTGTTAAATCTTATGCAAATGATTTAACACTGATTGCTGCAACGCAAATTGCACTTTTTAAAAAAATTATTGTTTGCATGGAAGAAAAATATCTTGTTTGCTACCCTGTTTACAAATCCCGACTGACCTCAGGTCAGTCCCACAACATGAACTTTGAGAGCCGTCAGTCACAGTGTACATTACACCTGCAATGCAGTCTTGCACACGGAGTAATATTTTTGACGAGAAACCTCACGAACTGACTCAGCCTCCAGAGGTGTGTACCAAGTGGCCTCAAATGGTCTTCTCCATGAAAGCATGTGAAATTCGGGTGGGGAAAAGGTACGAAGAAATTCTGGAATAACCAAAACCGATCAGAAGAAGCACGTGATTTGGGGCAATACACATAAAACCATTTTTTTAAAAAAAAATCTCTCAATATTCCTTAGCAGGCAAGGCCCCGGTCCTAGTCCCAGTTTCTGGAAGAGGCACAGTGGTCGTCAGGTCTCCTGGCAGGCCGAGGCAGGCTGGCTGGAAGTGGCCGTGGCCAGGGAGGAGGCGACGTGCTGTG
This sequence comes from Hyaena hyaena, assembly GCF_003009895.1. Classification (NCBI taxonomy): domain Eukaryota; kingdom Metazoa; phylum Chordata; class Mammalia; order Carnivora; family Hyaenidae; genus Hyaena; species Hyaena hyaena. Next base: position 4,789,116 of record NW_024080646.1, read on the forward strand.
GGCTGCACTGGCCCTCCCCTGGAAGCCCTCTGTCTTCTCTCTGGTTCTTCAGAGTCAGGGGCAGGGTGGTAAGGCAGAGGCAAGCCTCTTGGGAAATACATCTCTTTCAAAATAAAGGCACGGAAATCACACGTCAGAGGAACGTTCTGTCAGCATACTCGCCCTGGTTTGGACGGCTTGACAAAATCCCCGCAGCGGGCTCAGGCCAGGGCGAGGGCGCACCAGGAATCCTGTCTCACCGAGGATGTGACTTCGGCCGGCGAGGCCAGGCTGACGCCTATGTACAACCCATCTTGACCTGAGTACTTGAGCTCGCTGTTCTCGGGATTAGTGCTGTCTCCCGCACCAGACATCACTGAAGCGCCCGCCTGGCAGAAGAGAGGGATAGAGAGGAGAAAGACAAGGGGAGAGACAGTTATCGATAAATCTGTCAGGCGGCACCATCTTGCAAGGTCAGCACGTGGGGACAAAAGAGATGGGCGAGAGCTGCCCACCGTGTTGCATGGTGCCATTGACCTAGCCCCGGCCATGTAATCTCTTAGAAACGTTCTCCTGTGAACTTGAGAACTTATGGCAGTAACTACACGGCAAGATGCGCAGCTGGACAAAGATAGGAAAAGGAAACTCAGGAGGCCAACTTGTAAAAAGTGCCAAACTCTCAGCTCTCTGGCAGTGAAACAGACCACACCGCCTAGGTAAATAGGTCTTAATGATGCCCACACAGTCTAATCATTTCAAAAGAGAAAATGCAGAGCACCCCCCCACACACACATACACACACACAGAAGAGCTACAACCTTAGCAGTTATGCCAAAGTCTAACATGGAAAGCCACACAGCTCAGCGAGGCATGAGAAATGAGAGCACTGACTTCATGGAAAATGAACCCACGTGTACACAGTTTTTAATATCTACTTCATTTACCTGAATTCTTTTCAAGGAGAACTGGCCATTTTGAAGGCAGACCACATTATAAAGAAAATGCTAACATCTTATATCTGTCATGGTGGTGGCAATCATTTGTTGAAACAAAAGATCACTCTTCTCTTGTTTCATTCATTCTTTCCATCCAAATGAGAAAGGCCAAATAGAAAACATGGTATAATTTAGTAGAATCAAACCGAAATAACTAAAATCATGTTTAGACTACAATTCGAGAAAAAAGTTGCATTTGACTTTTAAAAAAATATCTAACTATGGGGTACCTGGGTGGCTCAGTCGGTTGAGGGTCTGACTCTTGACTTCAGCTCAGGTCATTATCTCAGTTTGTGGTATCAAGCCCCACATCAAGTCTGTGCTGAGCATGGAGACTGCTCAGAATTTTATCTCTCCCCCCATTCTCCACCCTCCTCCCCCAAAATAAATAAATAAAGAACAGGGGTCAGTGACATCAACAACATCCAGAGACAGTGCCCCACCCATACACAGTGCCCCCAGAAGTTGAAGCCCCAACATGTCAACACAACACGTCTTCCTGCTTCGTCCTTCACCACTGAGTTCTAGCACACACATCACCTCTGATGTTGCAAAGCAGCCCGCACACATGCATCAGCCACAACCTGCAGAACATTCTGCCATCCCCTCCTGCCAGGCACAGGAAACACGGCGGTGTTTCCCCAGGGTTTGTATGCATGCTACACTCCAGATAAGGACTTACAGGATCTAAAGAAAAGCACAAGTGAATAGGCAGGGTCCCAGGGGAAAGAACAGGGTGCAATGACAACTGGCATAGCTTAGAAGTCTGCACGAACCAGCCTTCCTTCCAACTGAATGCCAACCACCCCATCAGCAGGGCCCTCCTTTTCTACCAAAGAGAAAAGATGAGAAGAAAGACCACCACTCTCTCAAGCAATCCCACATTTTTTTGGAGAAAGAATGGAAGCCACTGTGGCTGCAGAAGGGCCATGGGCCAGCATCCCTGTGACAAGATGTGGCACAGCTCCGCTGTGAAGGGCGGTCACCTCGGTGGTCTTAGGCCTGATAGCCTGGAAGTTGGCCTTACTGTCATCCAGAGGCTGAATGAGGCTCACTGAAAAACTATCAGAGCTCAGAGCAAGCTCAGAAGAACTGCTGAAAGACACCTGGGGACAGAGCCTAGCGTCAGTCAACAACAGACCAGTGCTGCTTCCATGGTCTGGATGAAAGCATCGTGGAAACCCAAGGCTGGCATCTGGGGAAACTGAGCAAGGGGTATAGGAGCTCTCTGCAATTTCTCTAAAACTGCTTCAAAGCAAAAGGTTTATTAAAAAAATAAAGATAAAAATAATAAAAAATTAAAAACTAGCCATGATCCCATACTTAAATCATGGCTTTTTCCTTCTAAAAAGCTCTGAAGCTCATTATTCCTTCCTGGCTTTCAGGGTTTAATCCCATAAATTACTGGATATTTGGTTTTCTGACACAGCTAGAATATTTTGTGCTTTTCAAAACATTCATTTGTCTGGCTGAGCTGATGTTACATCTCCTTCAGAGAAACACAGGGCACCAGACACAGGCTGAACTGAATGAAAGTATGCTGAGCCCCCTTGCCTCCACTCGGGGGCCTGGAAGTCAGTGTGGTTCTGCTCTTTTGGAGCAAATAGTCTCGTTTTTCTCTCTACTCTTCACAATGACTGCATGAGGCTGGAACAGAGGGTCTGGCCATGGGAGTTCCTATCCGCCCATCCCCACTTCCTCTCAACTGGAGAGACCAAAGCCAGTCCCTCACAGCCAACCAATCCATCCCTTTCCTGGCAAAAATTAGGGTTTGTAAAACTCCAGCAACAACAGTACTACCACACTCAAACTTCTTGTTAAATCATCACAAACTTAGGGGTGCCTGGGTGGCTCAGTCGATTAAGCAACTGATCTTGGCTCAAGTCATGATCCCACAGTTGGTGAGTTCAGTCCCGCGGTGGGCCCACTGCTCTCAGCACAGAGCTTACTTTGGATCCTTTGTCCCCCTCTCTTTGTCCCACCCCTGACTCCTGCATGCTCAAACTCTCAAAAATAAACACTGTAAATTAATTAATTAATTAACACTTTAACATAAGACTTAAACTGTGGGCTTTCGGTACATAAAAAACCAAATTTCACAGAATCACTGAGATGTTGAAAACTTAAATTTTGAAATAGCTGAAACAATTCTGTCAAACACACCAACAAAGCTACAGATTTGGTGACCCATATAAATATGGTAATTAACTTTAGCCATTAATTCCCCAGAAACTCCACTATGACCAAACCCATCATGGACCCAGTTTTAACCCCCCCCCAAAATATAGAAAAGGGTGATATTCCCTTACTACTCATTTTAGAAAGGAGCTATCATACAACTAACAGGATGAGCACAATTATAATTGACATGTCACACTCAATTTCATAATGATCTACCTATTCCCCCCCAAAGAAACATATGTGCGTTTATTTCTATGACTAAACCTGACTTCACCGCGACAAGACTTTCTGAAACGAAGAGGGTACCTGGATTGGCTCAAGAAGCAGCCCGCCTCACATGGCCAAACACGCTGAGATAGCAGAGGGGTGGTCACCACTACAAGTCAGCAACAAGAAACGTTAGCAAGATGTTTATGAGGGCCAGGCACTGGGTCTGTGAGCCCCAGAGAGACAGACGTTCCCTGGGTAAGCTCCCAGGCCACATACATACTTGAAAGTAAGAATGACCAACTGCCTATCATGAACGATAAATGAGCGGCTGAGACATGGAGGTGGAGCAATAGGTCAAAAAAGGAATCACAGAGGGGCACCTGGGTGGCTTAGTCGGTTAAGCGTCCAACTTTCGCTTAGGTCATGATCTCACGGTTCGTGGGTTCGAGCCCTGTGTCGGGCTCTGTGCTGACTGCCAGCTCAGGGCCTGGAGCCTATTTCAGTCTGTGACTCCCTCTCTCTCTGACCCTCCCCTGCTCACGCTGTCTCTCTCTCTCTCTCCTAGAAATAAATAAAACATTAAAAAAAATTTTAAAAAGGAATCACAGAGGGGAAAGGATTCCTGGGGACAGGCCACACGCAGCCTGCAATGGTGGGGACGACGGACTTCCAAGCATTACCCTGGTTCAGCTAGCTACTGAGTGAGGTCACCTCTCCTAGTCTCCTCCTGGGTAAATTAGAAACTAGCCCTCACATCACCCATCAGTAGGGTTGTGACAATTCAATGTTTGTAAAAGCATGAGCATGGCGCCTTATCATTGGAAGCATTAGGGAAGCTGTTATTACTGGTGAGGAAAGGATATTCAGAAGGGGAGCCATGCATGCTGAGCAGCGTTGGTGGTATAGTGGTGAGCATAGCTGCCTTCCAGAAGGGGAGCCATGCAGGACACATTCTCAAGCAAAGGCAGCTGAAACGGAAGGATTAAGCAAAAGAGGCAAGGACACAATGTGGAAGAGGTAACCGAGAAGGCCTCACCTAAAACTCTCTGTGCCTCAGGTTCCTCACCTAGAAAATGGAAGTAAAAGACGCATCTATGTCCTGAGGGTTATTGCAAGAATTCAACACATAATGCCTTTACAACAGCATCTGACAACAGGAAAACAATAGAAGCAAACAACACTGTATTTTATTATTATTGTTAAGGAGCACAGACCTAATTTAATCTCCCCAATTCCACCCTTCACCAGGTGATTTACCACCATCACTTGGGAGTAGTGATGGAATTCATTCAGAGCTAAGTGAAAACCACCTCAACAGTGACAGTCTTTTTTTAAATGTTTATTTTATTTGAGAAAGAATGTGAGCTGGGGAGAAGGGGGCGGCGGGGGCGGGGGGGGGGGAGGCAGGAAGAAAGAGGATCCGAAGCTGGCTCTGCGCTGACAGCATCTAGCCTAATGTGGGCTCAAACTCATGAGATCATGACCTGAACTGAAGTTGGACACTCAAGTGACTGAGCCACCCAAGTGCCCCAGTAGTGACCTTCTTCTAACTGTTACTGACAACTCTGCAGAAAAACAACAACAACAACAACAACAAAAAACCAAGGTGCTTCTTTAGGCCTTCAAAAGGCTCATAGGCCTTCTTCAAATAAACCACATTAAAGAAATCCTAATACCTTGAACATCATTCTTTAACACCTGAGCAATAATCCTAAAAGCTACCAACTGAAATGCCTATTGTCTTCTTTGTTCAAAAATAACTCCTACGTCAAAGGGCAGGCAAATCCCAAATTACGTGAGTGATGAGTACCTGAAAAACACCAGCTCCTTAGAAATCAAAAGTGACATCTGACTTTCTCAAAAAAAAAAAAAAAAAAAAAAAAAGAAAAAGTGCTTGTGCCCAACACCTGAGAATCTTATTTGTAGATGGGGATACACTATTTCAACAGGAAATACTGCAGCATGCAGATTTTTTTTTTATCAATCATACCTCAATAAAAAATCATATTTTTATGGGGCACCAGGCTGGCTCAATCAGTAGAGCATGAGACTCTTGATCACGGGGTCATGGGTTCAAGCCCCATGTTGGGAGTATGTACAGCTTACTTAAATAAAATTAAAATTTTATTAATGAGATTACAGTGATAAGATCTGAGTAGACTGTGATAACCCCACTCCCCTCATCCATGGCCGGTGGGGCTATATTCTGGTACATGCCTTAGCAGAGCTATCAAGAACTTTATATCCTACTGCACTTTGTTATTGCACTTCTGGAGATGTGTTTATAAGGAAAGAATTCAAAGGAAGGGAGAGGATATACAAGGGAAGAAAGACATTCATTGCATGGTTACTTATAATAGTGGGAATCATGGATATAATCTAATGCCTAATAATATGAGATGGTTTGGAAAAGCAAGGTATATCCGCTCTGTGAACTATTATGCAATTATTAAAAGTAAGATCATGTGGCAAAGTGGAAAAAATCCTGTACTACAATGTTAAATGAAAAATAGCAGGATATAACTATGTCATCGGTACAATTTATGTACATCCAAAAGTATTTCAGGGGAACCCAAGAGAGTGTGGGGCCAGCCACCTATACCTATACCTTCCTTTGAATGTTTTAACTGAATGGAGTAGTGTTGTCTAACTTTGGGGAAGTTTAAAGACATTAGCACCAGAGAGATGACGCAAAATGGGGCTCCTGGGTGGATCAGTCGGTTAAGCATCTGACTTCAGCTCAGGTCATGCTTTCACACTCCATGAGTTTGAGCCCCACACTGGGCTCTGTGCTGACAGCTCAGAGCCTGGAGCCTGCTTCGAATTCTGTGTCTCCCTCTCTCTCGGCCCTTCCCCAGCTCACGTTCTGCCTTTCTCTCTCCTTCAAAAATAAATAAGCATTAAAAAAAATTTCTTTTTTTAAAAAGAAATATGACGCAAAACCACTTGAGGGAGGAGCCAGCCAGGAAAGAGTCATAAAGTAGCAGGGAAAAAATAGGGAGGAACCCGAGTGGAAGAACTAACAGAAAGGAGGCCAGAAGGGGCCGGCTGGGACCTAGCCAGATATGTACACGTGAAACATGGTTCCACATAAATTAAGACAACAAACACTCAAAACCAGTATTCTAACCATATAAGAAATCTAGAATTGGCACAACTCTCCTTAAGAAACCTGGCTTACAGATCATTGTTCATCTGAAGTGTCTTTCCCTCTTTAGTAATGTTCAAGGGCTACCTATCGAGAATCAATACAATTTGGGGGGGAAATCAGAGAAAATTTATGACCCTAGACCCAAGTACACACACACAAAATTACAAGCATAAATTTCAATTGGTTGGTATGTTTTCCCACATCTAGTTAAAACCTTGAAAGGATTTTAGTTCAGCAAAAGCAGGTGCTTCACTAACCTACAACCACCTAACCCGGCCAGTGTTCCTGGACAGAAGCAGAGGGGAGCACCTAAGATTGCCCACAGCTGAACCATCCTTCCTCCTTTTGGTAGGCAGTTCAGGCAGGCGGGAGGTCCTCGCTCTTTCTCTGATCAAAGTACATGAGGGTGGGGCAGAAATCTGTTCTGTGTTTCCATTCACAGCTTATCTGCCCTCTACCCTCCCACAGACAACTGAAAATGGAGGCACTTCCTGTTGAAAGAATGTGTTATCAGCACCAGACTCAGCCTGGGCTCAGCACTGAAGACAGGCCAGGCTAGGTAGGAGGCCTGGCAGAGCAGCTGGGTTGGAAATCTCCCTCTTAAAGGAATAAATGACTTCAGGGACAACCAGACTGCTGCAGCTGGGACACAGGAAAATATGCACTAGCCTGTGAAGCAGGCACAGTTCATCTGTAGATCACACAGACCTTTTATGTTTTTTTCCTGTGAGTATAATTTTCGAACATATATCTGAAAAGCAAGGATTTCTGATCTGATAAACTCATAGAGTCAGTGGCCAGCAGTGTCTGGCTCACAGTGGGCTCACCCACTCTGTCAGTTCTCTTTCTCCGCCTCTACTTCACACACCCCCTTACAGGCAGGCCCAGAAAGCACTCCTAAGGTGGCTCAGGCTGGGCAACTCAGAGTAAAGGAAACCCTTACAGGACACAGCCACCCCACAGAAGAATAACATAGGTTCTCTAGCTTGTGAATTATAAACATAAATTTCATTTTTGAGGAAGGAAACCAAAAAGGAATCAACTGGGGTGTGTTCAGTCCTCCGTGCCATAAACTCTCTCAATGGAGCCTTGATCTGAAGAAACAAAACACTGCACCCCAGGCAGGTTGAGGGTGAGTGTGTGATCATTCCCAGAGCATGAGACTTTGATGATGATCACACTGCCTCTTTAGCCCGATTTCAGACTGTCGGCTTCCATGGCCTCTGATCTGTCCTTCCTACACATCTAAGTAAGCTTGTGGTTACGGCTTTTTCTTGTGTGAGGGGAAGCCAGCCATCTCTCACTGCCAATGCTCTCTTCTCTGCTTTTGTAACCTCTAGGTTAGGCTCTTGCAGTGCTTTATAGCAGCCTGCCTCAAGTAAAAACCTATGTGTAAATTCCAACAAAAGAGAAACACTTTCAGATAAATCTTAACTTCCACTCTAAAAACTACATTCTTTTCTGTTCGGAAGGAGGTCATAGGACCAGACACAAAAGTGACTCACTAATAGTTTAGGAAGTGACACAAGAAGATACAGAAACACACAAGGGTTCTGTCTCCATCAGGACCCATGAAACCCGTCAATCAGAACAACACCCTTTAAATCTCCCATAACAACTCAAAGCAAGAGAACATAGCATCTTATCTCACAAGAAGGGAGAGTCACGATCACTGCAGCCTAAGCCTAATTCAATTTTTAGCAGAATATTTTACTTATTTTCTTGTAATTTAACAAGAAAATTCTTTAATGGAGAGCTCACTGGCCATCCCCTTTGGGCCCTCTTGCAGCCTCTGGGCCTGAGTAGGCCAAGTTATATCCAGCCTCCAGGACATTGCCCTTTTCAAGTAGGGAAGGACAATTCGATAAAATCTACCCTGGGCAAAGGAGCCCATTGTTTCATTGTTTCATCCATCTATACACACATACCAGGTTTGTCATGGTGATGAAGGTGATGAAAGGCGCAGCCTAAAGTTTATGAGTGCCCTGGGACTATCAGTAAAATGCTAATGTACAAACATAAATTGGGGGGGGGGGTTAGATCCCACCACTTGAAGTCACCAGCATTCTAAAGAAAAAGTTTATTTTATACAATGAATCAAAATGGATGACTATATAAATTGTCAGATTAGGTGGTAAATGATCCTGATCTTTTATTAAAAAAAAAAACTGGCTTTTCAGATTGGATGAGTATCCTAATCTCACCAAATCTCACCATTTCAATCAGAGAAAGCAGACCATGGTCTGAGAACCAAACAGCATTTACAAGAAAGCATTATGAAAGTACTAAGTGTTACAAGGAATGATAAATTGTGGCAATCAGAATAAAAATATTTAAAATGTAGTTACTTTTTTAATACAACAGCTCTACATCTCTTAATTTCACCCATCAGGAATGTAAGGATTTATTTCTAATGTCTTGGGATAAAAAAATAAATGCCACGCAAATAAAGCACATCACTATTAACTTCCGAGATTATATTTAAATAGTGCTGTTATCCTTGAGCTTCAAAGAGGTCTGCAGGCATCTCCCACTTATGCTATACAACGCTCTTAAGGACCAGATGGTAGGAATTACTTTTCCCTTTTAGTAGGAGGAACACAGAGGCTTTACAAAACCTTGGCAGCTTTACTACAGTCACACATAGAGCTGGAACTAGCGCCTGGATGCTTGAATGTGCTTCCTTCCAGCTGCTAATCCGTGAACCCCCAGAATAAACTGTAGACCGGACCAAGCCTTCACCATGAATCAAGCACATAAGCTTAATCAAAGCTTCAGGTTAAAAGTATCTGTGCTTAATAAGATAAAAAATATGATTCTGGCATGTGTGCCCCAGTGCTGGTGAAACCATGCCATGTGAACAACACCGAAAACAGCAACAAAGCAAGTAAACGGGCATTAAAACACCCTCAGATACTGACTTGGAACTGTTTACTCACAGGACTGCAACAATACACCGAGATAAATACCTGTCATTTATTTGTTCAAATCTTTCTTAAAATCTGAGGTCAGTAAAATACTCTGTGCTCAGTCCCACAAATTCTGAGTGCTGGTTCTGGTGTGATAGATAGCTGAATTATGAATCATCACATATATGCCAACACCTGTCTTTGTAGATGCTTTTTAAAGTTATTGAAATTTCAGAAAAAATTTACAGGTAGGTCTAAACATGAACAAAGCTAACAAATTGTATTTAATTCATATCCATTAGATCTTCATATCGCTAGTAACCCTTTTGGCAGACACCCATGAAATGCATAATAAATTACTTTTGTTCCAGTAAAGGAATTCATTTTCTTCGAAGATTCATTTAGCAGTAACATTTCAGAGCATTCTAAGCCAGATTTCTTAAATTTGGCCATGTTTTCCCGTAACATTATTTCATGTTTTGTGACAATTTGTATATTCTTACAGAGGCACGGGGGATGGGGGGGGAGACTGCAAAGAAACTGTAATCTACAGAAATGTTGTGTTCTAAGATGAAGCCTTCTAACCTGAGGCTATATGAGAAGGCTTATGACGCTGCCCACACTTATTCCCGACCTAGTATTCTGACTTTCAGGTTGTGATAATGAGTCACTTATTAAATAAACCACAGTCCTGTGATAAATTGGGTGGACAAATATAAACTATTTAAAGAATGATACAGTTGTGCTGTTTCCTAATATACACATAAAGGCACTGGATATTAATGTAGTGCAATGCATTTCTAAGTACTCCTCACCATCCTCCCCATAACACACAGGCCTGCGCTTGTGCGCGCGAACACACACACGAACACAGGCACAACACAAAAAAAGGGAAGTCTGGAAAAGGCCTTGAGATCAAAATGAAAGTATGTAAACTTCACATGCTTACACGTTCCTTGCCAGGTTGGCGTGTGACTTTCACAGCGAAGGCCAATGAGGTCAGACAGGAACGTTGAGTTATTAGAAGGAATTGAAAGAAATCGGGAGCCTGGCACATCGGGAGCGTGAAGATAAAATGCCAACAAAATATTTACGTTTATGGCTTGTAGCAAGAGGCAAGTGGGATGTTAATAACTGGGTGATTGGTCAGCTCCCTGGGAGTGGTAGCAGGCCGGAGACCTCAGTTCCAGTCCCGGCTTCCAAACGGGCTGGTTTTGTGACCTTATGGAGTCACTCTGGATCCTGGCTTATAAAGGAGGCAATAATAACACCTATCTGCAATGCTCTCACAGACCCTTGCAGGAGACTGACGACTTTTTAACTTTCTTTTTATTCATTTAGAAAAGAGTATCATGGACTATAAACTCTGAGAGAAATAGACACTTGCCTATTTCTCGATAATTTCATAAAAACTAACTGTAGGCAATTGGGACATTCTGAAAAGTTACACCTAACTTGACACTATTAGATTGAAACCGTTAGAAGGATGTTAGTACTGCAAACTTGTGTTTGATATTTTTAAGAGAGATTTTTAAAAGCACATTAGGGACATCAACCACAGTAAATTTCACTACCTGTTATTCTTTTATTACCCTATTAACACAGTCTTTGTACTAAAATACATTTTTTATTTAGAAGTACGATATCGATGAGAAAATTTGTATACTGTATTTGGTCGCAAGCAAATCACTTCTCTGGCACCATTTCCCCACCCGTTTCTGCATGATGATTTCTCATGCTCAAATTACTAATGAAAATTGATCAGATTTCCTTAAGAAAATATTTCTTCTCTCTAAAGATTTCAATATCATATAATATCACGTATTAATTTAGTATGCCATAATGATAACAGACTGCCAGAGCTGGGTCCAAAACCAAGCCCTGCCTCCTAACATGTACACCACCTTGGACGTGTTACTTTGTTCGGAGTCTCACCTCCTCTGCCCCCAATCAAAAATGGAGATAAAACACCATATGTAGAGTGATAATTATAAATGAAAGAGAAAAGGTACCTAAAACACCTGACACGTAAAAAGTACTTAGAAGCAGGCTTCTGCTTTGCTATGTCCAGTATCTTATAAATGATGAAGCATGGAAAAGGGAGATCTTCTCAGAAGCAAAAGTACAATGATAAAATGCAAGACTAACACTAATGCCCAGCTCTCCTGCAACCTAAGGACACCTGAAAATATTCAGCTTCAGAGATGACATAGGGGTGCCTGGGTGGCTCAGTGGGTTGAGCGTCCAACTTGGGCTCAGGTCATGATCTCACCGTTCAGGAGTTCGAGCCCTGCATCCAGCTCCGTGTTGACAGCTCAGAGCCTGGAGCCTGCTTCAGATTTTGTGTCTCCCAATCTCTCTGCTCGTGCTGTCTCTCTATCTCTCAAAAATAAATAAACATCATACACACAAAAAAGAAGTGAGCAGTGGGGCGCCTGGGTGGCTTAGTCGGTTAAGCGTCCGACTTTCGCTTGGGTCATGATCTCGCGGTTCGTGGGTTCAAGCCCCGCGTTGGGCTCTGTGCTGACTGCCAGCTCAGAGCCTGGAGCCTGTTTCATAGTCTGTGACTCCCTCTCTCTCTGACCCTCCCCTGCTCACGCTGTCTCTCTCTCTCTCCTAGAAATAAATAAAAAACATTAAAAAAAAATTTTTTTTTTAAAAAGAGGTGAGCAGTAATTTTTTGTCCTCTCCAGGAGCCTCTAGAACCAGAACTGCTCTGCCGAGTCCAGTTCTTCTAGGGAAAGCAAATCCTACCATTTTGTATGTCCTTCATGAATGTACCTTTCAGCTACCGAACTATTGTAGAAATAGTTAATAATGCAGGAACTAATATTTTATGACCAGTCATAATGCTGTAGTAAATCCAGTGTGATCTAATTACTTGGAGGAAAAGGCAGTGGAGTATAAATTGGTAATAAAGAAGCTACATGACTAACGTGGTGTGTTCCGATTTGTGGCATAGGATGCAAATATTAACACATAAAATCTACAAATAGAATTTTAAATATTAACCATTAACCAACAAAGTACATAACCCTTCTCCAGAAGGCCTTAAAGATGTTAATTGTTGCCTTAAGATGTTCTTCAGAAGGACATCAGATATCCTAATGAGTGTCAATTCCTAAATCTCAGCTGTAGCCACAAGAACGGGGGGGGGGGGGGGGGGGGGGGGGTCGGCACATTAACTCTTTCAAACCACTTGCAGTCCAAGATTTAGCATGATGCAGCTCAGAAGTACTTCTTCTGATAAGGTTGCTGAATAAAGTTATTACCAAGGAGTGACTGCAGTTGGGAAACAGGTCTAGTTAGGCACCTAGCATCCCAGAAGAATAAATGAGGCAGGAATGAAGACACCTATTTTGTATCAAGTAAATGACCAAACAGCGAGTAAGGCCCCCACTGCCAAAGGCAGAGAACCAGCCAGTGTCAAATCTAAGATGAGGTCCTTGCCTCAGTCTAAGGAGGTGTGCCTCATCGTGGACGTTGTCTATTACCAGCAGCAAACCACAGAGGTGAGGAAACATTTCCTATCCCCAACACACCATGCCTAATATGTCTCCATTCAGAGAAAGATTCACCCGGCAGCCACCACAAACTGCACAAACTGTCTTGCCCTGAGAAGCCCTGGGGACAGGAAAACTAAACCCCAGGCCTATATTGTATGCCGCGAGGCCAGTGCATGTCACTAGCTCCGAGGAAGGATTTTCCTAATGACGAAGGGAAACCCTGCTTGTAAAATGTACAAGCAGGACCACGTTAGCATTTGTTTACTTACATCAATTATCAAAATACTCCATTAAGAATGCTTTAATTGTCGGACTCCAGCACCCAACATCCAGAAAAAGAAACACATCTGTCACTACAGTTGGGGGCTAGAGAAAGTCCATCATTTGGAAGTGATGGCACCTTGGGCCCTACTAAAGGCAGACTTTATATTGATTTGAGCCAGTTTCAAAGGTGTACTTGCACTCACTTCACCAGCCCCATCTCCGGCCTTTGGCTCCACACCCCACACTCTGTGACACTGGCCACTAAAACTATGTCCTTGAAGTACCACAGATACCCACGCTCTTCCTTCTGGAAAGCTCCATCCCAGGGTGTCCCCTGCAAAAATCCTACGCAACTAATTCAAATGTTCTCTGTGAAGCCGTTTCCAACTCTGAGGTTGAATTAACGGCTCCCTCCTTTCGATTCTTCCCTACCCTACTGTGTCATTCCTTTAACACATTTCCACATCTAACCAGCAGTGAGATCTATCTACACCTGCTCCTGACCAATACCACCACATTCTAAGCAACCTGAGGCCAGATACCTTGTTTTACTCAATTGTGAATAGGGCCTCTCATAGCACAATATTGTTGAAATGGAATAATGACCATACAGCAAGGATTAGTGAGATATAGTTCATCTCCATTTATTCTGACATTATAGAATTAATGATGAATTCAACATTATATTTGAGTTTTAATATAAACTTAAGTAGCTTTTAATATTTAAGTAGCTTTTATAATAATTTAAAAATTACTTAAGTAGCTTTTAATTTTTTTAAGTAATTCTGCCTACAGAACTACCTCTAAGCAGGTAAATATGTTCAGTAATTTCTTATTCCCAGACATTAAGTCTTATTGCTAATTTCATCCCCAAATTACCCCTTCCTGTACCAAAGGAAATTAAGAGAGATACTTTTGATCTATAAAACTTGAGGATAAAGTTTATACATATGTACAAAAAATATATATTATATATTTAAACGTATACCTATTACATATACATCATATGTTTTATATATTAAGCATTTTCCAGTTTTGCTAATTTTTAGCTACAAGTCATGGTAGGATATTTATAGACATTAAATTTTATTTGGAAATTGCTAATAGAACATGTTCCCTTATTTCTCTCCTAAATAATAAAAAACAAACTATAAAATGTAATTTAGTCAATAAATATAATTCAGTGAAAGATTTAAATATTCTTACAATTTAAATATTCTTACAATCCAGAGATTGTAATAGTCGACTATTTAAGTCGACTAAATACATATTTTTCAGTAAACCTACAGGTGTAAAAAAATTTTAGCATGAAAGACTTTTCTTGGAAAATGTATCTTTAAGTTCAAAAGGCACAAAAATCAATTGTCTACCAAAATTTAACACATTTCTTAACAACACAGGAATTCCAAAGGAACAAGACAGGAACTATGTTAATGCTAGGCTGCCTGGTGGCCAGCCTTCCTGATCTCAGAGAAGAAACACTGCCCTCCCTCTACCTCTAACACATACACACCACACATACAAAACCTACATCAAAAGAAACTGAGTCGTAAGGTAGCTGTGTCAATGATCTGATGACCATCAGAAGGATTGTCTCCTTTTTCCAAGAGGTCTCGTTAAAACAAATTAGCAACAAGGACATAAAAAGCTAAGACACTGTAGCTATATGGCAAATAAGGAAAGAAAGGAGGCTTCGGAGCACTGCAAACATGATTTCTGTGGCACTTAGACTCTTGTCAAGAAAGAATGCCAAATGCTATGTGCTAGGAAAATCTTGCCTACTCCTTCACTGCTGCTGGGGAGGAAACCCTGGAGCCTTTGCTCCCAGACAACCTCCCTCCCTCCAGAATACTCAGCTCCTGCCAGGCTAGCTCAGGAACCAGCCATGGGGACCTGGTGTCCCCACATGAATGTGCCCACATGCAAGACAGGGCAGGAACACCAAGATTTAAAAGGAGCCTGTTAGGGACGCCTGGGTGGCTCAACTGGTTAAATGTCCGACTCTGGATTTCAGTTCAGGTCATGATCTCATACTTTGTGAGTTCGAGCTCCACATTTGGCTCCTCTGCCCTGACAGCTAGAAGTCTGCATGGGATTCTCTCTCCCACCTCTCTCTGCCCCTCTCTTGCTTACAGAAGTGCCTTCATGCTGGCTCTCTCAAGCGCGCTCTCTCTCTCTCTCTCTCTCAAAATAAATAAATTTAAAAAAATAAAAGGAGTCTGCTGGGAATGTGTATTGCTCATGTCCTACACTTTCCCAGAGGGGAATTAAAAGGAACAGCAGGATTGATGTGGACCTTTGCAACGCTGACTTCCTCGCTGTTACAGTCATTAAGATGGACAAGCAGTTACGTTGCACTTACATCCCCTGTGGCCCCCAGTTCCTGTCTTCCACTGAAGTATGCCTAGGATTGCCCTTTGTTTTGTAGCTCTGTTGTCCCTATTAAAGTGAAATAACCCTGGACTACTAACTTCCACCACTTGTCAGCCACAGGAGCCACTGGAGATCAGTGAGAAGGACCCATCATCAAAGGAGCCCTCCAGGGTGCTGTGTATTAGTATCCGGAACACTATAACATTTCCTTCACCTGTGGCACTTCCCCAACTCCTAGAAGCATCTAATCCCAACACCAGCTCCCTCCAACATCACAAACTTTGACCAAAATGGAAAAAGGGCACATCATGACATGCTTCTGACAGCTGCTCACAGAGGCTCCCCCCCCCCCACCCTGCGTGGTCCTCCTCACAGCAGCTCCCCCAGCCCTGGCTGCACACAACAAGACTCAGCCTACCCTGGAAGGCTCTGAAGGTGCTAAGGGACCACTGAGCACACACACTGGCACTCTTCAGCAGTAACCTGGGGAGACCACTCAGGTCTACAACAATTATTCCTGGAGAGGGACAGTTTCCAAAGACAGCCAGCAGACTGGCTTCTGTCCCCTAGGCCTGGTTCCCCACAAGAGCCATGTCGGGTAGGGGCTGCTGGAGACATCCGTGATGGAGAGATGTCTGTGGAGCCCAAGCCAGGGGAAGTGAATCCCTACAGGGGGAAGGGAGGAGGGCAGGCCAGGCCAGCTGGGAAGAGAGGGGGGAGGGGAGGTGGTTGCCTGGGCTCTGCAAGCTGCCCGAGGTCACATGTCTGCAGCCCACACGGGCGGCTCCCTCCAAGGCCGCACGGGCTAAGGGAGTGCTGGGGGCTTCCTGCGCAAGACTTTGCAGGGAACTGCTCTCACACCCACCGACCTCCACAGTCCTTACTGTTCTGCTTCCTGGTCTCTAGCAGGGAACGGAGTAGGCCTCTGAAGGACACTGGCCGGCAAGCCGCCTCCAGCGTACTGGGCCTCACGTGAGGGATGCCAGCTGGAGCGGCCGGAGGATGGCGGCAGAGCTCCCGAGGTCCCTCTTCAGAGTAGGCCACTGACTTCCCACTGCTCCTCCCCTGGAGGACAACTGATCAGACTTGCAAATGGCCAGTTTTTAAACTGAGTCTCACACACACACACACACACACACCCCATTAAAAAAAGGGGGGGGGGGACCTGGGTGGCTCAGTCGGTTGGGCATCCGACTTTGGCTCAGGTCATGACCTCATGGTTCGTGGGTTCGAGCCCCGCATCGGGCTCTGTGCTGACAGCTAGCTCAAAGCCTGGAGCCTGTCTTCAGATTCTGTGTCTCCCTCTCTCTCTGACCCATCCCTGCTCACACTGTCTCTATCTCTCTCTCAGAAATAAAAAAATAAATAAAATAAAAAGTAAATTGAGTCACAAAACCACGAGAGCAAAATGAACTCCATTCACTGTGGCCCCAAGCCCCCAAAGCCCCCAAACACCTGTATTTCTGTGCCATTCAGCATTCACATTTGGCTTTTTCCATGCTTAAGGTCACCTTAACAAACAACAGTGACCCAAAAGTGGCAGCGATCTTCATTTCAGCTGGGAGAGCCTGACATCCTCGGCTACTACCCCAGTGCTTTCAAACCCCAGACGCCGTTTTGCCCCATGTAGCTACTACGTAAGTGCAACTGAAGAAAAAAGAACATTCTTAAATAATCTTTGTCCTTTCACTTCTGCACAGGTAACTGTTCTGTTTACCAGTTTAGACCCTTAAAATTACACCTAACCCTTCTGTTAAAAAAAAAAAAAAGACATTATACACCAGAGTCCACCTTCATAAAGGCTAGAAACGCTCTTTAACATCTATCTACAACAAAAACAAAAAGCAATGGAAAGGCTTTTTGCCTGTGAAACTCAACAGACTTCTTGTGTGATTAAAGCAAAAAGCAAAAGCCCAAAAGAATTTGGGATGGAGGACGAGAAATATCAAATAAAATTTTAAGCAGCCTAAAAAACTTTTTTCATGGTTCCTGTTTGCTAGTTTAAGCCATTCAAAATACGACGCAAAGAAAACAGCTCATTGGTTCCCAAACCCAGGTTAGAAGACACCTCGAGGGCAGCAGTTTCGATTTCACCTGGGGCGCTCACTCAAAAAAAACTACAATTTTCCAAGCCCCACCCCCAGAGACTCTTGACTCAGAAAATCCAGGGTGGGGCCCAGGAATCTGTAGCATTTCAAAGGACCCCAAATAGGGTGAAGCTAAATGTAAAAAACAATTACTAAGTAAATGGGGATTTTGTTGCTGGTGTTTTGACTTAAACTAGTCTCGGTGTAATCCTTAAAATCACCGGGACATGCTCGCTGTTCAGTCCTGCGGCCCAGATCTCACCCACTGAGGTCTAGGGTGAGGCCGGTCATTTTTTAAAGAGCATTCCAGGTGAATATAGGAAATACTGGGGTGGGAAGGTGCTCAACACTTGAGAAGAATGGAGTTTCGGTCACAGCTTTACAGAAACCATGACCTTCACGAAGACCATTGCATCCCTATGCTCAGGGGCAGGAATTACTCACAAACAGAATTTCGCCCTGGCTTGTGGCAAGGCTGAAATAAGTCTGGGTGCAATGAAGGTGGGTTAGAAGAAGGCAAGGAAGGAGGGCAGTGGGTAAAGGAAGACCGGTGAATACAGAAGCAGCACGGCATACACTATGATGACCTTTGCTTTGGGGAAATGATTTTACTTAAAAAAAAAAAAAAGGGGGGGAGGAAGGAAGAGAAGAGAGAAAGGAAAAAAGATGGAGTAACTACGATAAGTAAAAGCAATTTAAGTGTCATTGCCACTGAGATCTAGAAAATCTCTGACTCCTGGTTCTCCTGGTCTACATTAGAAATATGTATGTATAGCAGCTCAGATAGAAACTTGGAACTAAAACCCCGGAAAGCACTTCAAACCAAAACGTCTTGCTTTTACTTGGGTTAATTTAACCATAAAAATGATATAGATCTTAATTAAGAGGTTTGTAAAGTACTTAAGTTTGTCATTCTGTTGACATTCAAATGTAATCTCCTCTAAAAACTATTCTTAGGTATCAGCTAACTAAACCGAACTGTTGGTTTAGATTATTGTACTACCAGATAAGATAAAATTTGAGATAATAGACTAGAGAGCAAGAGCAACCCACTAGCTTAGAAAGAGTCTATACTGGGTTAACACTTACCCCTGAGGCTGTCGGTTGTGTTGTAGGGGAAGTATTTTTGCTGCAATCATCTGAGTTAGAAGATGTGGAAGTTGGAGTCATAGGAACAGAATTATTGCTACTACCTGCAAGTCAAAATTAACCTCATAAATATACACATACTCTACTGTTCAAGTTAGCAGATACTTTACAATCAAATAGCATTTTATTGTATTTACCAGAGCAAGCCTTTGACTTATTTATGTTCTTAGGTTTTCTTTTCCTGGTTTGAATTCCCTCTTTTTTCATAGCAAGCGGTCGAGGCACCTAAAAAAATATTCATATAGGCCTTAAGTTTAACATCATATGGAAGAAAACGCAACTTTAAACTAAAGACTCAATATCAGTACTGAAAGCCCTCATTTATAAAAGAAGCTGGCATGAATTTCAGTACAATTTTTATACATGCTCACCAGATTCCAACCTGGACAAAGACTACACTTTCCCCATCAAATGCAGATTCCCTCAGAGAAAATGGAGTGACTTGCCAGGGAAAATTTATTCCTTCAACTTACTGTTTATTGTTTTAAACAACTTCAATTACAGAGTAAAACCAAGGAGTACACATTTTTATTTTAAAGAGATCATGTGTTGTTCTCTTCCTTCTACACATACAAGGTTAATTTCCTTTTTAAGATTCATGTGTTTATAATATTTCATGCTACCCTTAAATGAGTAACAGAATGTTGCTAACTATAACTATCAAATATATTATTGCTCCTTTGCATAAATGTGCTTGATTGCATTCCGAAATTTTTAAAAGATATAGTTATCATGCATTTCTAGTTGGTTCCGTGCCTTTTTTTCTTTTGAGTAGCATTTTTAAAAGGCTACCACCATGTTATCAACTCTAAATTGCACTCTTCCACATGTTAGTATTTCTAAAATTGAGATGTCTCACAATGGATGTGTGACAGTTCAATCGGTAGTATTTTTGTTTCTTACTGGTATGTGAGATAATAGTTCACATTATAATTAATAACATCCTAAATTCAATAACATGTATGTAAGAAATCAGATTTTTCACTTTCATCCCCTCTCCTTGGCTGATTTTTTCATGACTAAAACCATGTACAAATAAGATCCTAAACATGAATATGCATGAGCAGAATACACGGCATACCCCATGGAGTTTCATGTAGAGTCCACAAGCATTGCACACAGGTTCGCCCTCGGCATTTCTGCGCCACAAAGTGGTGGTTGTGGTGTGGCAGTTGGCACAGGACAACCCAAGCCGCCGGGAGGAAGGCTAAAACGTAGCACAAGACAGTAAATGTACAGATATAAGTGATTTTATGTATATGCTACATACATCCACGAAGTGTGTTCCTGTCATCAATAAGCAGGTACTTTCATTATAAATAAAAAGTCCCTTGGGAAAAGAATTTGAAGGGATGGATTGACCTTCCTGGACCAAGAAACTGGAGTTTTAGGTGCAATGCTCCATCTCACGTGTCTGGCTGGTTTGCTCCAGCATATTAGCGTAGATTATAGAGTAACCAGAACACAGTCACAATGCTGGCCAATAACTGTGCTCACTGTTGTCAGAGGTCTGAGACAGAAGAGTCATGAAATGTAATCACAAATCACAAATGCCTGCCAGTGTTCTTAGGTGGGCTTTGTGCAGTCTCCACTTCTGGAAACTAGAGATAACCAGGTCTATTTCTTGGATATATACAGAGAAATAACCCAAAGACTTTAGAAGGGCCTACACATATTGTACACTTGGATATAAAGAAATATAGTTTAATACATCTTATAATTACCATGGTTGCCTGCTGCCTGACTTTTTGTATTATTCATATAACAAAGGATAAGCAAATTTTATGGCATTGTTTTAATGCTGGCATTATCTTACATACAGTGATAGCGATATATTTTCTTTAACCTCTCAGTACATACAATACCCCACTTTTGTTCATACAAAGGACTAAATGGTATTATCAAAAAGGGCACTGTCATTCTGGTTTCCATGTTTCCTTTATGCCCAGGACATCCATAAAGAGAATTCATCTCGTCTAAATTATTATGTGAGTTATGAAGAGAGTTAAGCTAGTATAAGTTCCTCTCCAAAATGCCAAAATCTAAATTTGTTATTAAATTACCTAGAGAGGCAACTAAAAAACAGTGCCATGACTTCAGTAAAAAAGCTGTGAAGAAGGGAAATCCAAGGACCAAAATAAGTTGAAAGTTAACAGAATCTGGGAACTTAGCTACATCGATTAATTGCAGAAAAGAATATAGTTTTAAAGAATGTATAACAAAAATATGAATTGAGGGTGTACTGAATATTCAGATGAAAGGACAGATTTTTCAAATCCTTTGCTGGCAATTTAAAAGATAAAACTAAAATTTTGCATTTACAATTCACATCCTATTGCATTACTTTAACATTATTCTCTAAGACACAAGTCGTAAGAACAGAGAGACATTGGTAAGCCTCTTAGCACCACATTTTTAAGAAGTCAATGCTAAGAAAAAATAGATTTGACTTTTGGATGAAATGAATACGCCTGGCTGACGAGCCAACTATTTGGGGAATTGCTTTGCTAAAATGATAAAAACACAGAAAACCTTACTCATCAGGGTTTCTTTCTTTCTTTCTTTCTTTCTTTCTTTCTTTCTTTCTTTCTTTCTTTCTTTCTTTTCTCTTTTATGGTTAAAATAAAATAATTTCCTAGGAGAGCACTCCTTTCTCTGTGTAAATGTGAAATCAGTAAACTAAGGACAAGAAGGTTCATTTTATAAACAGGTCATTTATGACAAGTTTCCAGTGGAATTTGAAGCCAACATGAAGTAAACTTGTTATCAGAATTTGCCAATATGACAAAGAACTTTATGACTGTCAACTGCAAATCATAAGTGAAGCTAGTCTCCATAAACATGTAAAATGAAGGTGAGTGGGTTATAAAAGTTCCTTGTAACAAATGATCTCAGTTATATTCATCACTGACAAGGAATTCGAGTTACACCATAAATCTCTTATTTTGCAATATATTACAAGTTCAAATTCACAGTGATTGGTTCTGTACTGCTGGCTAAACAAACTCGGGTTTAACATTCTGAGAACTAAGCTAGATCCATCAAAACCATAAATAAGAAACCCACGAGAACTAATTGATGAACACGCCCTTCCATTGGTATCATTTATAACCCACTTACAAAGCACAATGGCTGACCTTGGTCACTGCCAAGACACCTGCCACACAGAAGGAAAACTAACAGATTCAGAGATGTTAAAAAAATCTTTTCTGCTAACAGTTATTTTTACCAGTGAGTATGCATAATAAATGGCACTATCTAAATATGGATATTATTACAGCAAATTTAGAATGCAACCAGAACTGAAAACGGCTACTATTTTACCCAGTATTTCCTTCAATCTCAATAAAATGTCATCTGGAACTCAACTAGTACTCAGCTCAGTGTGCCTTTCAAAAAAAAAATCAGTTTCACTGTTCATACACAGAAACAAGGTACTTCCCTGGATTATTTTCTGGCCACCACTTTTACTTTTTTTAATATGATGCATAAGAAATGAAAACCATAGGGAGTCCGATGCTAAAGTTAAGGATCCTCTTTGAAGATGAGATTGTAAGCTGCAGGAGGTTGTAACAAGTTTAAGGTACATAACGCACATTAAATTAACCTCAGCCACTTTATTTTAAATGCATTAAAAACAAAACAACCATAAAACTAATTGCTTCTGTTTAAGGTGTCAGACTTCCATTGTGATGCAATTTCACCCTAATCTATTTAACACAAACAACATGTGTAGCGTTTGTTCCTGCTAATTAGAGTATAACAATTAAATAAATTACTTGGATACTTAAGATGTCTGGCATCTCACTGTAAAATATTTTACTTTAAAAGGTATTAAAAGCCTGAGTGCTCGGTTAAACAAATGTTAGCCTTACAGTGGGGCCTGTGAACACTTACATTTATTCTCTCTAATCACTACAGCAGTAAATGCCCTCTCCTAAAACCACACCTAACAATAAGGGATTCTTCCCTGAAGAAAATCAGAATTCCCATAATTTAAAACATAGTTAAAAATGTGTTTGGACTGGTGAAAATCCCCAACTTGAGAAGAACATAAGACTGCACTTTTCTCTCAAGTTCTACGTAGTTTTCTGAACAGCCAGATTTCAAAATAATAAAGGTTAGAGTAAATTTTCATCAAACTCAAAGACAATCCAAAAGAGGGATGGAAATGGGGGCTAAAATCTTTCTCACTCCCAGGAGAAGAGGTAGAAAGGACCCAAAGGTATAAGGAACAGAACCAAAGGAACCCAGAATGAGGCTGCGATTGTCATATTCCATGGAAAGGTGAAGGGGTACAAACGAGCACGGTTTTTCCAGAATAAAATCGAAACCATACCAAAGAGTACACAGAGAAAAAGATCTTCCTTCATCTGACCTAGTCGATATACTCAGGTTTTCTCCCCGAAGGTTACCGTCATCACTAATTTCTTGTGTATATCCCTCCAGAATTATTCTAATGGAATGTACAAGTACATCTAGATTTATACAAATACTGACTTTTGTATACTTTTAAAATGGTAGCTCCCTACACCTTCCCCCTCCCGCATTTATAGACATCATTTCCTAGGTGTAAACGTGGTGAAAGGCTGTCTCCGTTCCCCAGACGCTGGTTTCGGGACGATCTCCCCTCGGGCTCCCGCCGGCGAGCGCTGAAGTGGCCGAGGAAGGAAGGGGGCGGCTGGGTTCCCGCGCTGGGGCAGACCCCGGTGGCCCCGGGCCGCGCCGCACCTGTGCCCGAGAGGGGCGCCCGGGGCGAGCCGGGAGCGCCCGGGCCGCAGGGGAGGGCGGCGCTCACACTCACCACGCGCTTCTGTGGCTTGATGAGGGGCCGGCTGAGGCCGTTCATCTTGCTGTAGAGGCCGCAGGCGTTGCACAAGTAGTGGCCGGTACCGTCCCGCCGCCACAGCGGCGTCTGGATGGAGCCGCAGTTCACGCACTCGCGGCTTTCAGGCAGGTCCTCCAGCAGGTCTGCGACGAGAGCGGGGACAAGAGCCCGGGTGAGGCCGCGCTGCACCCTCCCCTCCCCGGGGTCCCCGGAAGACCCCCGGGAGCCCTGGCCCCGTGCTGGCGACGCGCCCGCCCGCGCCCTTCCCCACGGATCTTTCTGTTCGGCAGCCAAGCCAGGAGCCGGCTGTGGTCACTACTGATCTGGTTCAGCATTTGTCCAATCCTTCTGCAGCCCTGGGAGTGACCAGTAAAACCCCAGGAAAGGAGCAGGAGACGGGGCTGACGGCGGAGCCCGAATCATCCGCCTGCGTCTCCAAGGACCTCGGAATTGAGATGGGCTGTGGGGAAGTCAGCTTGGGTCCCCTGACCCCTCCTTTCCGGCTGTTCCCAAGCGTTTCAAAACTGAAATCTATCATAATAACAGTGTGCCACTTGTCAAACCCAAGCAGGCTATACAGTATCAACACAGATCACTGAGCCCCGCACCAACCCACAAATATCCTGGGTCACAGTAAGGCCCAAGTAATTTTTTTATTTCTATAAATCCCAAGTCATTTTTATTTAAAGTATGTACTGTATCTGCCGCCCTTCCTTTCCTCAAAAAAAAAAAAAAAATAGACAAGTGAAATGAAAAATACTGTTCTTGAGCACTTTATCAATTAGAAAGTGACTCAGGTCTCTTAAGGGGGAAAAAAGACACCATTAACACACAGAGATAAATGTTAACTTTTATGTTCATGCCACAAGGACCGAACACTAAAATATTCTGAGTTCCACGCAGGTCTAACTGTGTCTATCTGAAAAATTTCTACAAACGGTTGATATTTTTATCGATTCAAACATTATTAAAACTGTTTCAGTGCTAAATAAAACTGTTTCCTATTTTCCGACACTAAAACTTCAACTTATGTAGTCTGTCTAAATTGTGTTTATGTCATTTTGCTATTTGGGTGGTTTCCGGTATTTACAACTAACCTAAACCTGTTAATAACCAAAAAAAAAAATCTTGAAAATAAATGGTTGAGCATTTATTACTTCAGCTTAAATTGATTAAATATGAATGTATAAGTATTATCTAAAATTAGATAAGAACAAAAACAAATAAAATCAGATAGGTACTTATTAATTAAATAAGTACTTTTAAAATAGACTATAAAAAATAAATATATCCTTCTGTTTGGGGTTATTTATAAAGGGTTTATAAAGGGTTTAAATGTCTGAATTTGGATTTCTTTAAGAAGCATTTCTGAATCAATTTTTAAAATAAATAAACATTACATTTTAAAGCTTTATTTGAAGTTGTGTGCTAGCAAACCTTTCTATTCCTTCTCATTCCCAAGCAGTTTACAGCTTGTTTCTACCACTCTACTTGTAAAGATATTTAAATGTGTCTTTGGCATGAATACTTTTTAATTCCATTAATACTATTTATCACCCTCCAAAACAAGTCTCCTTCCTCCTCCAGAAATAAGTTTAAAAGAAACTAGCATCCTACATAACTAGAGTTCAAAGTTGTCATGGGGATACAGCAACTTACAACACATCACAAAGATTTATTCTTCTCCGCTGTAAAAGCCACTATTGACTACGGTAATCAGTAAAATGCTCAGGACTTCAAGGACACTGAAGTTAAACAAGGTATTTGTCTTGGTTGTTGACTTTAAAATGTTACCTATCAGAGACCCTCTCGATAGAGGAGCGGGGCATTCCCTGGAGAACCCAGCCCTATGCCTGGCCTCCCTCCTTTCCCCTGGCTGGAAACAATAAACTCCCAGAAGACAACGTGAACACTCCAGGTAAATCTCTTTAGTCATCTGAAAACCCAAAGACAAAACTTAAAGTCCACTTTGGATAAATAAAATTTCCAAAGTTTGTTTATTTTTAATTAAATCAAATCTACAGCTCCCATTTTCTCCCTACCTCTTACCCAGTAGCTACAATCCTACAACTAAAGTAAGAAAACTTTTTTTTAACAATTACAAAATCTGATTGTGCTAGACATCCATTCATTCATCAGTTTCCCCACCGCTCCCCCACCTCCATCATCGTCTCCTAAGACGATGGCTTTGGGATCCCCTGGAGAGAAAAAGGCTCTGGGGAGAAGGGCACAGCCAGTGAATGTCATCCCAGGACCCTGAGAATGGAAGACAATTCAGACAGAGCCTAGGAGGGCACTGGGCTCCAGGACATCCAGAAGCGATGTGAAGACTCACCCCAGGACTCCCTATCATCTACCCACCAGCAAAATCAGGGAGAGGTGTATGGAACAGGTTCCCAGAGGCCTACACGCTGTGTAGGTTGAGAGAGCTCAGCACTCAGGTTTTAGCCCTGCTGTTTGCCCAAATCTAATAAAGAGTGCCTTCAAAAATGGTCTGTTAAAAAAAAAAAATCAAAGCAGAGAGGCTGGGAATCTAGCTAGGAAGCTGGGAGGAGAGGGTTTGTAGGTCAAGGTTTCTCTAGGAAGAGAACACCTGTGAAGACAACCAAAATTAGGTCTTTTGCCTCCCCCAACCCTAGACTGGGCTGATTCTCAGTAGCTTCCTGACTTAAAAGACTCTATGCAAAAGCTGGGTGTTCCCAAGCCCCTTTCTAGCTTTTGGTTGCTGTTTATAACATACTCTGAATCTACGGAAGATTTTTCTAACTTTGCAATGTCCTATCCAGGAAGTGAAAACTTACTGAAAGGATGAGCTAGGTTTAAAATGAGATTTGTAACTCGCCTGCTATTGTACCCTACTGCCTCTGAAAAGCTTTTCTATACAAAATAAGTTTCTTTTAACATCCGAAGACTCCAATGGTGTCTTTTGGACTACTAGTCTCAGTCTTGTGAAATGCTGGAAGACTAGGGGAGAGGGACATGGAGAGAGCGCTAAGGTGTGTCAGCATGTTAAGTAGAGCTGCAGGATCTAGCTCCCACTGCGTTGCCCCCTCCTACCCAACTCAGCACACTCTTTCGGATTCCCTGCTGGATTCCCGACAGACAAAAGCCTCACTCTAACCACCACCCCTCCTTCCCGTGCTTTGAAGACTCCTCACCTCCCAGTCTCTCAGCTTCCCCAGGGAGCCAGCCATGGGTCCCTATGCCGAAGAAAGGGTGACAGCGCTCTGTCTCAAGTCTCTACTCAACAGGGCCCTCCTACCCACTCTACACTGTGGTGAAGACAGTCTCCAGGGCCAGCTTCCCAGAGCAAAGAAGAAGGAATCTTGAGACCAGAGTCAGAGGAGGTAGAGAAAGAGAGGAAGGGCTTATTACCAAAACGCCCGTTGCCCCCTCCCAGTGTTACCAGGAGGGCTGTCCAAGTCAGATCCTTCACTTTCAGGCCACTGCCATTTCCAGTATGTCTTTTGAATACAAAGTTGCCGATTCCTCACTTGATCCCAACTAAGTAGAGCCCCCAAAAGACTTGTCCCAAAATTGAGCACTGAGGCTCCCAGGAAAAGCCCAGATCTGGGGTGTGAGGACACCAGATAAGACAATTTAAGCTGACCTTCCTCCTGCCTTTTTGCCACCTCAGTGGCTCCCACCCCTTCCCTCAAACAAACAGCCCCCCCCCCAAAGCTTTGTCTTAGGAGTCTGTCAGTTTATCAAACAGGTTAAATACAGAGCGAGAGACCTGTAAAAGCACCACAAAGGACCCAGAACACAGAAGCAGCTGAGAACAGAAGCCAGGCAACACAGTTCATAACTTCCTCTGTTTGAGCAGAAAACTTCAAAATGGGGTGTTTCCAGGTATTTTGACAACTGTGTTTTCCCAGTTCACTCCAAATTGTCCCCAGACACTGGAATGAAAGTATGGGTGGCATGGAAAACTGGTGAAAAATCAGTGGGCTGAACTCTGGAGTAAGAACAGATGTGGGAGCACCGGGATCCCTGGGTCACTGCCTGGAAGACAGGGCGGCAGCCCCGGGCAGGGCGGCCCGGGTCATGTCAGGCAAAAGGGTCCCTCCACCAGCTTTCCCCACGACAGTCACAAGCTAACCAGCCAGGTATCCACTCTTCTCTCCCTCCCACTGAGCGGAAAGCCAACTTGGTCCTTCGGTCCTTTCCCACGGTGGAGATCTTAAACACTCCCCTTGGGGAAGACACAATTCGTCACCTCTGGAGAGTTGAACTGTTTTTGAGGAGAGAGTGAATCAAGTGTCGGACACTCTCCCAAACTTACCCACCCCCATAGAGTCTCATTCTTGCACTTTGGCAAATTAGGGTCTGTGGCAGGTCTCAGGCCCCACCAGTTCCTTCCCCGTCCTTTTTTCCCCCCAATTGTCCACCCCGTTCACGGTTCAAGTCCCTCGAGCTTCTCCAAGGCACGGAGATGTATACGTGCGCCTAGTGTCCTTCGTGGAAACGAACGGAACCAATCCACAAAATAGAAGAACCTCACCAACACTGACAGACTGAGGGGTCCTGACAAAGTTCTGCAAATCCTGCCTGGGACCAGGTCGACAGTAAAGCTCTAAACACAAGGCCCAGGTCAACCAGCAGCTCCACGCCCCCACAGGCCCCAGCGCTTCAGGCCGCCAGGACCGCGGCGCGCCTCTTACCTGCACTGGGGCCCCGCGGCACCGGGAGCGGGGCGCCGGCGCGGCTCTGCAGGCTGTGCAGCACCGGGGTCTCGAAGGGTCCTGCGGGCCAGGCGGGCGTCAGCGGCGCACCCACGTAGGGCGAGTAGGGGTTCGGGTGGTGGTGATGGTGATGGTGGTAGGTCCCGTTCAGCGGCCGCGCGGCCGATAGCGAGCTGTACTGGTGCTCGCGGCCGCCCATGGCCGCCAGGCCGCCGCCGCCGCCGCCGCCGCCCACACCGCCAGCGCCCCCGCCACCGGCCGCTGCGTAGCCCCCGGGGTCCCGCGCCGCGCCGTTGGCCACTGGCGGGCTGGGCGAGTATGGGAAGCGCGCCGAGACGTGAGCAGCGGCCGAGCCCGCGCTGCCGGGCCCTGCGGCCCCGCCGCCGGCCGCGCCGCCCGCACCGCCGTACGGGGGGCTGTCGGCCGAGGCTTGAGGCCAGCCGGGGTGCGCGCCGGCGCCGCCCGCGTGGTTGGCGGGCCCGCTGCCCGCCCCCTGCAGGTACGGCAGGCCCGGCAGCATGGAGCCCACGCGGGTGGTGGGCACGTAGACTGGGGAGCTGGCTGCGGCGGCGGCGGCCGCGGCCGCGGCGGCCGAGTGCACGAAGCCGCCGGGCGCGCCGTCGTAGGCGGCCGGCCCCTGGCTGGAGAGGGCGGCGAGGGTCTGGTACATCTCCTCGGGCTGCTCGGGGGCGAAGGGGCTCAGCTTGGCGCCGCGGCTGGACCACAGCAGCTTGCTGGCGGTCGCCGCCTGGTCGAGGTCAGTGAAGAGCAGTAGGTCCTCCCAGCTCGACAGGGCGCTCCCGGGACCTGCGACCCCGGGCGCCGAAGGTCCGTGGGGAGCCCCGAAGGGGTGCGAGGCGTAGGGGCTGAGCAGCAGCGAGCGGGCCGGGGGTCCCGCCGCTGCCTCCGTGTCGAGCTGCGGCGTCCTGCAGTTGCTGGCGCCGCCGGGGCCACGCTCCCCACCCCGCGAGCAGCAGGAGGAGGAAGAGGAGGAGATGGGGGAAGGCGGCGTGGAGGGCTCCCGCGCTGGAAAGGCTCCGGAGTCGCTGGCGTCCGCAGCCGCGGCCCCGAAGCGCTTCGGCAGGCACCAGCCGCCGTCAGTCAAGGCCATCCACGGTCCGGCGCCTCTCCAAGCTAACTTCTAGTTCCTGAGGCGGGGTGAGGGGAGGCAGGGACGGGAGGAGAAATCAAAAAGGGTTACAAACGCGCAGGCCACACATCTCACTCCCACTGCCGTTTCTAGCTAATGAGATTTCTCAGATATCCCGTTTCTGCCCTGGGCGCGGGGATTGGGGAAGGAGAGGGGAACGGAGCCTCCGCCGGGTCCTCCCAGGACCGGGAGATCCGCCCTCCCTTGCCTGCACCGCTCGGGTCCCCTCTCCCTCCCGCCCACCCCCGCCGCAGCATCCTTCATCCTCGCGCGCCAAGATCCCAGGGGTGGCGGTGAGGCTGGCCGAGGTGTCCTTTCTGCCCCAAAGTGGTTCCCTCTCGGCCGACGACACACAAAAGAACTTTTTAAGTAGCTGTGCTGGCCGGCGCTGCCCTGTCCCGCCTCGCTACGCGCGCCCCTCGCGGGGAATGCCTCTCTGCGCGGTCTGCCCGCGCGAAAATCATTAGCGTCAGGAAGGCAACCTGCCCCCGAAAACGAAACCGCCGCCTTCTCCCACACTGGCCTTCCCAGAGCTTCCCGGACTACGCTTGACGGGACGCAACGCGAGCTCCGGAGAGAAGTGCAATTCAGCCCAGGGAAGGTGGGGCGCCGGGGCGGAGACGAGTCTCTGACCTTCCGGGCCCAGGCACTGCCGGCTGCCCGCGGGGCCCGTGTCTCACGCCCGAAACTAGTCCCCGTGGCACCGCACACCTTAGACACGGCTCGAATTTGCACCACCAGCGCAGCGCGTGCGCTCACGCCGGCTGAGCCACCCCCTCCCACCCCGCGGTCATCCCCAACCGCGGAAAGGCCAGACCGTTCCGGAATCAGACGTAGCGGGGTGGAGCGGAGCAGAGAAGGGGAGGGGGGAATGCAAGGGGGGGGGGGACGTGAGACCGCCCCGGGGCCGAGGCCACCCCAAAGGGGAGAGCAGGAAGAAAGACGGGGAGACTCGGAGGGAGTAGGGAAGGGAGGTGAACTGCGGCCGGCAGGGCCTCCTCCGAGCTGCTTTTCCAAATCGCTTCGGCTCACTGGAGATAACCATACTAAAATTAATGCCCACAAAACAGACCCGAGCTAGATAGCAAGAAAGAAGTCTCTCTGCCCGCCTGACTGCCGGCTCCCGCCCCTTTGCGCCAGATAACTCGGAGATAAGGCTGCGCGCAGATAAGCGCTTCAGAGCGAGGAAGACACAGCAGAAGTTGGTCCGCGGTGTCCCGGGAACCTGGGAGCCGCTACGGCCGACAGCGACAGTGGAAGGGAGACACCCTCCGAGCGGCCCGCGGCCCGCAGAGGGCCGCAGAGTCCGGGGCTGAGGGGCCCGTGACGGGTGAGGGGTAGGGGGCGGAAAGAGGGGAGCGCGAGCAAGAGAGGAAGCAGCCGAACCTCGGGTGCGCGCTGCGCATGGAGAACCGCCACGGCGGAGACCGCTCTTGAGCGCGGGGAGAGGCTGAGGGCGCCGGCGGGCGAGCGCGAGTCCGGGGTCTGCGCGGCGCTGCTGGTGAATAAAAAGGAGAGAGGAGGCGCCTCTTACTGCTCTGCCGGAAAACTGCAGCCTGCGCTCCTGATTGGACTCACCGAGCCCTAAACAAACAGCGCTCGCCGAAGGGTGCCAGGCTGTGGGTCGGAACTGCGCTGCGCGAGCAGCTGGGCGCTGGAGGTGAAGAGGAGGAGGAGGAGGAGGAGGAGGAGGAGGGAGTGAGGGGAGGAGAGAAAAGAGGGTGGGGAGGGGACCGCGCGCGGCGGGGGGAGGGGAGCGCGCCGCCAAGGCAGACAATGAGCGCCGCGCAGCCTGCGGGTGTGGGCCGAGCTGCTAGTACCTTCCCGGGAGTGGGGGCGAGTCCCTGCAAGGGGCGCAGAGTCCTGGGACGCCTGGGGAGGGACAGAGGTGGCGGAACGCCTGACCTGGCTGGCGACCCACACCCATCCGGCGGCGCAGCGCTTTCCTCCGCCCCCAGTTACACACGCACTCTTGAGGGCGGGGTGGGGAGGGGGGGAGCCGTTGGCTGTGCAAAGCCCCGCGCTGCCACCGCGGCGGGAAGGATGCGCCAGTTTTCGGGTCAACGTGCCCCCCAGAATGAGGGGGAAGTGCTTTGCTCCTCGGGCCTTCCTCGCTCTTCTGTCCACGTTGGAAGAGCTTTTTGTTGTTCTGCAGCTGTATGTGACTTACCTTAAACTTTCCCAGACCTCTTCTCGAGACCCTAGGGCTCGGGTCGTGGTGGCCATCGGGGATCGAGGATCCAAATACATGGAAATGAAGGAACTCGCGTGCCCAGCTCCCTATCTCTACCCTGCTCTTTAGAAACAGACCAAATTCCTAGGAGTTTTCGGGAGTTCACGTCTGCACTCACCAGCTAACCTTTGGGAACTTTTGATTCGGGGTCATGGTGTACGTAAAGGCTAGTCCCTGAAGGTGCGCGTGATGGCAAAAGGGATTCCACCCCAGTCGCGCCCCAAGATGCTCTCCAAGTTTTGGTGTCCCGTTTGCTCTGAGCTTATCCTGCAGAATTTCAGGTAAGTCTAGGATAAGTCATTGGGGGAGGGGGGGATCAACTTCCCTGGACCCAGCGGGAAATACCGCTTCCCCACCCCCACCCTCACATACACACCCCTTCTTCGCTCCCTCCAAATGGTTATCACGACTGTGTACAAACTGATACGGTCCTGAGCCGGCAAAGGGACTGGAAATGAACGTCGCAGGGTTATCAGTGCCGATCTGTCAGCAGCGAGGCGCGCGGCCGCAGGTTGGTCCGCAGCAGGAGCTGTGATATATGTCTCGCTCCCTTGGGCTCACAAAAAGATTTCTTCCGACAGACGTGACCCCAGAAGGCCGCGGAGAGAGAATTTTAACTAGGGCAGGAGGAGTTGCTTTGTGAGAATGGATTTTACAATTTTTTCCAGGTAAATCGAAGTAAATGATTTTCTAAAGGTCAGTCTCCCTGAAAGCATTTGGGCTCTTTTTTTTTTTTTTTTTAATTTTGTGTTTTTCCAGTTGGAAAAGGGAGAGGAAGCTAAGAGAGTTGAACGGGGGAAGGTAGGGGCATTGTAAAATATGGTTTCGAGAGATTGTGAGACCGAGTCGTTGAAAGTATGTTTCCTCTCAATAGAATAGTGAACTGTGAACCTGTGTATAGTACGGGGAGAAGGGGACATGGCCTGACAATGAGAGGGAGAAGGGCGCGGAATCGAGGAAGGCGAAGAGAATTCTTTTTCTTTTCTTTTTTTTTTTTTTGTTCTTCGTTGTAAATTGCTGCTAAACACTTCAGACTTTTAAATTGCTACTAAGACGGTCCATAAACCGTTCTCATCCGATTTAGTCACTTTTATTACATTCCTCTTTGCCTCCCCCAATCACTGTGGCGGTTCCCAGTTTCAGTGTGGCCACAATTTGGAAGGAGTGAAGGTAGAAAACTCTGGAACAGAGATCGGCGACCGGAGCAGGATTCAGGGGCTTTAAATTTTAACCTGGGTTCGATCGAATGGGACTAGCAGAAGAGTTGACCTGGCTTCCGCCTGCCACTTAACTGCGACTAGGGCTGCCAGCGCCTTTCTTTTGGGTTTTACGTGAGTTCCGACCAAGTTTTTAAGTAGACTGAGTTTTTCAGAAGCTCCTTTGTAAGCAGTAACAGAAACGTTGTGGACATCTGATTTTCTTTGGGTCCGACTGTTGTGAAGTGTTTCTCAGTTTTACTCTTAAAAGCAAAGGTTTTTTTTCCCTTAATTCATATTTCAGTGAGGTTATTTCTAATGCCGGCGAGTTTTAAAAAATGCTCTGGCTAAGTTAGATTCCAGGATGTGAATGGCCTCCAAGCCTGAGCCCTGAGAAGACCCAGACCCGAACCTGATTCCTGTTGTGTGTGTTTCTTTATATTAGCAAGTATGAAGGTGTCTGTGAATTTCCTTGGACAATAGCTAAACCGCCAGGGACCTTCTTTCCCCGCAGCTCCGCAGCAGCTGTGAGAGGGTGCGCCAGCCCTGGCACCGCTGCGACAGAGGTGAGCAGCAGGACAGACAATGACCGGCTCCACAAACGTGCGGTTTCTAAGGGCTCGAAAAAGGACCCGGCATTTTACCTTTCAGATTCCCAATCTCTTTTTAACATTGCCTAAAACAAGGGTGGGAGGTTGTAATTTGCTCCTTTGCACGGTCACAATTTTTAGACTAGTTTTCCAACTAAAGGAGAGAAAGGGTAGTAATAGTTTTTTTTTCTTTTCAGTTAACTTAAAAATAAAACAAAACCGTTTAACCCGTAGAGTTTATTCAGACAGCAAGCTAAGGCTGTCTGACACATCCAGTTTACCATTTCCTCAATGTATTGGATTTGGCCCTGGGGGAAACACCCCCGGAAGTAGTGGCACATTTTCAAAGTCACCCCCTAAGGGACCCCGGGTCCCGCGCTTCCTTTGCGCACACCCTCTGGTCCAAAAAAGGAGGGCAGAATAAGGATGCAGAGGGAAGATGTGAATCCATAGAGGAGCCCGAGAGCTGGAGAACCCCATAATTCCCCGGTAAATAGGCTCATAGAAGTTCTATTTTCTTCGCGGTTTTTTCTTTATCTTTTTCCTTTCCTTTTCCTTCCGCCTGTCTCCTTTTTGCAGAGATTCACTAAAATGAAACGAAATTATTTCTCCCCGGACTACTTAGACTCAAGGAATGGCCCCTCTGGAACGCGCCTTCGGTCCTCAAGCCGCCCTCCTCGCCCTGGGAGAGGTGCCGTCTCCAAAACGCGACCTGTCCCCAGGGCTGATTTATTTGGGCCACGCCACACTACTATTCGCAATTCGAATCCAGCCCAAATACAGCAGCCAATTGGGCAGGGGGCGGGGGCTTTGCTGCCAAATGCGAAGGGGTGTTTGGGGATCCAGCCGTGCTCTGCTTCCAGAGGAGCAGCGAGACCCGGGCGAGGACCCGAGTAACGACACGCCTTTTCCCGCCCCCTACCGCCACCCCCCGCAACCTTAAGCTCATTAAGTTGTCAGTTCACAAAGCTCCCGGCTGCTCCAGCGACGTTTCAGAAAGAAAGAATACAATTTCTGATTTAAAACATAGTTTTAAATTGAGAGTTTTTAAAAAGCCGGGTATCTGGGGCCTTCTCGCCGATACCGTATTTCTTCCTGTCCCTGGGACGCTTTTGCCGAAGGACACAGGTCACCCAGGTACCCCCACCCCAGCCAGCATCCTGCCCCAATTGTCAGGTCGGGGCGGCCTGTTCCCCCGACTCAGCGGCTGCCAATCTAATGCTAGCAGGTCCGGAGAGCCCAGGAGGTGTTTGGGGGGGCGAAACGGGGGGTAAGGGGACGGGTTATCTTTTTTTTTTTTTTTCTCCTTAATTCTCGGTAGCCCAAAAATACTCTTTAGGAGAGTCAGGCGGTGGCGGCGGGAGCGCGAGAACTGCGCAGCCTGGCAAGCCGGGTCGCCCCCACCCCGGGCCCGGCTCCCCGCCCGCTCGGCCCGCGGGTCACGGGGAGTCGGGACTCTCAGCGCCGCCCCCGGGCCCCGCAGCCCCGGCCCGGCGCCCCCGCGCCCCGCAGCCCCGGCCGCCCCCCGCGCCCCGCAGCCCCGGCCGCCCCCCGCCCGCCGCCCCCGGCCGCCAGCGCGGCGCGGAGAGGTCACCGCGGTGGCATTCCTCCCGCGCGCTGTTTACGTGACTTAATGTACTTCATACGCCGCGGGTAAGTTAGGGCCGCGATAAGCGGGCGGCCGGAGGAGGGTCGCTGTAAAAGCCCCACGCTGGGCGCCTCCTAGCCCTCCCCTCATCCATTAACCTTTTTACTTTCTTCTTCCCTCTCTCTTTTAAAGGTTGTTATCTAGGCCACCCATGACCGACGAAAGATCTTCCCTCCCTGCTTCTCCCAAGGCCGCTTTAAACCAAATAAATTTGGCTATTAAGGGCCAAGATGCCTGACAAAAGATCGAAAGGTGTCTATCCGTGATCGCTTAAAGAAGCGGAGGAGAGGCTTGGGGCTCTCTGATCCCGATAAAGACATTCCACCCGGCGCCGGCCTCCCTCCCCGCGGCCTGGTCGCGCCCGGACACCCGGAGGTCGCCGCCTCCCGGGCCCACGTGTCCGCGGGCCCGGCGGGACCTGTGTCCGTTGCACCGGGAATGAGAAGGTCCCGGGAGCCGCGGGACTCCGGGCCGGTCGGAGCTGGACGCTCTGCACTTGCCCGGAAAACTAAGCCGAGCTCTCTGGGGCCTGAATGACCGTCCCATTTTGATTACTTTCTGATGTTGAATAATTCTACCTTCCAACTCTCCTCCCCCCCACTCCCTGTGGTTTTGCCGAGGGGTGGCGTGACTCCACATCTCAGGTTTTCTGGAGCAGCCCTTCTCTGGAACCCCGGTCAGAACCCGATGGGTGGAACTGGACAGCTGAGTTAGACTGAGGCCAATATGGAGGGTGTGGACTCGCAAATTAAGAGCGTGCAGGTGGGAGGCAGAGGTCCAATCCCTCAGTCATCCCCAGGTTGGGTTTGGTTATGAAATGCGGTGTTTATTATCATTATTAATTACTACTGGCATAACTACACGAAGCCTAGGGCTGCCAGCTGGGCCGAGGCCCTGCCCCTGGGGTGATCCTTTTCACTAAAGAGGAAACAGGGACTATCCACTTTCCTGGATCCAGGACTAGAAAGTGGGCTTGGGGGAGTCAGGTGCCACGTTTTGGGGGTTTCCTCACTGAATCATTTCTTCTTCCCTTAAGTAGATGTAGCATTTCCCCCATACTCTAGTCTCACCTAAGCGTTTTCTACCACTTTGCAATTTGGGTAGTTAAGAACCTTCAGGGTGGCAAGTTAGAGAGACTGCGATGGATCCCTTGCAATGGGAATTCTTCTTAGATCTGCTGTCCCCTTCTGTTCTATAGTGACGCTGGAGACAGGACTCTGAATTCCAAAGGGCAATCCAACATCTTTGGTTTCTGTCTGTCACCTCATGCGGGGTCCCGGAAGTTAAAGATGACTCTTTTCTCATTGCCTTCCTCCAAATAAGGTGAACTCCAAAGCCATCCACCTCATCTAATCCTTCCCCTTCATCCAGCTGCCCCTCCCTGGATTGGGGGGGGGGGGCGGTGGGAGATAGGGCAAACCAGAGCATCAGAAGGAAAGGGATCATTTCTGCTCTCCAAAAGGTGAAAGAGATACAGAAATTTCCAACACACTAGACATGCAAGACTCAGGCTTTTCCTGGATTTTGCTGGTATCACTAGATGTGCAGATAATGCCAATTCTAGGGTCAGAGTCCAGATGCCACTGCCCCAGAGCAGTCTCAGCTCAGAGACCTTTCTGTTTCTCTTTTCTTGGTTGCAGGGCAGGGAGGGGGTAATGTTGCTAAGGGGAAGCAGAAAAGGAGGTGATAAGCTTTTGGAGATTTGCTAAATAACTAATGCTCCTCCTTGAGTAAATTAAAGGGGAGGGAAATGCCCCAAAAATAAAAAGTTACTGCATTTGCCACCCAGAACTATGACCTCTGCACTCAGTATGTTGCAAATATGCAGAGAATCAGGACCAAGAGTTGTCTACCCATATGCAGCCCTCCAGTTTCCTGCGCTTGCCCAACACCACTGAGTGTATACTGCACAAAGAGAACTAGAAGAGTTGGCTCCTGGTTTTGAAGTGTTTACAGTCTCGAAGTTTGGGACTTCTGTGGAGCCGGTTGGGCAAAGTACCACAGACAATTTCAAAGATGGAAGATGTTTGAGCCTTTCTCTAGAAGAGTTTACCCAGGCTCATATTGTCTTCTGGGCTTCACGGTGAGTTTATGAAGAATAGAGTCACTCTGGCTCACAGACTAAGGGAATTGCCTGGGTTGGAATCCTGATTCCACCACTTTTTAACTGTATGACCAGGACAAATTGCCTAACCTCTCTGTGCCTCAGTTTTCTCATCTGCAACATGAGGATAAAAAACGTACCTCCCTGGCAGGATTGTTAAAGGGATTAAAAGATTTCTTAAATGGAAAATGCTAATAGTATCTGGCATGTAGTAAGCCAATATTACCAATATTTATATTGTAATAGACTCACATATACTACACCAAATTTCAATTTCTTGTGTGACCCAACTGTTCCCTAGAGCAATTTCTGAGAAAGAACTTCTTTCAGCACCCATTCAACTTTGAGTCCTGCCATTCATTAGAGGTCTCAGGCTTTTTCTAGGTACCAGCAGTGAGGATTTTATTTATTGCATTATGGTAGGAAGGGGTGGGGTGAGACAAACATAGTTCTTCACTTGCATTTGATTCCTTTGAAGAAGAAATATTCCTTGTTGTTCTCCCTTGCAAATGCCAGCAGCAGACTCCAGCATCTTCTCCAGGAGGAAGATAGTAATCTTGAGGCTCATCCCCCCGGGAAAAGTATCCTAGACTGCTACAGCACACCTCCCCTTCCCCCTCCCCCACCAGGGACTTCTTTCTGGCAGCAGATAGGAGTGAGTTAACAGATGGGGCCATGAAGGAGGGTAACCTGTGAACTGGCATTAGATAAAAGGGTTGGGGGGACTAATTAAATTGACCTGGTCATCTGACTAGGTCATCTCACACTTATCACCTTTCAGTTTGATATCACTATTTATGCAGGAGACTTATTTGCAGTCATATTTTGTTAAGGAATAGAATATTAAAGATCACTCACGAGCTATGGAACACATTATTATTATTTTTTTTAATGTTTTATTTATTTCTAGGAGAGAGAGACAGCGTGAGCAGGGGAGGGTCAGAGAGAGATGGAGTCACAGACTGAAACAGGCTCCAGGCTCCGAGCTGGCAGTCAGCACAAAGCCCGACGCGGGGCTCGAACCCACAAACCGCGAGATCATGACCTAAGCGAAAGTCGGAAAGTCGGACGCTTAACCGACTAAGCCACCCAGGCGCCCCGGAACACATTATTGATAGAGGAATATCTAGACCATTTCAGACATTTTTCAACTAATTTTCTTTCTGTTTTGGGGGTTTTCCCCCATATAGCACCCCATCTTCTAAAATAAGATCTAAACTTCAATAATGAAAACTTAAAGAGAGAAATCCATGGGACCAAACAAAGAATACCGTTCTCTAGATAAAATGACAGAGAAAGAGATTTGTTTTTCAGAAGGTACAGTCTGGAG
Source organism: Hyaena hyaena (assembly GCF_003009895.1). Taxonomy (NCBI): domain Eukaryota; kingdom Metazoa; phylum Chordata; class Mammalia; order Carnivora; family Hyaenidae; genus Hyaena; species Hyaena hyaena. Next base: position 4,827,684 of record NW_024080646.1, read on the forward strand.
GGAACATAAAAGTCTTCTCCTGCCTGCAGGTTTTCAATGGGGTTTGTGCCCAGAGCCTGTTTTTCTCTTGTCTCTGACAGTCCAGATCTTCTCTACATTTGATTTACTGAGTGCTGTCATTTCTCTGCTCTTTACTTTCACAATCACACATTCAAACCTGATAAAGTTCAAGACCCTGAATACTTGCAGCTTTTGCAGATTTACAGTCCTCCTGCCCCCCACCCCGGCCAGCAGTCCTGAGGCTGATTGAATCCTCATGGACAGAAGCCTTGGGGGATCAGCAGAGAGCCAGCCAGTCCAAGAGGGCTGGGTCCATGGGGACGATAGCCCTCATGCCAGCTCTGTTGGCCAAAGCAAACTTTGGTGGCTTCCTTCCCCTAGAAAATGATGGTCAACATTCTCTCATGTTAGTTTCAACTTCCGGTTTGTAACCTGCCCACGGGCAGGTACAGGAACTATAACTTGCAAGATTTAAAATTGGTGAGAATTGGGTGCAAAATCATGGTGAGCTTGCATCATCAGTGCTTGATTTGCCTGGATCTACTAAACAGCTTTGCAATCAAGGGCAAGCCACTTAACCTCTTGGTGCCTCAGTTGCTCCATCCATAAAATGGTAGAAATATTACTTTCCACAAACATTAATCACAAACTAATGACTTGAGCCCTCCTCCCTGCATGTAGCTCTGTCAGGGCCCCAGGAAAGACTGCTAGCATATGTCTGATCTGGTTCTTTGGATTCTGTCAGGTTAAATACAAACCTACAAGTTAATCTAAATACTATACCAATGGGCTAAACAAAAGGAATGATTCATCTCCAAAGACTGAACAGTTAACTCAGGCTCAAGTTTGCAAACCACTGAAATGTCTGGATGGAAGATACTCTCTAAGTAACCTATTTTTGTCTTTTAGTGTATAAAAAATAACTTTAAGTCACAGGACACTGGTGAAAAGCAACCCTGATGATGAATATTCTTATTTCCCATACGGTTACTGTTTGGGGACTTCACATTTACTAAATCATTATTTTTACATGGTTTAATATTTGTATATGTCTTGAACTCTCAGAATTTTCTGAGTAAGGTAAACATTTTAGGCAGCAGTGGTTTAAGTAGGTCTTTTAAAAAAAATCACTGTTGCAAATCCATAAACTAAAAATGGTGTGATTTTTCCCCCCTTTTAAAATTCATACTCTAAAGAAAGATAGGGGCACCTACGTGGCTCAGTCGGTTAAGCTTCTTACTTCAGCTCAGGTCATGATCTCACAGTTTATGGGTTCGAGCCCCACGTCGGGCTCTGGGCTGACAGCTAGCTCAGAGCCAGGAGCCTGTTTTAGATTCTGTCTCCCTCTTTCTCTGACCCTCCCCTGCTCACGCCATCTCTCTCTCTCTCAGAAATAAATTAAAAACATTAAAAAAAAAAAAGCTAAACTGTCATACTATCTAAAGGGAAAATTGTGCTCACCTGTTAAGGAATGAAGCAGATTTGTTCTCTATCTTCTTCAGAAGTTTCTTCTTCTTCTTTTTTTTTTTTTTTTTAATTCCCCCAACCTGTCAGGAGACATTCATTAGAATATATTACGAAGTTGCTTTTTCTGGACCATAATAATATTCACCTCTACAGTGGTGAATAAAAATAGCAACTTGACTTAATGGATATCAAATAACTTTCTGGATACTCCTAAACCAGATTACTGTTCTGTTTATAATACCACAAATTAAAGGCATGCAATTATCCAACAAAAACAGTGTGAATATTACACCATTTTTAAAGACTGACTACCACGGAACTGGTGCCCAGCCAACTCCAGCCAAAAATCACAGTGTGGATCCACAAATAAAGCCATCAACCTTTGCATTTCAAAGGCATCCTTCTGTAAAGAGCTCAGCATGCTCTGAACAGAAGTGGAAAAAGCCTTGGTGAATAGGAAAGAGCCTATCAGGTGGCAGCTGAGCTGGTGGGCCAGTAGAGAATATATTCTCACTTTAGCACTGTGCCTGGACTAAGCACCCATGTGGAGGTTGAAAGTGTTCAAATCCCAGCTCTGCAGCTTGCTCTCTGGTTGTGTGTCCTTAAGCAAGTTTTTAAATATCTCTACTTCTCATTTTTCTTATCTATAAAAAGAGGGTGGTAGTAACAGTAACCATCCCCAAAGAATTGTGAGTTGACAAGTAAGTTGATTTTTATAAAGAGGAGAGCCTGGCTCAGCATACAGATTTTTTAAATAAGTAAACAATTTTGTTTTATAAATAAGTAAAAACACAAATTTCTACCTGAGGCCAACTCCTAAGCGGAAGGGAGATAAAGGGGAAGAGAAGAGGTATTAAAAGTTCAAAAGGTTAGGTAGGAAGATGATCAAAGGCATAAAGAAAACTAAAGATGTGGGAATATCCAACATTTCCTTCTGCGGATGATTTAAGATCATAAACTCACCCTTTCTGTATGTAGAGCACCGTCCAATATGCTATCTTCACAACGACAGATGTGCCAACAATTCGATCTGTGAATGGAGTCATAGGCTTTTGCCTAGCATGGCATGTTTACATCAGAGGAGAAGTGAAGGTTGCACAGGCAATGAAACTCTTTCAGGGTGCAAATATTTGAATGTCTAACAAATGAAAAAGGTTCTTCTTTCTGGCAGAGTCAATAACCTTTCTTACTTGAGAAAGCACCGCATGGTGGCTACAAGAGGGCCTGGGGTTTCCACACCTGTTCCGTCCTCATGAGCTCCCCAGGTTGTGTCCACAGTCACAACTGACGTGATTCTAGGGATTGTAAAACCCATCCCCCAACCAGCAAAGAATGCCACAATGCATCTCAAACATAGTGGCCCTCTTCTTTGTCCACCCACCCCCAAGATTATGGCTGCCCCCTTTCTGCCCAGGCACCCTGTGGTCATCATGATGTATAGTAAATCACAGGTGGCTTGTCTTTACTGCATCCCTGTGTTCCTCTAATCTGTGAGACCTGAGGGTCACAGATCATGTTTCATTCATTTTTATCTCCCCATTAACACATGCATTGTCTAGCACAAGGCACTCACTAAAAGCTCGTTGAATAAATTGTTGAGTGTGATAATATTGAATATTTCAGTTACTGCTCCAAATTCAAAGTATAAAATCCAGCATTATTAACACCACATCATTTCACACTAAAAACAATGATCTATAAATAAATATATTTATTTATTTATTTTGAGAGAGAGAGAGAGAGCATGAGCAAGGGAGGGGCGGAGAGAGAGGGAGAGAGAAAATCTAAAGCAGGCTCCACCCTGTCAGCACAGAGCCCCACATGGGGCTCCATCCCATGAACTTTGAGATCATGACCTGAGCCAAAATCAAGAGTTGATGCTTAGCCGACGTAGCCACCCAGGCATCCCAAAACAATGATCTCTTTATATGACTTCCCAAAATTTAATTTTTTTCTGCTGTTAAATAGAATCCTCAACCAGAATGTTTGAACAACTACTTTTGTAGGGGAATTTATATTGGCTATAGCTGATTATCAAATGATATCTATGAGTCATTTTCTGATCCAATAATCCTAATACAAACAAATCGTGACTATAGCTTGCAGAACTTTGCTACTCCTTAAAGAAGCTATTGTGGGGCTATTACTGCATCTGATGCTTTGCCTCAGTTTTTATGGACTATTTTACAGTATTCTACTACCTTCTAATTTCAGAGTACTCTCCACATTTTTCTTCCTAATTCAGCCACTTAGAATATTATATTGCCTGTATTCAGAATTCTGTATTAGACAACAATTTATTAAGCCAATTGGAAAGAACACTTTATTTTTTATTTTTATTTTTATAATTTTATTTAATTAATTATCTGTGTACATTCAAGTTAGTTAGCATATAGTACAATAATGATTTCAAGAGTGATTCCAATGATTCATCTCCTATGTATAACACCCAGTACTCATCCCAACACGTATACTCCTTAATACCCCTTACACATTTAGCCCATCTCCCCATTCCCAACCTCTCCAGCAAGGCCTCAGTTCACTCTCTGTATTTAAGAGTCTCATGTTTTGTCCCCCTCCTTGTTTTTATATTATTTTTGCTTCCTTTCCCTTATGTTCATCTCTTTTGTATATTAAATTCCACATATGAGTGAAGTCATATGATATTTGTCTTTCTCTGACTGACTAGTTTTGCTTAGCATACCTCCCTGTAGTTTCATCCACGTAGTTGCAAATGGCAAGATTTCATTGTTTTTGATTGCCGAGTAATACTCCATTGTGTATATATACCACATCTTCTTTATTCATTCATCCGTCGATGGACATTTGAGCGGGAAAGAGCACTTTAAAGAGCACTGCTTAAGATTCTCTCTCCCTCTCTCTTCCCCTCCCCTGCTCCTACACACACATACTCTATATCTCTCTCTCTTTCTGTCTCTCAAAATAAATAAAAATACTTAAACAAAGAATTAAGGGCTGAGGTGTCTGGGTGGCTCAGTCAATTAAGTGTCTGACTTCAGCTCAGGTCATGATCTCATGGTTTGTGGGTTAGAGCCCTGTGTCAGGCTGCATACTGACAGCTCAGGGCCTGGAGCTTGCTTTGTATTCTGTGTCCCCCTCTTTTTCTGCCCTTCCCCCACTCTCTCTCAAAAATATATATTTAAAAATTTTAAGAAAAATAATTAATGGCTAGTTGTTCAAACCAGGAAGAATTCATTAAATATTAATGGAATTTCCAGTACCATGAATGTGAAGCAGAAATATAACTTCCTTTTTCCAGGCTGGACACATGCTCTTCTTTTGTTTCCATCATGCCAATATTAAAGAACAGATTTCAGAGGTGCCTGAGTGGCTCAGTTGGTCAATTGTCCAACTTTGGCCCAGGTCATAATCTCATGGTTCATGAGTTCAAGCTCCACATCGGGCTCTGTGCTGACAGCTCAGAGCCTGGAACCGGCTTCAGATTCTGTGTATCCCTCTTTCTTTCTGCCCCTCCACTGCCCACACTCTCTCTGTGTTTGTCTCTCTCTCTCTCTCTTTGTCTCTGTCTCTCTCTTTTTCAAAAATAAATAAACATTAAAAATTTTTAAAAAATAGAGAACAGATTTTAGTCTCAAGAGCAATGCCTTTTGACATTAGGTATAACATAATGGAATAGATTTATGACTGGCACACACTAAGGTTTTGCTTAAAAATGCGAGCCTGTTTGGATCTCACAGTTTTCCATAAAACTGACAAATCAGAAAATGAGTTTGCTGTGGGAAATGAGGTATTGTGTGCGTAAATATGTAAAGGCAAGATGTGAGCAATATCCTAGAACTTGAAACATGGTTAAAATAATGATGACAAATCTTCAACTGCTGTGAAAACAAACAAGATACAGCTTGCACAATCTTCAAATGCCATACTATTCAAAGATGCTGCCCTCTTACAGGGTTTCTCTTTGACTTACTTTAAATGAACTGGTAACAAAGTACCATAGAATGGTAAAGTAGAAGATACTTTAAACTTCCTCTAATGTGACATCCTGGTGAGAAATCTGAGATCCAGCGGATCCCCAGAAGTTCACTTGTAAGTTGCTTATTTGGAACTTGGAGTAGATATTCTCATAGAAATAACATAATCAGTAATGATTAGAATTCAAATCTGTCCTTCCCCCTCTTATTATACAGTACTGTGTTTACCTGAACAGTATCACCTTCTAGTGTTGTTCACTGCATGTGTACACCGTTTAATCTACATTCTAGGTTAATATGAGCAACATGGTTCAGTTGGTAGAGCATGCAACTCTTGATCTCAGGGTTGTAAGTTCAAGACCTACATTGGATATAGAGATTACTTAAAAATAAAATCTTAAAAAAAAAAAAAACAAAGAAAGAAGACACAACCCCTAGAGATGGGCCTTAATATGCTTAGATACAAGATACCTCCACCCTTCTGTGAGGAGCTAGGATGTTTTTGGTTCCAAGATACAGGACATCTTCTCTAAGTGGATTGAACAGTGAGGACATTCATGTGTTCATGTCACTGGAAGTTCGGAGTGGGGCAAGCTTCAGAGTCATTTTAACCCAGGAGCTCCCACTCCATTTTTCTGCCACTTTCTGTGTGTGCTTCTCCCATTTGTTGACTTCATCTTTAGGTCACTCTTGTCAGGTGGCAAAGGGACTGCAATGGTTCCTATACTTCCTGGAACAAGAAGGAGAGAGAGCACCCCAGTCATAGGTTCTCAAGCAGAAGTCCAGAGATTCACCTTGATGGGATCTGTAAGTCATATACTCTCACCTAAACTAGTGTCCTTAGCTTGGAAATGGAATGGGCTGATTGGAGTAAGCCAAAATCATCTCTCCTCAAAGTGCATGGGTGAGGATGTCAACTAAAATGAAAATATGGGTCCGCTGAGATAGGGAAAGAGGAGAGATGGACAGAATATCAACAATATCCACTAAACCATCTTTCCCCTTGCCCCCAGCCCCAGCCACTAAGGGAGGTATTATGGAGCTAAGAAAGCTCGATGAACAGGGGCAGGCATACAAGTGTGGGGATCAGAGGATGGAAATGTTTTACTTGTGTTAGCTTCATCCTAAAGTGCAATCTACCTCCATCCTTTAGGATCCTTGAACCACAGATCCCCACTCTCTTTCCCAGTTCCCAACTACTTAGAACTTCACTCCCTCTTAGAACTTACGGATCAACCACTGCCACTAGAAAGGAAAATGTCAGTAGAAAAACGTATCTTTTCTTGCATCATTTAAAAGTGGTTATGCATCTTTTATCTTCCATTTCCATTCCAATTCTGTGTTGAAGGGAAACATTAGGGCCCCAGAAATATGACTTATTCTTTGTATCCTGACAAAATAGCTTTGGTATCCATTGACTTCCTAGCATGCTTTGGGACAAAACTATATCGGCTTTTAGTTCACTTTTGATGGTCTGTCTTTAGTCAGTTATGCACTAAGATTACAAGGTTAGCCATGAGAGACTATCTAAAGAAATGTACAAAGAAAGGGGGGTCAACACTGCTTTCCCAACTACGCTCACATTAATAAAAGCACATTACCCCAACTCTCTACAGAGTATCCTCTTTTTGACTAATGGTGGTTACAGTGTTTATTCATGAGCCATTGAACTGTAAAATGTAATAAATAAGCTTGTGATTGGCAAATAAGCTGGAATGGGATTCATGACAATCAATGAAAACACAAAATAAAAATAAAGGAAGGATCAGTCACTCAGGCTTCTCAGTAGAATTGTCCCACATAAAGATTGATTTCAGCCTTACTCTCACTGTATTCTAAAAGTCCCACTTTCTAAAATGGTGGTTTCCCACTGCACGACTGGCTCAGAGCCCAGAGCTCTATCTCTAGAGCTTTCCCCAGAGCTCTAAGAGTATTGCAGCCTTTGCTTGACTGGAGGCCTGGAAATAGAATTGTCCTACCAAGGGTTAAATTTTAAGTAGTTAAGTTCTTCTTTTGCAATAATAATACTTTACATGTGTATAATGCTTCACAGTCACTTTAAATGCTGACTTAATAAAGAGATGTGTATGTCTGATTATTTAGGAACTGAAGGACACCTTTAGGAACTGAGCAAAGCTTCCAGTCTGACACCTGATCTACCAGTCTCAGAGGCAGAATAAGCAGATGTAGAAAAAGACAAGGGCCAGAATGGAATTTTTGTTTGTGATAATGGCAAATCTTTTTTGGAAGTTTTTATTATATCTTATTTTTGAAAATGAAGTTTTTGTTTCAAAGTGAAGCAAATCTGTTCCTCAGAAACAAATGTTAATTTTTAAATTTTCATTTATTTATTGTTAGAAAATGTTTATTTATTTTGAGAGAGAGAGAGTAGGAGAGAGACAGAGAGAGAGAGTAAGAGAGAGGGCTCTGCACTGTGAGCACAGAGCCCAATATGGGGCTGGATCTCACAAACCGTGAGTTCATGATCTGAGCCCAAACCAAAAGTCAGGCGCTTAATGGACTGAGCCACCCAGGCACCTCTAATTTTTTTATTTTTATTTATTTTTTTAAAAAGACTGGCTCATTTTTTTAAAGTTTATTTATTTCGAGAGAGAGAGAACATGTGTGTGCATGCAGGTGTGCAAACAGGAAAGGGACAAAGAAAGGGAGAGAAAATCCCAAGCAGGCTCCATCTGCACTGTCAGTGCAGAGCCCGACTCGAGGCTTAAACCCATGAATCATGAGGCCATGACCGCGTTGAAATCAAAAGTAGGACACTTAACAGACTGAGCCACCCAGGCATTCCTATTCTTTTATATTTTTAAATTTTTATTTATATATTGAATGTTAATTGCTTTCTAAATTACTCTTGGCTTTTGACTCGTTTCCAGCCCAGATATTTTCTCCTTTTCACTAGCATGATTTTATCTTTTGTAAAGAGAAGATAGTTTTTAATTTGGGGGCATAAATAAAGTGACAACAACCAACATAATACTATAAGTTGTTTTGTGTTATTAATCACTCACTTGGGGTATTATTGCTTTTTTGTTTTATCCCAAAAGGTTTTTTTTTTAAGGGCTAATACTCTTCCTTCACTTTACACTGAGGTTTCCAAGCATGTTTTCCAAATTATCCACTCCCCTGTGATTTACCCTACCCTTCACAGGGGCCCAGAATTAAGTCTGCAGGAAAAGGCTAGATCATTCTCATTACACCGGAGGCTGCTCAAAAGAAAAGGAGTAGTTTCAAAACCCTTGTTTCTCAACCGTCAGCATTGAAAATCTATGGAGCAAGTGGACTTAAATGGATATAATCTTTTTGGAAAGTAACTTGATAATCAGCTTTACTAGTCAGAGAGGTTATTGTGTAACATCACAACATTATCTCCAATGGTGGCAAGTTGTACAAAATTTATATGACCCACAACAAGGAAATTATTAAATACAGCACATCCACACAATGGATCATTCTATTGCCATTAAAAAACATGTTTTTGAATAATATTTGATCAACGGGAAAATGCTCATCTTTATGGCGTAATCATCTTTATGGCTGTCAAGATAAGGAAGAGCCTTTATTTTCTTTGTGTGTGTGCATGTGTTTCTCTATTTTACAAGTGTCTATAATGAGCATTTATTGGATTTTTTTTGAAATAAGAAAAAAAAAATCCCAGGAATTCAGAAAGGCCCAGGCTGGGCAGTCACCCTGGATGTGAATGAAGTCTGGCTGTCAGTGAGTCAGTAGATCAGTCAGCAAAGATTTATCTGGTGCCTCCTTTGTGCCAGGGACAGGGACAAACACCAGGACACAAATGACTTAAAAATAAAACAAAACACCACCATCCAGGAGGGGTACCTGCTCTGAGGCACTGAGTTCATAGTGAGTCTTGATTGTATGAGCAAATGCAGATGGTTGCTGTCCCCTTGGGAAACTTTAGTTACTGGTGCCCTAAAGAAAAGAAATTAGTTTAACAGACATAGCAGTAAGTCTCTAAAACCCAAGATACCGATCACCAGAAAGTCCACCTAATCTAAACTTTCTTTCTCCTGCATGCTATTTTTAGGAAAAAAGATCACGGAGATTTATTTTAATTAGCTTATTTCCTATCTCGTGTTTTAATGCCACCATGCAATGAGAGTTGCTGTTCATACTAACATATGATACTGTCCGATTTTAAAGAATACTTTCCCTTAGGGGCATCTGGCTGGCTCTTGATCTCAGGGTTGTACGTTCAAGCCCCACATTGGATATAGAGAGTACTTAAAAAATAAATCTTTAAAAAAAAGAATACTTTCCCTTCATATTTGTGCTTAGATTCTTTGAAGAATGGTGATGTTCATAGGGTAATGTCAGTTACCAGAACCTCTTAACCATTCTGGTTAAATGGAAGATTCCATATTTAGTACTTAAGGTCATCATAAGGAATTCAGCTTGAGGTGAAAACAGTCAATGAAAGTTATATCTGTAAGAAGCTTATGTTTAAATAAGTATTATTATTGTTATTTGCAAACAATAGACTGTATTATAATGGTGAACAGTACAAAAAAAACAAGAGTGAAAATCTTATTAATAATTTTGTTCAAAAGCAACATCTTTTCTTGAAGACATATCATGTTATCCATACACAAATAGAAGTAATATACTTTTTAGACTACCCCAGATAGGAAGAAAAACCTCTAGGAACTGGAAACTAGTTCCAATTGTGCTGCTATCTGATCCAGGCAGTGTATCTACCTCCTTGGGTTCATTTTTATCATCTGTAGGACTGAAGTGACAATTGCTACCCCTTTGTTACTTTACAGTAATGATGTAAGAGTAACTAATATATGAAGGGATGCCTGGGTGGTTCCGTCAGTTAAGCGTCCTACTCTTGCTTTCAGATCAGGTCATGATCTCACGGTTGTTGGGATCAAGCCTCTCATTTGGCTCTGTGCTGACAGCATGGAGCCTGCTTGGGATTCTTTCTCTCCCTGTCTTTGCTCCTCCATTTCCCTCTCTCCCTCTCTCTCAAAATAAGCAAATAACCTTGGGGGAAAAAAAGAATAATATATGAAAATGTGGGTGTGATTCCTTGGCAGAATGAGCTATAACTAGCTGAGGAAGATTCAGAAAATCAAGAGCCAGTGCAGATACATGAAGATACTCTGTTATCTCCAAGCCTTTGGCAGCCCCTTCCAGGAACAACACAGGATGAGCTCTAGATAAATATTCTCTTCTTTTGCTCTAATGGAAAGACCATCTAGGGCTATATGGTTAAAGAAATCTATAAAACCTGTCCAAGGAAATTACAACTAATAACAATAGAAAGAATAACAAAAATAGAAAATCATTACTTGGAAAACAGTAATAACTGGTTCAGAGAAGTATCATCAACAAAAGCTAACATTTGTCAGTGAAAGTATAATGAGAAACAAGTCACCACAATATTAAGAGAAAAATAATAGCTTTACAGTAACAGAATCTGACAGACACAACCTTAACCAGGTGGTTAAAGTTCACATTGCTTGTAATGGGACAGATGTACGTCATGTGCTTCCCGTAGAGATGCTCTGAGAAGGACCAACATCCATGCGGTGACTTGAAAACTCCATGAGGAGATACAAGACAACCCCAGTTGAGGGTCATTCTATAGAATAATTAGCCAGTACTTTTCAAAAGTATCATGGTGTGAAAGACAAAGAAAGATTGAGAGTAAGGAGACAAGAGAGTTGATAGAACCTGTGATCCCTCATTGGATGTGGAACCAGAAAAAGGACACAGTGGAACAATTGGTGCGATCTGAATCAGGTCTGTAGACTTGATAAGAGTCTTGTATCGATGGTATTTTTCCAGTTTTGATTACTGTACTGTAGTTAGGTAAAATGTTAACTTTGTCGGAATCTGGATGAAAGGTGTATAGAAATTCTTGGTACTGACTTACTATTTTTTAATTTTGGGGGGTACATTTGAAAAAATATTTATCCAAGATAGGCAACTGAATAGAAATTTCTTAAAATTATTTTTTTGAAATGATACTCAGGAAATAAATCTGACTTACTTAGTGTAACAAGTCGGGGTATCTCAAAAGACTCCTTCTTAAAAGGAATTAAAGATGGAGAAGATAAGTTGAGAAGTGGTTTTCATTTCCCTTTGCCAAACAGAATCACAGAATCTCAGTGCTGGAAGGAAACTCAAAGAGAATATTGATAAGGAAGAAACCAGCCACAACCTTAACATCCAACAACAGAGAATCATTTATTATGCTTCACATACTCCATGGACTGAAGCAACAATTAAAATTATCTTTGTGGGAAATCATGTAGCAAAATAGAAGCATGCTTATACCATAACTTTATTTCTTTAAAAATCAGGATGTGGGCTACCTAGGTAGGTCAGCTGGTTAAGCATCCAACTCTTGATTTCAGCTCAGGTTATGATATCAGGGGAAAATAAAAAGAAAAACAAAAAAAGAAAAATCAGGATGCAAAATATATGTATGCTCCCTATAGCCAACTATAGGGAGTATACTACAACTAAAGTATACATACATGAATAAAGACAAAGGAAATGCATGGTAAATTCAGTTAAGATGGTAGACTTGTGGGGGTGCCTACCTGGTTCAGTCGGTAGAGCATGGGACTTTTGATCTTGGGTCATGAGTTCGAGTCCCACATTGGATGTAGAGATTACTTTTTTTTTTTTAAAAAGTGGAATTGTGGGGAGATGTTTTTTCTTTTTCTATTTTACAAATTTCCTATGAAATTTTAAATTACAAATGTTTTTATAGAGAAAAAGTGAAAGTTCTCCTAATTTTCAGCCAAAATTTATCCTTCTATATAATAAATCCTAAATCTGCTTTCACACAACTGCCTTGTCAACCATAGATACTACAGACCTCACATACAATGATTTGGCTCAGCCCCTGGGCCACTGTCCCTGAATGCCACCAGCCTTATGGACTCTTACCTTGTATTTGATGTAAGATCTTTCATGTTTGGGAGATGAGTTTTGGGAAAGCCCACGTGAACAGCTGTAACTTCATGGAGTTTGCCCAAAATTCACTAGATCAAAATCAAGATATCATCAGGGTTGGTTCCTCCTGAGGGCTGACAGGGAAGTCTCTGTTCCAGGCCTTTCTTCTTGACATCTTTTATCATGTCTCATCACATTGTCTCTTCTTTGTGTGTCTCTATGTCCGAGCTTCCCTCTTCTCAAAAGGACTAGTCACTGGATTAGGGCCCACCCTTATCTTAACTTGATTATATCTACAAAGACCATATTTCCAAATAAGGTCACATTCTGAGGTACTGGGGTTAGGACTTCCACATTGGAATTTGTGGCAGGGGAGACACAATTCCACCTATAACACTCACATCCCTAGCTACTGATAGAGTATGGCTTCACATGGGATTAGACCACCTGAGAGCATCAACATGCCTCTGACCTGACACTTTCTAGAGACTTCCACTATTGAATTTATCAGATCCCTTTGAACACACTCATGATCCTTGGCCACAGGGGGTTATTAACCTGACTAGAGGGCTATCCCCATGGGTGAGTTGTGTGTATCTGCCCATCATAAAGAATCTATTTGTCTTATCATACAAGTTTCAGTATTACATTTATCAATGGAAAAAAAAGGGGAGTACTGTTTGATTCTCTATAGTCCTATTGTGCATTTTAAATAGTTATGGATAGTACAATTGTACACTTCAAAATAATTACAAATACATTTTAATTTTTTTGTCACCCATTTATACAAAATTTTTCTTTCTTGATAGAGATTATTGAACACTTCAGGAGGTCATTTTAAAAAAGTTTTTGTCAGGAACCACAGGTGGCTGTTTCAAGCATAAAAATGGATATGAAAATGTTATGTTCATGAGATCAGGGTCAGATTTTTTATTAAAAATTTTAGAAGAATTTTATTGGGATATATTATACAAATGTGAAATTTAGGGGTGTCTGGGTGGCTCAGTTGGTTAATCATCCAAGTCTTGATTTTGGCTCAGGTCATGATCTCACAGTTCATGGGATTGAGCCCTACATTGGACTCTGCACTAACAGCATGGAGCCTGCTTGGGACTCTTTGTCCCTCCTGCTCTCTCTGCCCCTCCCCTGCACGTTCTCTCTCTCAAAATAGATAAACAAACATTAAAAAAAATAAATCAAATATGTAGAAAATTAAAAAAGAAAATGATGGGGCAGCTGAGTGCCTCAGATGGTGAAGTGACTTTGCCCCAGGTCATGTTCTCGTGGTTTGTGGGTTTGAGCCCGCATCTGGCTATGTGCTGACAGCTCAGAGCCTGGAACCTGCTTCGAATTCTGTATCTCCCTCTCTCTCTGACCCTCCCCCACTTGTGTTCTTTCTCTTTCACAAAATAAATAAACATTTTTAAAGACAAATGTGAAATTTAATTTTGCCCTATTACCTTCTAGCCAAATGGCATATAGTAATGCTCTGATTCTCTCCTCCTAAATATTCATCTTTTATGCTCTTCACTGGGCTTCTACTTAGTTCCTTTACAACACACATGAATTCCCTTCCCCACTTTGTATGTGTGCTTCCTTTGAATAGGGTACAGGTTTGATTTCCTCAGTATGTGTGAGTCTTAAGTCTCATCCACAGGATTTCAATGAGAACATAATATATACACCTGGTATTATAATCCCAAGTTACTCTGCCTGTTACCTATGCCCTGTGTGTTTGTACACAGACATCTAAGACACCAACTATTGTTTCTGGCCTCCTTTCCAATTGCTTTCTCATGTGAATCACCAAACACCTCCCGCTCCCTTATTCTTTCTATACTCTGCTTATTATTCTTCCAAGCAACTGGATTCACAGGTCCACCTGGGTGCTTTCCTTATTTCCCTTATTTATTGTCTTTTCAAGCTCCATGGATAAATGATTTCTTTATCCAAACTCCTGGGCTCATTATTATTTCCCAATTTTGTGAGATGCTATCCATCCCAAATCAGAAGTCCATAATTTTTATAACTACCCAGAATCAAGATGTATAAATCCAAATAGCATAAAACAAAACCATCTTCATGACCTGCCACTCAAGTCTCAGACCTTCTTGCTTTCAAAGTCACAAATATCAGTAAAATACAAAGGAAATGATAGACTGGCCTACCCAGTCACTCATTTCCACAGGGGGCAGAGTGATCATTTTTCAAAATCCTGGGTATTCTCTTCAAAAGCAGTCAATCTCTTTCACTCACTTCAGCCAATCCCAATATCCTGTCTGGATCTGCCCCATTTCTATGTCTACTGCATTGCCTTAAGTGAAGCTCTCATTGTAGTCTGTTTGAAACATTGCAGTGATCTCTTTTACAGGATAGTCTCCACACTGCCATCAGAATTATTGCTGGATGCTTCTCAAAAACTGTCCGTAGCTCTCATTACTACACAGCAAAATTCATTGACAATATGGCCCCAGGCCTCATCCTACTTTTGGTGCCAATAATCTTGTACAAAGAGAGCAACTTGCAGTTCCCTGAATGTATCATATACATCCATGCTTTGGGACCTTTTCCCATTCTCTAATTACCTAGCTATTATGCCGGCTTGCAAAGCTCATTCAGACACCCTTCTCTGGTCTGCCTGCTTCTCCACACCTTAGCCAAGGTTAATCTTCCTTCCTCTAGCTCATCTTTGAGCTCTCCCACTATATCTCTGTCACCTGGCAGACAGCGATTGCATCAGCATTTTTTTTCCCCATCTCCACCAGCACGTGACCCAGGGCCTGGCGGATAAGAGCTTGAATTATTAAATTTCTAAGAATCTGTGAGCTATTTGCTCTTACATTGGTTGCTTGAAATTAGCCATAATGGAAGTATTTATGTCATGGAAAACACTACAATAAGAACTTTTCTTGAGAGAGAGCTGCTTCTTAAACATTTACCAGCACACCACTGATTATACAAGTGATGCATGGGTGCAATAAAAATCAACAGTCCCGTGTAATAGCCGTCATATGCAACCCCAATCTCCTTCCCAGAACTCAGCACTCTGGTGTGTATCTTCCAGACCCTCTTTCATATGTTTTATGTATTGTAACATGTGCCAAGTTTAAGCCTGCAAGTTCATTGCTCCTTGTCCACGAAGCCTTCTCTGGGTCTTTCTGACATCACCATTGCAACTCCTCTGACTTCCTTCAGCACCAACTGCATCATTTCCAACTTCTGTGTGCTTTGTGTTAGAAAGACTTTAAGTTGTTTGGAGAGAGTGATCATGCCTGTATTTTCTATGGAACAGATGAGTAAGTTCAGGATCGAATGTACCTCATGGGGACTGTAGTTAACAGTATTGTGTTATATACTTGAAATTTGCTAAGAGAGTATCTAAATGCTGTCACCACACACACACAGTGGTGGTTGTGTAAGGTGATGGCCGTAGCTAACCTTACTGTGGTAATCACTTTGCAATATATATGTATATCAAATCATCATGTTATACACCTTAAATTTATATAATGTTACATGTCAAGTACATCTCAATAAAGCTAGAAGAAAAAAAAAAAAACAAAATCAAATGAAAAGACAAGACCCCTAAAAATGTCAATTGTTTAATTCCTTGATCAAAAACCTACTAGAGCGGTCTGAATATACCATTAGATTTGAAGATGTGCAAACAATCATAAAAACAATTGGAGGTTTCCTTTGTTTGTTTGTTTATTACATAAAGGGCAACGTTGATTTTTCTCGGGGTATTACAGTGCTTGGGGTGCAGGGAGAAAGGACAAGGGAACAATGATGTGTTTCTCTCTGTTAGCATGTCTTTAGGTTAAGTAAGACTTCATCCCTCCCTGCTCCACTCTGCCAGCCTGGAATCATCCAGTGTAGGAGAGAACGTCCATGCTCTCAGAAAACAGAGATTCTGTGCTTTGCAGTCTTCCTTGGGGGTGTGGAGTGGCCATGCGACAGTAAATCTGCTGCTGTGCCCAGCAAGACACTGTGACACAGGCTGAGGGCCATAGTGAAACAACCCTCCACCCCACGCTTGGGTTGCAGACCCAAATTTCAGCTACAAAGAAGAGGTCATATGTAATGAGTCCAATACAGCTGAATTTCTTTATGACTTCCTAGAAGCAGGAAAAGTAGGGATTCTTTCAGCAACCCCTGCCCCACTCTCTACCACAGTTCCCTGTAAAGTGAGATCACCTCACCTTCCTAACTGAAAGACACTAAGACAAAGGCTGTAGTATATTTAAGGAAGCGGGGCCCAGCCTTTCCATAATAACATGATACAATTTGGATATCTGTGGCGAGATGATAGAGGTCACAGCTCATAGTTCTGATGAGTTGTTTTCCTAATACGTGTGGGATGAAAACGTTGAAGCAAATATGGATCTGCATGGAAGGACTTAGTCCTCTTAATTGCTATATGAAAGAGGCAATTAAATTTTCCCCAGAGATGAGAAATTGCAGATATGGCTACCCCATACCTGCAATTGCTTCAGAGCCATATGGAAAACCTAGGAGATGGTGTTTTCCGTAGAAGGAGAAATGAATCCTACATCCTTTTAAAAGTTTTCCTGACATTTCAACTGTCTTCCTTCACTTCTCTTCAAGTAAGTAAAGAGGGTTCATTCCCTTTTATTCAAAACTTAGTTGTAACGATTTAGGGTAATTATACTCTAAGGCTCACTTCTGACAGACTCCAGGAAATGGGAAGCAAGTTATTGCTAGAGGGCAGAGGCCCCAAGAACTCACCAAGGCCAGGGGCCCCCAACATTTGCATTACCAGTACCAGGGCTGACACAGCAGCAAAGCCAGTCTGGGAATTCAGTGCCCTTGAAGACTCACCAACAGACTCTTCAAGGGGGATCCCTGACAGCTACCAGCCCTGGAGCCACTTTATTATTCTTTCCCAAATGAGCATAGGCAATCGCCTCACTGATTTCAAAAAGCAGTTCTAGTGTACACCTTGAGTGCAGCCAGCTTCAGTATCTCCCAGAGCCAGCTGTGCATTGTAGATGCATCTGGTGCTGACGCCCAGGCTTCCATCTGCTCTGAATCTGCAGAAGAGGTGGAGGATATCATGGCTTTCATTGCACTATCCTTTCAACTTTTAGGTAGCCTTGAAAAGTTCCCAAGAAAAAAAGGTTGAAGGCAAAAGACGAATTGAAAAAAGACCACTACATTTCTGACTCACAGTACCTAGGATATTAAGACTGATTATTTGGTCCTTCCCAAAGCACATCAGCAAGCCCTACCGGGATGTAAACGCCCTTTAAATGTAAAGGGGGTTCTGTCCGTGTGAGTGCGCACCGGACATTGCGGGAGGGATGGGCAGGAGCCGCCAGGTGGGAATGGCACTACTGGAGTAAAATATCCCAACTTCCGTCAGGGGCGGGGATCCCTCAGGTCTGCCCAAGGAAAGGTTGAATAAAGACGTTTTAAGTGGAGCGAAAATCTGAGCGGCCGAGCTCCACCCGCCCCGCCCCTAGGAGCAGTGCCGTCTGCATCGCTCACAGGTGCAGCCCTGCCCCTGGGAAGTGGCCTCCAGGATATCAGCACCTCACCTGGTTTCACGGGGCACCGCCGGTCTCCACCACAGAGATCACTTCCCCAGCTTCAGACCGCTCTGCTACCAGGCTGCACCTACTAATCTGAGTCCAGACCTTCGCCCCACTGCAGTCACATCTTTGATCTGGCCATCCCACCACCACACCCCTGAAGGCTGGGAGCACTTGAATTGTTTGTCACTCGAGAAAGTGAAAATCCACAGCCTAACTTTGCTCGCATTTCAGAAATCTTCAGGACTCAAATCCTCTTTCATTTAATGTCGAACGGTGACCTTGTCCCAGCAACCTTGCAAGGTCGCACCCCCAAGCCCTCCTTCCTCATGCAGTTCCCTCCTCCAGATAGTGAATCCTAACACAGATCCTTTCCGGTGAGTGTTATCTCCATTCCACACATAAGAAAACGGAGATGTATAGAGACTGATAAGTGGGAGACCAGCTTTTGGAACTGGTCTCTGTTTCCAAAAACTGCCCTTTATACATTATGTGAAAGTGTTTTTTCCTAAGTAATTTCATTTGAAGTGGAATGAGTAACCTGTATTCTAAAATAGTGTTGAAAAGTAGACAAAACTTATCCTCCTAAAAGGGTGGCATTTCTGTTCCCTTGAAAAGATCCATGTTGTGCTCCTTTTCTTGACATGGTGATACTTCCTAGAGGGGTGAGGCCAGTGTAGCGCCCCCAGAACTGTCAGTGCTGCCAGCAAGGGCTGGAGTGATCCCAGTATTTCTTTCCCAAAGTCTCTGGGAGGCATCGGTAATGGAGCTGAGAACAAGATCATCCGCGCTCCTCCGTGGCTCTGACCTTCCCTCTGTGTCCTCAGTTAAACCATTAGACTGTTCTATTCCTTAGCTTCCGACTTAACAAGATGGCCTCAATTATATTGCATTATATATTTTGCTAATCATTTGGAGGGTAAAAAAGTGGTAATAAATGTAAAAATATTTTAAGGCTAAACATATTGTATTGATTTTTAACTGTGCATATAAATATTATTATAAAAATCACAAGCTATATAAGGCAAAGTGTAAACTCATTTTCTGGTGCATAGCCAATCACCCAGATGGACATGTGACATGCTAACAGTGAATGTGTGGAGTTCTGGAAATGTAAGGGTTGATTCCCTTACTGTATTTCCCTATATTATATAGTTCTTTTAAATTTATTTATATTAATTCTAAAGTCAAAAATGAAAAAAAAAATGTGTTCCCTAAGTACTTACTAAGTGATAAGTGCTGTGCTAGGGATGCAAAGATGAATAAGGTAAGGTTTTGTTCTCAAAATACAGGCTAGCAAGGGAGGCAGACATGTAAACCATCTATGACTAACTAGGAAAGAATGTAAATGGCTTTTATAAAAAATACAAAAAACTTATAAATTGATGACAGTTGTATCATACAAGTAGACAGCTTTTCCATCTCTTGAAGGAAGCTGCCATTGCTCAGAATATTTTGGGAGGATTCCAGTTTGAGAATTGTATTCAGATTCAAAGGCTCCCTTTCTGAGTATTTTCTTTCTTTTTTTTTTTTTAAGATAATTGTTTTTTCTTTTTTTATATATATTTTTTTATTTATTTCTAGGAGAGAGAGAGAGAGACAGCGTGAGCAGGGGAGGGTCAGAGAGAGAGGGAGTCACAGACTGAAACAGGCTCCAGGCCCTGAGCTGGCTGTCAGCACAGAGCCCGACGCGGGGCCCGAACCCACGAACCGCGAGATCATGACCTAAGCGAAAGTCAGACGCTTAACCGACTAAGCCACCCAGGCACCCCCTTTCTGAGTATTTTCAATGGCTGAAAATATTCACCCTTTAAGGTTAAATTCAATTTTCAAAGATTGTATTTTTAATAACCTCTACACCCAACATAGAGCTTGAACTTATAGCCCTGTGATCCAGAGTCTCATGCGCCACCAGCTGAACCAGCCAGGTGCCCCTAAAACAGTTTTTAAGGAGCCTGGAATATCCTGTCTTATCAGAAAGAAAAAAAAAAAGCTATCAAGAAATATTAGGGTCATGTCACAAGGACACCAGAGCCCATTTGGAGGGACCCCTACCGGCCAAAGTTGGTCCATTTGTGCATTGAAAAGGGTAACTTCATTGTAATGAAGCACAGCAAATGTGTTTAAGTCTTTGAAATCATGATACTAATCAACAAAATTGATTGTTCACCTGTGGAAAATAGCAGGGCACCAAGTCATTATTTTGAAAACTAGTCGACAAAGCATTTAATGTGCCTTTTTCCTATAAAACAGTATTTGGGATAACTAAGTAGGGAGGGAGGAGTCCCTTTATTAAGGTATTCAAACTAACAAATGAAGAAATAATAGAATCCATCACAATTTTTGCAAGTCCTAATGAGTTCATTGTCAGACAATGACCATCAATGGCTACAAACAGCATAAGAAGAGACAACCAGATACTACGTATGTACCTCCTAAGGGAAGTATACATACTACCTATGAAGTAATCTTGATTTTTTAAATCTACATCTTATCAAGTCTTGGGTGCTAACTATCAATTTGTATGAAAAGTAGAGGATATTGAACATGTTTTAAAAATACCACAGGAAGGGTGCTTAGGTGGTTCAGTCGGTTACGCGTCCAACTTTGGCTCAGGTCATGATCTCACAGTTCGTGAGTTCGAGCCCTGCATCCAGCTCTGTACTGACAGCTGAGAGCCTGGAGCCTGCTTTGGATGCCGTGTCTCCCTCTCTCTCTGATACTCCTCTGCTTGTACTCTGTCTCTCAAAAATGAATAAATGTAGAAAACATTTTTTTTAATATCACAAGAATATAATCAGCACATCCAGGCTATAGGAACCCTATAGAACTAACAACCACTCTTTTTAACATGACCCACAACAATAAATCTACAGTGGAAAAGAAATTAAACAAACAACCCATAAATTAAGAGAAATTTGAGATACATCAATCTATCACAACTCTGGACTTATTTCTATCTGAATTTAAGGGAAAAAAACACTCAAACACATTTATGACAATGGGAAAATGTGAATGTTGACTGGGTAATTAATGAAATTAAAGAATTATCTTTTTTGGTATGATTATGTTATTGTGCTTATATTTTTAAAAAAGTTCTTATCTTTTAGAATGCATACTAAAATACTAATAATTTTTATGTCTAAGACACAACTGGCAACAAAAAGGTTTGAAATGATTCTTCAAATGTATGGTCAACATAAGCATTTTTTAAAAATGTTTATTTTTGAGAGACAGAGAGACACACAGCATGAGCAGAGGAGAGGTAGAGAGGGGAAGACACAGAATCTGAAGCAGGCCTCCAGCTCTGAGCTGTCAGCGTAGAGCCTGACACGGGGCTCAAACTCACGAACCGTGAGATTATGACCTGAGCTGAAGTCGGCTGCTTAACCTACTGAGACACCCAGGCACCCCAACATAAGCATTTTTAATACTGGACAACATTATTTGGGTAAAGACAGTCTTACGTAACTGGTAAATCTATTCTGCAGACAATTTTCAGCAAATGCAGTATTTTCAAAATAAGTTTTGATCTTTGCAATGAGATGCATTTTTACAAATCAAATTAACAAAAATTAAAGAAGCAGAAAAAAACAGCATCAGTGAAACTTCAATCAAGTCAGCACAATCATACCTTGCTGGAGTGTGTATTGGAGCAGCCCTTGAAAAGAGCAATTGGATAATATACATTAAGAGTTAAAAATCTCTGTGCTCTCTAACCCAGTAATTCCACATCTGCAAATGATTTGAACTATAAAAAAAATTATGCACCAAGATATTCATTGTAGCATTTTAATAATATCCCTAAATTTAAAATTACCCACCTCTACAGGAGGAAAAGGGTTAACAAATTTTGTTCCAACAATAGACATCAGAGGTTATATTTATGCTGAATCTCTATTAACACTAAATACACTTTTTTATGTTAAGTAAAAAAAGTGAGATACGATATTTTTACAAGACTTAAAGCTATGTGTTTTACTTACGTTTAATTTTAATTTTGTTTCACATGTTTAAAATCAGGTATCATATAAAAGAATATGGTAATTTCACAATGTTGCTTTTTTTCCACTCAGTTTAGGGGGGAAAATGAACTCTTCACAAATACCTTGAAAATGGTCTCTTTTTGTTTGTTAAATGACATTTTATAAAGTGACATTTCTACACACGGTAGAGTATAAAACCATGGATTTATTGCTCAATAAATTACCTCTAAGTGAGCACAGACATGTACACACCAGAACAAGAAATCAAATATTTCCAGCACCCCAAAAGCTCCCTTAGGTCCCCTCAGTCACCACAACACAAAAAATAATGAAACTTCATCATCATAAATTTTGCTTAATTCTGAGGTATATAAGTGGGACTATGAATATGTAAAGTCAACCCTTGAGCAACATGGGTTTGAACCGTGTGGGTCCACTTCTATGTGGACTTTCTTCAATGAATACAGTACAGTATTGTAAAAGTATTTTCTTTTCCTTATGATTTTCTTAATAACATTTTCTTTTTCATAGTATACGTTATTGTAAGAATACAGTGTATAATGCCTATAACATACAAAATATGTGCTAATTGACTGTCAATAGTAGGCTGTTAATAGTTAAGCTTTTGGGGAGTTAAAAGTCATAGGTGGATTTTCCACTGCATTGGGGAGTCAGGACCTCTAACTCCTGTGTTGTTCAAGGCTCAGCTGTACTTCTTGGTGTCTTTTTCTTTTGCTTAATTTACATTTGTGAATTCATCTACATTGCTAGATGTAGATGTTTAGCAATAATTCTTTCTGATTGCTGTGTAGTATTACCTTATGTAAGTATGCATTTTAATCTATTCTACTATTGATGGACATTTTGCCCCTTCTAGTTTTAGGCTGTTACAAATGGTGCTACGGTGAGCATTAATTCTTATACATGACTTTTGTTGCACAAATTTACACATTTCTATTGAGTATACATCTAGGAGAGAAACTGATGATTATAGGGTATATGTGTGTTCATTTTTAGTAAATTCTGACAAGTTTTCCAAAGAGTTTTGCCAATTTACACTGTCATGAAAAGTGTATGAGAGTTCCAGTTACTCTACTTCCTTGCTAACATTTGATACTATCATCAGTCATTTTAATCTTTGTCATCCCAGGAGGTATGTAGTGGTATGTTATTGTGGTTTTAATTTGGATTCCCCTTATAATTAGTGAATTTGAACACTTTTTCATATGTTTATTAGCCATTTGAATATCCTTTTTAAAAAGTAAACTCTACACTCAATGTGGGGCTCAAACTTATGACCCCAAGATCAACAGTCACATGCTCTCCCAACTGAGCCAGCCAGGGACCCTTGAATATCATTTTTAGCAATGTGCCCATTCAGGTCTTTTGCCCATTTTTCTATTAGGTTGTCTTTTTCTTTTCTTAATGTAATTTATTTTTTTTATTATAGTTTATTGTCAAGTTGGTTTCCGTAAGTCTTTTTCTTTTTAATTTGTAGGAACTTTTTAATATTCTAGGTAAGAGGCTTGTGACACTTTATTGCAAATATCTTTTCCCAAGAATGTCTATGTCTTGCCTTTTCACTCTCTATGTTATGTCTATATTGAGTTTTCAAAAAAATCATTACATGGAAAAAAGACAGCATAAATCACCTCAAAAGACAAACAAAGAAATTTCATTTGTTATTTTTTCATTGGTAGAAAAATGTGTGACATTCCCCTTCTTATTTTTCTTTCTTAACCCCTTGTAAAATAATAAAACTTATTTTTAAAGAATAATTATATTAAAGCCCAATGGCGACATCATTAAATACTAATGAAGATGATAAAGCAGAAGAGAAAAAAAATCCGGGAAACAAATTTGATTTTATCATTGAAATGAAGAAGGTGTGTCTATTCTTATTATTAGAAATAGAATTAAAATAGAAGATTCCTAAGATTCCACTGGAAGAGAGGGCCTTGATGGCAAATTGTCTAAGAGGAGTTGTGTGCTCCTCATCTTTCTCCACCTGACTGAAGAGCAAGCACCTGCCGGATCATCACTTACCTGACATGACATGACACAGGGCACTTCGGCAAGCCTGTAAGTTACTGTGTCTTTCTTGGGATCAGAAGGACTTTCTTGGGATCAGACTGCAAGTGGCAGTCTGGCGGGTGAGAATCTTCCTGGTCAGACACTTGTCAGGACATGGGCTCAAACTATGATCTTCATATATTTATATATTCAGATCGGGACCCTGAATTTAAAAGAATATAGATGCAAGTCTACTTTCGGTATTCTTTCCTGAAAGTGAATTAGAAGATCTGATGGCTGAGGAGGAAACCAGTGGAAATGAAAGCTATTTGGATGTGTGGTGAGCTCTACGTTCCATTGGGAGTGATTTTTACTAACGTCAACCTCACCCATTTGTGCTTGGACACAAGGCACAGCTTCCTTCCTTTGCCGTTCCTAGAGGGTGTTTTTATGTCTTCTTTTGAATGGATTTGTTTTATGGGGACACAATGATTTTCCTACATTACTTCATAACTCTGGGAACATATTCTTGACCTGGAAAATTCTTTTTTTTTTTTTCATGTGACATGAAGTGTTTTTGGAAACTGCAGTTACCTGCAAAGAAATACTGTAGTTCTGTTTTGTTCTATTTTCCCTTCACACCCCACAAACACTCAAAAGACATTCACAGATCTCCTTTTTATATTTCCCAACCATGTATATCTATAGAGTTTCCAACTGTAAAGCAGGCAACACAAGACAACTTTGGACGATACGTGGAGACCTTCAGTTTACCTTCCCCATGCCTCTATGATCATAGTAATACATTTCTTGAAACTTTCATGTTTAAAGGGTTAAAGCAAAGTTTAATTTTGTCCTCCAAATATATGAACTGCTCTTTCAAAGTGTTTGCTTATGAACCTGGTATGCTCGCTTCGGCAGCACATATGCTTATGAACCTGGAAAGTGTTTGAGAAGGTTGCAGGGTATGGGGTAGTCGGGGTCCTGTGTGGCACAGTTAACGGCACAAACACCTCTCTGAAGGGCTGTACTCGTGTTTCAGGGAACACAACGTGCACAGGTACTTGGATCTTGCCCTGGCTCCCCAGCCCCAGCCTGCGAGGTTCTGGCCATGTTCCCCTCTCACATTCCCAGTGCAATGAGCAGCTCCCCCACCCCTTTCCTCTAGTCTCCCCTCCAGCCTGACCAAACCCTTCCTTCCTACCTAAACACTCACAAAGCACCAGCACAGACTTCGGAAGCTGGAAGTCACGTGACCATGGTGCCTTTGCCACCCTTTTCTATTCCTTACTAATGTCCACTCTGAAGCGTTGTTTTGTTTTTAATTTGTTTTATCTTTTACAACATTTCTATAATGGTGACAAGATCAAACCTTGTCAATGATCTAGCACAGCCAGCTCTTGATGACAGGGTGTGACAGTGTCCTCTGTGTGACTTGAACTAAGATCCTCCTAAATGCCCTGTACTCTAAGTGACATCAATGCTGGCAGCAATTAAGCTAAGTAGTTTGTCTCTCTGGGTTTCCCTTACAACATTGCCACTGAGACATCTGTCAGACTACATGTAGTTACTTAGAGAGACAACAACAGATATGTTTTGGAGTGAAAAACACATTCTAGAGTCCCAAACCCATCTGAGAATTTACCCCATACATTCCATCTGGGCTCTACCTCCCCAGGCTGCTCAGAAAAGCAACAGAGTAAGGGTTTAAATTCCTATTTTCTTTTATGGACTAACTGTGAAAGCAACAACCTGCAGCGTCAACAAAAAAAAGTAATTGCTTGAGCCTCTGGTTCTCACAAGACTTAATTTCCCCTCCCTTTCTTTTCTCTTGTCTCTTGCTCTATAGAAGCACAGGCCAAACTCTGAAAGACCTGTCACCAAGAAGAACAAGTAAGTCCCTAGCTCCCCATTCTTCTGATTCTCCAGCCGTCCATCACAGGAGATCCTTTCTCAGCCAGGATGCAGTCTTCATCACCAGGAGAATTTGACCCTTTTCTTTGAAACACTCCAAGGTTTGGTGGGGTTTTTCGTCTTTGTCACTAAGTGCAGAGTGACATTCAGGCAATTCCATTTCTGTCACTTAGACACTTTCTGCAAGAGAAGGGGGCTATTTTCCTCTTGACTTTTCTTCCTACTGAAGTGACTGGAAACAGGTGTGTGGATTGGGAGAAGAGCTGGGTGAAGAATCTCTCAGTGAGGGAAGGGTTGCTCTTGATTCGTCAGAGTATCCTATATTGGCTTGTGTGTCATTCAGCACAGAGTGCCAAGTTCTGCTTCCTAAGCCCTTTATCTTCCTTACTCAGTGAATGACAGATAGGGGAGGTAGATGAGATGAGATACATTTCTGTTTGGGTCAACTCCAATAAATTAATTAAGAGTAATCGAGGTATTGGAGGTTGGTTTCCAAAGGAAACAGTCTGTTAGAATCATCTTTTTCTCTGTTTTCAATTCATCAAAGAAGCCATAAAATCCCTGAGATTTTGAGCTCTCCAGATGATTCTAACAGGCAGCCAGTGTTGAGAACCATTAGTCTCCCCCTCCCAAATAGAAACCTATCTATCAATAAGGCTTTTGTTTTGTTTTGTTTTGTTTTGTTTTGTTTTAAGTTGGCTCCATGTCCAGCGTGGGGCCCAACATGAGGCTTGAACTCACGACCCTGAGATCAAGACCTGAGCCAAGACCAAAGTCAGACACTCAACTGACTGAGCCACCCAGGCACCCTTCTATAAGGTTTTTGAAGAAAGTGCATTAAGTCCTTCCGTAGGCTTGGAATGTATTCAAATAGGCACTGCCTGGAACTCACTCCAGACCCTGGAGCCAGCATATTAGAGAAGCAGCTGTCCCTTGCCGGGTACTACGCACCCACCTCCCTGTTTCCCATGAATATGTTCATACAGATGAACTCTGTTGCAAGTTAACTTTAGGCTAAAAGGGAGGGAAGCTGTCTCAGAAGTCCATAGAGGTATGGACGAGCATGGGGGCATTTGCCTCCTGCCCCTGATCTCCTAGATCAGGGTGCTGATTATTATGGGATACTTCTGTGCATAGAAGTTGTAGGTCTTTTACAAGCAACCTTTTCATTGGAACCCCATAATTTTCCCTGTTGGGGATGACTCAGGGGTAGGTCTTAAAATGCAGAGAGAAACCTCAGGATTTCACTCCAAGTGAAATATATACATATATGTTTCCCCCACATGCCCAAGCTTCATGACAAAAGTCCAGATGAATCTGAATTCATTAGACCTCAAGGAGGCCATTTACCTCTTAAGGAAATGGGCCATCAAGCCATTCAAAGCCACATGCCCTTTCGGAGCTTCTTTGGTGGAAGCAGTTTCCCCACCCTCAGACTGGATGCCCAGAGTGCAGTAGCCTGATGACCCAGGGGGATGCCAGTTACCCTGAGACACAGAGCACCTCCAGCATGGCCATAGCAGGCAGGAAACTGCAGGAATCTGGTCTCCTCACTATGGGGCTCAGCTGTCACACCCACTATCTTTATTGTTTAGATATATTCATGGTTTTCTTTCATTCACTCACATAAATCAAGGAGGCCCACATGTTCCAGATAACTCTAGATAAGGTGTGACAGCAGTTCATCCAAAGCAAGTCATAGCACAGGGTAGGAAATGCTCCCTGCAGAGCAGCTGTGTGACTCAGAGCTTTGAGAAAATTCCCAATATACTTATAAAGCAGGTACCTGCACACATACAATGCCAACCATTGGTTAACACAGGTGGGAGGGCCTTTTCAGCTTCTGTGGGAATAGAAGCCATTGAAGAGAAAGCAGTTTTATTTATACAATCCCTAACATGTATTTAGAAGTAT
The DNA here is from genome assembly GCF_003009895.1 of Hyaena hyaena. Lineage (NCBI taxonomy): Eukaryota > Metazoa > Chordata > Mammalia > Carnivora > Hyaenidae > Hyaena > Hyaena hyaena. The sequence goes on from NW_024080646.1 coordinate 4,855,440, forward strand.
AATGGAAGGGCCAACTGTATTTGTTTACTAAAAAATATGCTAGGGGGAGCCTGGCTGGCTCAGTTGGTAGTGCATGCTACTCTTGATCTCAGGGTGGTGAGTTCAAGCCCCATATTGGGCATGGAACCTACTTTAAAAGAAAAGAGCCAAGGGGCGCCTGGGTGCCTCAGTTGATTAAGCATCTGACTCTTGATTTCTGCTCAGGTCATGATTTAACAGTTCATGAGTTTGAGCCCAAGTCAGACTGTGCCACTGTCACAGAGCCTACTTGGGAGTCTCTCTCTCTCTCTCTCTCTTTACTCCTCCCCTGCTCACGTGCTCTTCCCCTCTCAAAATAAATAAACAAACTTTTAAAAAATGTATGAAAAAAAGACAAAACTCTACTTTTGTAAAAATGCATTTTCAATATAACCAACTATATATTAAAACTTACCATGACTTGAAGGCTCACAACAATCACACTTATCCGTGGAGGGATACAACACTGACGCTCAAAGGTCTATCCCTATTCTGTAGGGTCTGGGCGACCCTGATGTTCCCCTTGTCTTATAGGGTGTGGGTTCTGCACAGGAGAACAGCAGTTTCCAACTCGGAAGGGGATTTCTGCCGTTCAGTTGCTATGGCTGTCTTGATCCAGGTGGGAACTTTTCAAGTGCTGATGGCAAGTGCTGGCCACAAAGGCACAGGAGGAGGGTAACTGCTCCCACTCCATCACTGCTCCTGTCACTCCCCCACAACCAGAAGGAGCCCACCCATTTCACCTCCCTTGGTGAAGACCCCAGTGATCCTTATGATGTGAGGGCTCTTAGGGTGACAGGAGAGGGAATGCCCAGTTTCAACTTGGGGACACATATCTTTCACAAAGGCCACACTCTTTTTTTTTTTTTTTTTTTTTACAAATAGTTTATTGTCAAATCAGTTTCCACATAACACACAGTGCTCATCCCCACAAGTGACCTCCTCCATGCCCATCCCTCCTCCCCCCCACATCCATCAGTCCTCAGTTTTTGTCAGCATTCAAGAGTCTCTCATGGTTTGCCTCTCTCCCTTTCCCCCACCATTTCCCACCTTCTTCTCCCCCTTGTTCCTCAATAAAGTTCCTCCTAATCCTCCTATAAGTGCAAACATATGATATTTGTCCTTCTCTGCCTGACTTATTTCGCTCAGCATAACACCACAAAGGCCACACTCTTGATGGCTGGGCCTGAGCCATTGCGTTACCTCCTCCCATGGTACAAGTGAGTGTCTGCAGTCAGTGAGAAGTAGGGTCCTAACAAAACAAGAGCAAGCAGGGAAAGGATAAGCAAACCAGGCTCACAGAAAGGGGAACTGCCACTGGAAGGTCAACTGCCTGAGCTGGGGGTAGGTATACGGTCACCAGAAGAACCAGATGTCTGCTTGAAATTCCACAGAGTTAACTAGAAGAAGTGCTGGAATAATCAGCAGATAGAGTAGATGGCAAAAGTAGGATAAATCAATCTCTAATATTTAAATAAAATTTCGATGATAACTTCAGAAAATGCCATTTCTCCAGGCTCTTTGAAATGTTTAACATGAATATATCTCTCCGAAATCTAAAGTGGGCAAAAACATCTTCATTTTGCCATCTTGTAGCCACATCATATTTTCACAATGTTTTTGTGCCATATTTTGGATGTTTATTAAGTCGCCTTCTGTATATATACTCAGAGCATTGCAACAGTTTTGTTGCTGTTGTTAATTTAAAATATGATTTATAGTTGGGGCACCTGGGTGGCTCAGTCAGTTAAGGGTCCGACTTTCACTCAGGTCATGATCTTGTGGTTCGTGAATTCAAACCCTGCATTGGGCTCTGTACCGATAGCTTGGAGCCTGGAGCCTGCTTCAGATTCTGTGCTTCCCTCTCTTTCTGCCCCTTCCCTGCTCATGCTTGCGCTTTCTCTCTCTCTCTTGCAAAAATAAATAAAGCATTAAAAAATTTTTTTAATGATTTATAACTCATTGGCTTATAATTTTAATGTCTTTTATGGAAAATATTAAAATTAAGCAATGACTCATGCTTTGCTCTTAAGCAAATATGGTTCCAAAGAAATCAGATGAGTTATCTAATGCAATTTTGGGTATTTTCCTTATTCAGTCAACTGGACTTCATTTTTGTGGTTAAAAATTATTTTAATTTACACATACATTTATGTCTATCATTTAAATAGCTAAAAATTATTTTAATTTACACACTCATTTATGTCTATCATTTAAATAGACATATCATGATATGTCTATCATTATGTCTATCATTCTAGACATTTAAAAGCTTAAGAAATGCCATCCAAAATAAGGTGCTGAGGTTGATACAAAGGACTCTGAGCACTAGAAAAATAAAGTCTGGAGGAGAGCTGGAATAATTATTCTGAAGTGTTATCCTACAGAGGAGGGTAAACAGGTATCAGTGGGAATGGCACCATCATACAGCTGGCTCCCTCTCAGCCATGCCAGCGCAACTCACTCCACACTCCTACCCTGCCTTTGGGGTCCCCTTCCAACAGTCTCCTGTCCCCTTCACGGGTTACCTTGGGCAGCCGCTGAATGAAGGGAGTTTACCAGATATCGTGATGTCCCTTCAGCCTCCTAAAGCTCTGGCATCGTTCCCAGGTGGTTGGAGCCTTCCCAACAGTCTTGTCCAAGCTCCCGAAGGCGCTGGCTGACTTGGCGCCAAGACCGGTGACAGAAGAACGTGGTGCCTTATATTCACCATCACGTTTCATCTTTACTACATGTCTATGAGGGAAACACTGTGCCTCTCTCTTTACAGATGACAAACAGAGTCTCAGAGAGCTCAAGTAACTTGCCTAGGCCACATGGTTCATTAGTAGGAAAGCCAGGATCCCAGCATACCTCTCTCTGACACCAACATCCATTCTTCTCCCACCCCACACCTGCTCCCTCCACCCAACCCATGAACTGGGTCCAGGCTCCCTGAACTTTGAACTTTGAACTATTGTTGTTTCTTTGAACTATCTCTAACCATACCTGAGCAGATCCAGAGCCTGATGTGAGGGCACACTTATGCTTTCCCCTGTTTCATTCCGCTCTTCTCTGGGTGATTCCAGTGGTAACGGTGGTAGTTGGTGAAAGGCAGTGTGAGTTGAGGAAGATGAAGTAACTAGGCAGAGCCGAAGTAGCATATTCCCCAGCACTCTGGGGCTTCCTCTCTCTCCATTTCAGGAGGAAGTGAGATGCCTCCAGAGGCAGATGTGTGAAGGAGCAGCCTAGCAACCAGAGCTGTGACTCACCACTCCCACGGGAACCACACCTGGGGCAACATCCATCCCAGTGGTCACTCACCCCAAAGGCCTTCTTCACCATGTGGAGAGGTTAGCAGACCTGCATCAGATCTGCCTACCACCATAAGATGGGCACATTTCCAACACCAGGCTGCAGGCAGAATTCCAAGGCTCAGGAAGCTCCACTGACCCAGAGCCAATGCCTGGTGATCTTAGGGGAAGCCTGTAGAACTTCCTGATGGCCTGTGTAAGTCACACATGGGGAAAGTGGGGTTTGGTGATGGGGGCCACAGAGGAAGCATGAACCCACACAGGTCACCATGAGAAAGTCACATTACGAGCAAGCACCTGCCCTAATGCACACGATAGCCTCTCTCAAAGACCACTGCAAGCACTCCATTGCTTGAAAATGAAACAACTGTGAAAAGCCTGGTATGGAAAGCCAGGAGGAGCCAGGCCTGCCAAGGGGTGAGGATGCTGTTTGTAGAAGGAGGGGTCCCAGCAGCACCATCTGTTGGTGAACTAATTTCACATGAGATTAGTCAAGTGTTGTTAGATAGAAAGAAAGAAAGAAAGAAAGAAAGAAAGAAAGAAAGAAAGGAAGGAAGGAAGGAAGGAAGGAAGGAAGGAAG